>NC_036874.1:12923223-12924437 GCF_002910315.2 Salvelinus sp. IW2-2015 | reverse complement strand
AGAGAGAGAGAGAGACCCAAAGACACAACAGGCGGCAGCACAACCACCACCTCACAGTGAACCCAGCTTCCTCTGGCACATCATGAACAAAGCATCACTATGTATTTCTCTTTCTTTCCCTCTCCCCTCCTTCCCCACATCCCCCTTTCCCTGTACAGCTAGGAACTTCCCCACAGGCGCTAAACCTGTCTGATGCTTACACATTTCATGATGATCAAATATGTTTACATGCACTAATAAATCTCTACATAATACCTTACTTTGGGTGCAAGATAGCGTCGCTGTATTATGCTAAATACCCCGGCATCAATCCGTTGTAGTAAACGAGTGTTTTCTCTCCTGTTTTTTGGGGGGGTTTGTTTGTTTTTCCGATACAATATGAGAATCATGATGGGGAAACTTTCAATCATAGTTATTTTTCCTTTCATTCTTCTTCCTCTCTTGTCTTTCTTTCTCTCTCTCAAATAATGCCCTGACTTGCTTCTTTCAATTTCACTTAGTGGCTTAATTATGGCGAGTGTTTATAATGCAAACGATGAGACACAAAAGAGGAAGAGAATACAATCAACGCGCTGTCTTATTAACCTGTGTTGTCTGATCCCTCCCTATGCCATACAATGTACAATGTGACCGTGTTCAGGATGCAGTTTGTATATGCTGACGTATAGGCTTTGCATGGGCAAATGCAGATGCTGGTTTGCGTACAGCATGACTCGCTTATCTGCTAATGTGGAAAAGAGCTATGAGAGGAGACGGCTTTGTTGACTAATGTGATGTGAGGTGAATACAGGGGCACTGTTATGGAACAGAATTATGAAGCGTGTGTATTATTTCAAATGGAAACAGAAAGGTGTGACCGTAGAAATTGAATTTCTCGAAGTGACAGCCCCTCAGACCACGGTTATATGAATTGGAATGCCCGGTCTAGGAATTATATTTCTATGGGTGTGAAGCTGATATGCAGTATACAAGCTCATACCGGGATGAAGCTGTGGATGACCATTGCTATGTAGTGGCAATATCGCTCAGATGTAATCATTCCAAGTTCTCCAAAGCAGAGTCTAAGCTGTCAGAGTCTACGCTGTCAGAGTCTACGCTGTCAGAGTCTACGCTGTCAGAGTCTAAGCTGTCAGAGTCTACGCTGGCAGAGTCTAAGCTGTCAGAGTCTACGCTGTCAGAGTCTACGCTGTCAGAGTCTACGCTGTCAGAGTCTA
>NC_036874.1:12914985-12922847 GCF_002910315.2 Salvelinus sp. IW2-2015 | reverse complement strand
TGTCAGAGTCTACGCTGTCAGAGTCTAAGCTGTCAGAGTCTACGCTGTCAGAGTCTACGCTGTCAGAGTCTACGCTGTCAGAGTCTAAACTGTCAGAGTCTAAGCTGTCAGAGTCTAAGCTGTCAGTCTAAGCTGTCAGAGTCTAAGCTGTCAGAGTCTACGCTGTCAGAGTCTACGCTGTCAGAGTCTACGCTGTCAGAGTCTAATCTTAGATTGGTGATGGATCAAACAATCAATTACTCCTACTGTTCTATGCAAAACCCAAACATTGACAAGTTTCCAAAAAAGTGTACTTTATAAAAATATGAATATGTTTGGATGTCTGCGCATGTTCACTCATGCATGTGTATGTATATTTCCATCTAAGTGTGTGTGTGCGTGTGTAATTCATTCGTTTTGGCTCGATTCAGAGGCTTGCTACTCGTCTGGGGGCTGGGGTACTAACCCACAAACAAGATGGGTCCAAATTAGCTGCTCGGAAAGCCCATGGCCTTGAGTAGCAGCGTCCTACCCTGCAGCTACATTATTGAGCAATGCTAATAACCTAAACTTAACTTATTTACACTCACTTCAGCACCATCCAGCAACACTCGCCAACATGAGCTTTAAAGAGGAGACTTTCAAGAGGGTTTATATATATATCATTTTTTATTTATTTTTTATTTAAAAGCTACCATGTACGCCTCCCGAGTGGCGCAGCAGTCTAAGGCACTGCATCGCAGTGCTTGAGGCGCCACTACAGCCCCGGGATCGATCCCAGGCTGTGTCACAGCCGGGCTTGACAGGGAGACCCATGAGGCGGCGCACAATTGGCCCAGYGTCGTCTGGGTTAGGGGAGGATTTGGCTGGACGGGATTTCCTTGTCCCATCGCACTCTAGCGACTCCTTGTGGCGGGCCGGGTGCCTACACGCTGACTCTGGACGCCAGCTGGAAGGTGTTTCCTCAGACACATTGGTGCAGCTGGCTTCCGGGTTAAGCGAGCAGCGTGTCAAGAAGCAGCGCGGCTTGGCAGGGTAGTGTTTCGTAGGACGCATGGCTCTTAACCTTCACCTCTCCCGAGTCCGTAGGGGAGTTGCAGCGATGGGATTGTAACTACCAATTGGATATCACGAAAAAGGGGTAAAAGTTTKTTTTTTTTWATAAAAAAAAATGTTTAACTACCATGTGGAGAGCTCTAACTCTTTCTATCGTTATCTCTCTCTTTCTCCTCCTGTAGTTACTTCTGTCTCTGTCTGTATTTCAGTCCCTCCATCTCTCTCCGCCTGTCTGTCATTATTTAGGTAGAGCTGCTCTTCCTGGTTTTAATAAGCACTGGAGCGAAGTGTGTGTGTGTGTGTTCGTGTTTTAACGGTGAGCCGGTAACGAGACATGGCCCTCCCTCACCGTTGCCGCCCCGAGCTCCTATTTACTTTAGCAAGTCCGTGAGCTAGGCCGAGTCTTGCGTCGCTCCGAGAGCTTTACTTCTGTTAATTGGTCATTAAAGGTAGTCATTTGTAGGCCTCACTAAATCTTTAAACAGGCCATGAAATAATAAAAGAAGGGCCTGTCAATGCTTTAGCCTCCGAGAAGCCTGACTACGCAGAGAAGAAGAAGGACTAGGCTTTTGATCATTATCTCTAGAATTACCATGTCTAATAATAATTGCTCTATTCATTTTGGGGGACTTGTAAATACATTTTTATTAATGTCGCTCCTTATCGAAAAGATGAAAAACAGATTGTCATTGATGTGCTGGTAAAAGGGGGGTTGCGGTAAGGATTAATAGTGTGTGTACTGCTAGCGTGTTCAAATTAGGACGGAGTTGGACACTTTACACTAATATAGTCCTGTTATTAGGTAAATTGTCACATGGATAATTCTTTCTTCTTCATACATAACACCATATACTGAGTGGACAAAACATTAGGAACACCGGCTCTTTCCATGACATACTGACCAGGTGAATCCAGGTGATAGCTATGATCCCTTACTGACGTCACTTGTTAAATCTACTTCAACCAGTTAAGAACTGCAACGCTGCTGGATTTTTCATACTCAACAGTTTACGTGTGTTTCAAGACTGGTCCACCACCCAAAGGACATTCAGCCAACTTAACACAACTGTGGGAAGCATTTGAATCAACATGGGCCAGCATCCCTGTGGAACGCTTTCAACACCTTGAAGAGGCCATGCCCCGGCGAACTGAGGCTGTTCTGATGGCAAAAGGGGGTGCCACTCAACATTAGGAAGGTGTTCCTCATGCTTTGTGCACTCAGTGTATGTTTGAAAGCATACTTTTATAGTTGTAGTTTTGTTGTGGGGTCTGGAGGAAGTACATGCATTTCTGGGAGAAACATTCAATATGCATAACACACTGTCAAGCACTCATGACATCACCACTCTTTTAGAAGGGAATTTAGAACGGGGAGGGGTGGCAATTGCTTAAAAAGTGACAACAGCAATATGGAGACAAGATAACAGGTGTTGAACACTCTCACACATAGACACACACTGTAAAGCCTCCCCAAGAGTAATGATTCTGTTCCACTTGCATGACTTCTCATTTATTGATTTGAGTCGTATCGCCCTCCCTACGGCCCCTCGTCTTTTGCGCTCAGGCCTGAGCCTATTGTGTGCGCGTGTGCATGTGTGCAAAATACCAGCAGTTGGTGTGTCAACAGAGGCGGTGTGGGAGAGGGATGGAGTTGCGGTGAAGGGTTGAGATCCCTGGTTTCAGTGACATCTGTTGGAGTGGGGTACCACCCCGGCCCACCCCTGTCCCCTTATTGGGGTATCAGTTCAGGCCGTCAATAATGGAGCAGCCGAGTGTGAAGGAACAGGCGTGACCCAGTCTGCCCAGGGTGTGTGTGTGTGGGGGGGTGAGAGAGAGAGGCACACACTCACACACCCGTGATCACTGACCCTAATGACCTTCCCCGGCTCTCCCTCTCTCCTGCTGTCGGTCCCGTGTGCCCTAGCCTCTCTTTCACCAGCTCCCTCCTTTCCCCTCTCTCCGTCGCAGGCCATTGTTCCCTCTCCTCCACTATTGTCTCAGCTGAGAATGGCAAAATGAGCAGCTGTGAAAGAGGGCTGATCATCAGAAGGCTTTGCATGGTTCTGAGATTCATACCGTAACACAGAGGTTTGTTTACCATGTGTGTCCTTCTGCACAACTTGGTCAGGTAAAGTAGAAGAAAGGTAGTGAATATGATATGAACCGCCAGCTTTTTTAGAATGACAGAATGCCGAAGTCTAAAGGATCAACTTTCCACTTCACATTTCGATGAAAAGCAAACGAGTATAAAGTTTTAGATATGTTCTGTTTTTTTGCTTGAATTCTTTTTTCTCTACTCTGGTTGTTTAATCAGTGTATTCTAAACTACAAGCTTTAAGGCTTTGAATATGTCAATGCAGTGAAATGTGAAAATCACTTTTCTTAGGGCAGTCCCACTCAAACGAATGTTCTGTCCTGTTTTCATTTGTACAATCTAATGTCATATTTTCTTTACGCCGTGATATTTCATGCTTTGGCTCATCTGTTTTGATTCAAGCTGTCTTCTCTAGCAGGTGCACCTTACTTAAAGACGAGGAAGGGCTCAGTCAGCTTCATTCCATAGTCTGTCTGACACTAAATCTGAAATGATAGAAGTGTAATACATGGGCCGGTAAAACATGTTCTTGAGTTCTCTCTCTGTCTGACCTATGAAGTAATTTTCTGACAATGGACTGTAAATCCACATGCTGCKGCTACAGGCTAGGTTCTGAGTGCCATCTACAGATGCGTTTCAGTATTGCACCATTAGGACCCCATGGATTAAATGTACAAACCCTCAAGCCAAATATGGTGATATCGTGTTTCTTGAAAATTCCATATCTCCCTCTCCATTTTTATGTTAATTAAAGGATTTGTAAATGTTGTCACCTACGACTTAAGTTGCAAATTATCCAGAAATACGGAATCTGATTACATTAACACCTCTTTTCCCATTTATTGTATTTCAGCACCGTTTTAACTTAATTTGATTTAAAAAATCATGTGTAATATATTTGATGAAGTTGGAATATGTAAGTACACAATATTCATTTAGGTAGAAATCATTGTGATTCATAAAATAATTTCAGATAAATCAGTTCAGTAGAACGACATCATTTCAGTAGAATTCCTAGATAGAAATAAGACCAGTTTCATATCCAAGTTGCACTAAAGCAATTCCATTTTCTTATACAAGTCTATCTGTTCTGTGTAGATATGTGCTCCAAATCTGGTTTAACACCCTCAGGGATTTGTGTTATTATTAAATAAGGACTTCCTGTGACACATTAGTGAGATTTAATGTGAGGAATATAATTATTTTCCCACAATAACCCACAAGAGGATGTTATTTGATTTCAAAGTTATTCCAAAGAAACAGGCTGCTCATGCACAGTTAAACCATGTGTTTTTACACTAAACTAGTCTATTCAAAAAATCACATCTCTATTTTTAAACAAAAAATATTAATTTCATTGTTCAGATAATAGTGGCATAAACTCCATAATCTGAGTTATGCAAATAAAACACTCAGGTGACACTCCACAGAAGCAGCACGAGTCTCTCTGTGTAAACAGTAAATAATAAACAAGAGCTCCGAGAAATCTTAAAAAATACAAATAAATGTCTGACAAAATATAACTTAGAACGATTAAATGGTATCGTGGCACCCTTACAGTGTCAGTAACTCAAACATAGAGAGCATACTCTGGAGTCAGGTGAATACAACAACAAAAAGTACTGCCACATGCAGTTGCCTAAAGTGATTCTGTCAATAATGTATCGGAGCTCTTGTTATTTATTTACTGTTTACACAGAGAGACTCATGCTGCTTCTGTGGAGTGTCACTCTCACCCGCCACCGCCATCTGAGATGAACGAGACAAGCCGAGCACGCCAGCCGGCGTTCATGCTGCCACGCTCTGTCGAAACCGAGGCACTGGACTGAAAAATAAAAGACACGGCGGTTCACGTGAGCTGTTGTACATGCATCCTGAGGTAGTCAAAGAGAGGGAAATAGAGGGGGGGGGTATTAAATATTAATATTAATGTAAGGAGGGAGGGAGGGAGGGAGGAAGGAAGGGAGCCACCTAACTGGTAACTGGCCATTGAGCCTCAGCCTTTAAGTCTCAGACGGTTCCTCCTTTCAGTTTTCAGTTTACGCTACAGTAAGTGGGATTTGTCTACCCTAMGAGGGAGAGAAAAGGGAGATTGTTCGTTTCTTCATCGTACCCCAGGGTAAGATAGTGTGTATCCACTAATACTTTAGAGAGTTGTACTTGTCTTAATGCAGTCACACTCACAACTGTCTTTTCTAACTAGCACTGATTGTGCAGATAGCGGCTATTTGGAAGTTTTACTTGCAATGATTGTGATATGGGATTGTTTTACCTACCTCAGTTGAACGCACTGATTGTAAGTGGCTCTGGATAAGAGCGTATGCCAGATGACTATAATGTAAATGGGAAATGTACACTGTCACCACATGGTCACCCTCCCAGATATCGGCATGACATGCGGAACAGGTCTTTGGTAACATACAAATGACAGGACAGAATGGACAGACTAGAGTATAATTCCTGGATTATTTTTGTAGCCTACACGTCTGCAAGCCTAAACACATATTGTTTACAATATTTTGAAGAAAAAAAACATTTGGTCATACGGGATAATAATGACATGTTTATACCGTAGACATTAAGCCCATCAGGTCCCATGTCAATTTCATCCACATTTCTAGAGTAGATGAACACATAAACAAGCACTAACATCAAACTACAAACAAAAACAGACACACACACACACACACACACACACACACACACACACGCTTTCAAAGTCATAAAACGAGGGGACTTCAAATGCAGCTATTTGTTTGGGGCCTGTTGTCGTGGGAATAGGCAGTGCGACTGTGTGGGTTCATTAGAATTCTTTTCAAGTTGTGGAGTGCGGCCTCCCTGTGTTCCTCTCTCCATATTCCCTGACCCTGTCGGATCTCACAGGGGTTGAGGTAGGGCGGGGCAATGAGCGGGGGATAACACTATAGACTGCATACACACACAAAAACATACAGTACACACACATGCATGTAGGCAACACACATACACAAACACATAAACACATAAGGCACAGTGTGTGGAGGGGGGATAGCAGTACACACACACACACACACACACACAGTCCTTCGCCCTAATAGTGTCACCCTGCTGCACCACCTTCTCTGGGACGCAGTGGGAGGTTCTCCTCTCTCCAGTTAGAACTGGAACCCTGGGTACAGGAGAGAGAGGCTGTTGTTGTCTTTTTGCCACATGAGATGGTCTCTGTCATTCTAAAAATTGCTCATGCATTCTCCCAAAATAACACACCGTCAGGGGTACTATAAGAAATACTAGCACACTCTCAAATGTGCTGGAGCAGCTTGATCTTATGGTCTCTAATGTTATGGAGATCTAAGGTTCTTCACTGACCCAGCAAGCTATAGATAGTATAGTAAATGGAATATGAATGAATAATAACTCTGATGTAATATATTGGATACCTATTGTCAAAACAGAAGGTTCAGGAAAATTTACGTTTGTCAAAGGTTAAGGTTATTTTAAATAAGCAAAACTTAGAAGAAACAATTATACCAGACTTGCTGACGAACAGTTTTAATGTTTGGTCAGTGGTTATAAAATTGTATAACTTAATGAGTCGTTACAGTGGTCTTTCCAGTGAATACTTGTTTCCTGGTTCTCCTGGTAACAATGGGGAGGCAGTGGGTCTCCACTACAGTATTGTCACATTTCAACATATGAAACAGATTTCGATTTGATGAAATAGCAGGTGTTTTGGATCGGACTGGATTGAAGATGGTGGAAAGAAACTGAGGTGGGGACGGAGGGGTGGCGGGGGTGGATTTTTGTGCTGCCTGGGGAGGTCACTTTGGCAGGCTGGGCCCCGGACGAGATCCCGGTGGGTGCCAGACTGCGGGGAGAGGGGCGAGGAAGGGGTGCAGTAGCTGCCCGTCACAGCCCACTGCCTGTCTGACGGCCTGGGGCCTGGCAGACTGACACCCTGCCTGGGCAGGAGGCAAAGGGGACAGGGAGGGGTGGAGGGGGGAATGGAGGAGGTGAGGGGGTGGAGGAGGTATATAGAGGTGGTGGAGGACAATAAGAAATGTATTGTATTTATATCGTCTAGTGATTTCACCAGAGTGGACAGAGAAGAGGGGGTGAGAGGTACTGAAGACACAGAGAGAGGAACATCCTGGTATCCTGCAGTGCACCCAGTGCCGTAGACAGCAGTTGCAGGCGACACGAGAGAGAGAGAACTGGTCATTGCAGTCTGTGTGCTCACAGTACTTTGACAGTAACCTTGTCTAAGTTGAGTTGTATGTTCTATTTGTAAGAAAAACTTTCTATAACACGTTCTGTTCCATGAGCAGTGATCTTCATAATTWAAAAATTTAAAAACAAGGACACTTCGTTTCTGTAATTTTGCAAGTGTAGTAGTTCAAGGTGCTTTATATATWTTTTTTTTAAATTTTATTTTACCTTTATTTAACCAGGTAGGCTAGTTGAGAACAAGTTCTCATTTGCAACTGCGACCTGGCCAAGATAAAGCATAGCAGTGTGAACAGACAACAACACAGAGTTACACATGGAGTAAACAATAAACAAGTCAATAACATGGTAGAAAAAAAGAAAAAAAGAGAATCTATATACAATGTGTGCAAAAGGCATGAGGAGGTAGGCAATAAATCAGATAATTACAATTTAGCAGATTAACACTGGAGTGGTAAATCATCAGATGGTCATGTGCAAGTAGAGATACTGGTGTGCAAAAAAAGCAGAAAAGGAAATAAAAGCA
>NC_036874.1:12908574-12910045 GCF_002910315.2 Salvelinus sp. IW2-2015 | reverse complement strand
ACACACACACACACACACACACACACACACACACACACACACACACACACACACACACAAAAAGTCTAAAACGTCAACCACTGCTACAGTATGCTGTATACCTTTCCGGGCTTTACAGTAAAGATGTTAAGTACACAGAATCATTTGCTAGTCTGTCTCTCTCTCTCTCTCTCGCTCACTGTCTCTGTGTCTGTGTCCCTTTAAACAGGGGACGTAAATGATAGAGAGAGACAGCTCCAGACCATCCCGTTGACACTGAGCAGCGAGTGTGTGTCTTTGTGTCTGTGTGTCGACGTAACACCTTTCAGGATTGTTGAGCACCAATGTAACCAATATCTGCTCACAGATGAATGCTCAGGCCAAGCCAGGAACAGTACATGTTCAGGCCAGGGACAGTACATGCTCAGGCCAGTGAGAGTAGATGCTCAGGCCAGGGAGAGTACATGCTCAGGCCAGGGAGAGTACATGCTCAGGCCAGGGAGAGTACATGCTCAGGCCAGGGAGAGTGCATGCTCAGGCCAGGGAGAGTACATGCTCAGGCCAGGGAGAGTGCATGCTCAGGCCAGGGACAGTGACAGCCATCCACCCACAAAGTTTAAGACAGCAGTTATCTTGTACAAAAGGTAATCTTGACTGGTTTTGCTTGTAGATACTGTTTTAGTTTGATTTTCCAAACATTTTCTTATTTGTCTAGTGATTTAAATAATATGCTGACAGCATTTATGGAACATACACCACAAATAAAGGTTTTGAGTGAAAGAAAAGGCTTACCTAATGACACTATGCAGGACGTATGATGTACATCCCCTTTAATGCTGCAGACCCATTGGAGATAGGATCAGATCCCCTGCTGTACACACAGAGAGATAGACAGTTACACTATAACACACACAGGCAGACATTAACACTGTTACTCCCACTGTAACACACACACACACACACACATATACTATAATACGCATACACACAAACAAACATAAACACACACACCTTTTAACCTGATTGAGAATTTAAGCTGAGGACTGAAAGGGTTTGTGGTAGACGTGGAGGCAGGTCTGGCTGGGCAGATCACATAGAACCAAGTCTAAACAGATCCAGTGTTCCCTGGTCTCCAGGCTCAACATAGAACTTTGTAATTACTGGTAAACAGACTGATCAGTATATACAGTATGTAGTTCTGTGTGTTTATATGTGCGCGTGTATGTGTCTAGGGGGCCTCAGGGGACCCTCCTAATGAGCTCTCTGTGTGCAAGCCTAACAAGAGCCCACTGCAGCGCCCACGGCGCTGTCTTCAGGGGCCACGGCTGACCTTGCTCAGCTGCTAGGCTCTGTCGTTTGCTTTATTTATGGCACCACCACCTTGCGCTATACGTGTGTGTGTGTGGGGGGGGGAGGGAGGAGGGAGGAGGAGGAGGGATTTTTCCCCTTCTTCAACCAACCCCTGTGGTGTCAATTCCTTCTTCTTGCGTCT
>NC_036874.1:12717509-12908089 GCF_002910315.2 Salvelinus sp. IW2-2015 | reverse complement strand
TTGCCTTCCTCTTTTTTCCTTCCCCTCTCCCTCGTTTTATTCCTCTGCCTGAGCTTATCTGATAGTCATTCTCTCCTTGGGCTGATCATTAACACCACGATGCGTTCAGGCGGCACAAGATGGACTGGACACGCCATTTGATAGGCTATGTGTCTGGAAGGATGCTTAATGCTCTTCTGTCTCTGTCACAAATACATCGTAACCCTCATGATGATCATTTAATTTCCCTGCAACATTTATACAACATTTACACAACACATAGATAATGCAATACTAAATAGCCTAAATGTATCTTGGGGTGTGTATGCAGCTGCATGACTCTGGCTGAGCGGATCCCCACCCAGAAATAAAAATGCATGTGCATGGTTTCTCGTTTCTGGGGGAAATTGAGTGTGGGGCGCACACACATACAGCCTCAGTATGCAAAGCCCCGGCAATCGGTTTTGAGAGAGAGACAGAGAGAGAGAAAGAAAGATTGAGAAAGAGAGAGACAGATTGAGAGAGACAGTTTGAGAGAGAGAGACAGAGAGAATTTTTAAATCCCCTTTATTGGGTCAAGACCCCACACCACAGTGCATCACATCACCATTCAGCCCTCAGGTGTCATGCTCCAAAAAGTACCAGCCCGTGAGAGAAAACAACGTAAAGAAGACTTAAATACACAACTCCAAATCCCCCTCCTCATTGACAGAGCACAAGACCCCTTGAAGACCCTATGTCCCAACTAAGAGCCTAAGGTTCCCCACCAGACTGTAATAGCCAACATCCCCCTGAGCATGCCCACCACATCCACAGACCCCTGTCCCTGTATGCAATGTTTCCTGGTCTTCCAGATAGCTAGCTTGGCTGCTCCTGATACGAAGTTGAGTAGGACTACCACTCCCCTGAGCCTAAAACTATACTTTGGTCCAAAAACAAACAGGTAGGTAGATTAAACCTCTCCCAAGGCAGAAAACCAGATGGTTACCAGTGTAAACAGCCCCACCAGTCTGGGACATGGTACAAGAAGATGAGCTAGCAACTCAGACACAGAACGGACACCCCCTCCCCAATGCTAGGATCCAGGTGCATCAGATGAGTGTAGGTGGCTATCGCCCCACGTATTATCCTCCATTGGAGGTCAGCTGTCCGTTAATCAATCGGCAGTTTACATAGAGACCGCCAGCAGCCTTTCGTGGAAGCGCCTGATCCAAACAAATCAGCCCACCTCGTTGATCTCACCCCTTCCAGGGAGGACGCACGCTACACCTTCACATATATTGTGTACATCACTTCTCTTCCCATAGCCGTGAAATACAGGAGCAGCCCCTTTACCCTCGTGCACTGCCCCCGTAGCAGCAGCGGTGACATTCAGAGTAAGGACTACGTACTCTTGGCCCTCCTTCCACTGGTCAGTGTGTGTGTTACTGGACACTCTGTTACTACCTGCTTCCACAGGCGAGATGATCGGATCCCCGCGCTCTCTCCCAGTTCCTCCACAGATCTGCTCATGCTCTACATCATGTGCCACGGCTTGGTGCATCCTGCACCCGCCAAGCTTAAATGCAGGCCGGCTGAAGGAAATGTTTGTGACTGTAAAATGGGATTATAGAAAAAGTGATTCTTCAAACAGCCACATCCCTGGTGATGCGCTGGCCTTCTGGGATGTTAAGAACGCTTGTCAAACTTGCAGGACAGACTGTAACTTATTTTGTGCATAATGTTGCTGCTGAACGTCAGAACAGTGATTACTCACCTTGAATTGGACGAAGAACTTTTCTTTAATGAGTCGGACGAGAGGGATTTAGAGCTGCCCAGTGACTCAAGCCTACCAGACGAACTAAATTACTTCTATGCTTGCCTCGAGGCAAGTAACAATGAAACATGCATGATAGTCTCCCTGTATGAGTCTGTAGTACCAACATGTTTCAATGCAGACCAATCTCCATCACAGACACCTGGCCGTGTGGTGCCAGGACAACAACCTCTCACTCAATGTGATCAAGACTAAGGAGATGATTGTGGACTAAATCAAATCAAATCAATTAGAGGAAAAGGAGGACTGAGCATGCTCCCATTCTCATCGACGGGGTTGAGAGCTTCAAGTTCCTTGGTGTCCACATCACCAACAAACTAACATGGTCCAAGCACACCAAGACAGTTGTGAAAAGGGCACGACAAAACCTATTCCCCCTCAGGAGACGAAAAGATTTGGCATGGGTCCTCAGATCCTCAAAAGGTTCTACAGCTGCACCATCGAGAGCATCCTGGCTGGTTTCATCACCGCATGGTATGGCAACTGCTCAGCCTCCGACCGCAAGGCACTACAGAGGGTAGTGTTTATGGCCCAGTACACCACTGGGGTCAAGCTTCCTGCCATTCCGGACCTCTATACCAGGCAGTGTCAGAGGAAGGTCCTAGAAATTGTCAAAGACTCCAGCCACTCTAGTCATAGACTGTTCTCTCTGCTACTGCACGGCAAGCGGTACCGGAGCACCAAGTCTAGGTCCARGAGGCTTCTCAAAAGCTTCTACCCCAAGCCATAAGACTCCTGAACATCTAATCAAATGGCTACCCAGACTATTTTCATTGCCCCCCTCCCCTCTTCTACTACTCTCTGTTATTATCTATGCATAAGTCACTTTAATAACTCTACCTGTATACTGTATATTACCTCAATTACCTCGACTAACCGATGCCCCCGCACATTGACTCTGTACCGGTACCCCCTGTATATAGCCTCACTATTGTTATTTTACTGCTGCGGTTTAATTATTTGTAACTTTTTTTCGTGGTATTTTTCTTAAAACTGCATTGTTGGTTAAGGTCTTGTAAGTAAGCATTTCACTGTAAGGTAGTAGTCGGCGCATGTGACAAATACAATTTGATTTGATCCAGCTAAGACCATCATGATATCACAGTCTCTCCCAGCTTCTTGCCGTAGGTCGAATCCAGTGCTGTCCTGCCCAAAATAAATGAACAAGCATCCTTTGAAGCTCCTGTTTCAAACCTGGTGGCTGTAGCACTATCCGTCTGCGCCACAGGGTGGAGGAGGTCAGGTTGTTTGCTACCGGAACCCTTCCCCTATAGGCCAGCTGGGGCAGCAACCATTTCCACCGAGACAGTCTGACACAGACCTTCTTCACTACACCCTCCCAGTTCTTCTTTTGAAACTCCTCTGAGCCTAATGAAACCCGACAAAGTCTTTAGCCCATTCCTACCCCACTGTAACCCCCCTATTAGTTGTGAAATGGTCCCTTTCTGACACTGACCTGACCACGGAGCTTCACTTTTAGCCCAATTCACCCTAGCTGAAGAGGTCTTCTCATACACTTCTGGAGCACCTGAGAGAATTTGAACGGCATAAAACCATGCGTTTGATGTATATGATACCATTCCACTAATTCCGCTCCAGCCATTACCCCGAGTCCGTCCTCCATAATTAAGATACCACCAAACTCCTGTGACATGATTTTATATTCTGCACACAACAACGCTACAGATCGGCAGTTTTTCAAAAGAACCAAATCCCCCTTCTTTGGCAATAATTAAAGCACAGCATGTTGACAAGACACAGGAAGAGAACCCTCCTAAACAATTTACACAACATTTCGTGGAAATACATCCCCAGAAATGTTTGTAAAAGTATGATGGCAAACCATCAAAACCAGGGGCTCGGCCTGAGGAGAGCAGTATAACTGTAGTGGACAGTTCCTGCAGAGTAATGACAGAGTCAAAAAAGCTCTCTGCTCGGGCCAATTTAGGAAGTCCTTGAAGCAACTGTGCAGTGCACACAGAGTCACAGTCCTCCGCCATGTAGAGGGCAGAATAGAAAAATCCACTGCATTTTGGGGCATCTCAATATTGTCCGTGGTCACCCTTCCATCAGGGAGACGATGGCAAACCATTTGTTTGCCCTGAGATACCGACCGCTCTAGATTAAAAAAGAAAGGGCTAGGAGCATCCATATCCCTGAGAGTAGCAAAACGAGACCTTACCAAGGCCCCCTTCACCGTCTCATGTAAGAATAACCTCGGTTTAGGTCTTTTATCCTGTAAAGTTCTGTCGAGACAAGGGTCATTCTGAGCGAGCAGTTTCAGTTTAATAGAGTATATATCCTGCTCAAGTGCTCTGACAGTTTCTTTCATCATAATAGTAGACAGAGAAGTATACTGTTGACAAAACACATGTCTGTGGGCCTTCCCAACCTCCCACCATTGCCTCATTGACTCGAATCTCCCCTTTGTAGCCCTCCACTGCTCCCAAAAATGTTTCACAGAACATGGTATCTTGCAACAACTTAACATTGAAAAACCAATACGATGTTGACCTTTGTGGACATGACATGTCTATCTCAACAGTGACAAGATGGGGATCTGTAAAACCCACAGCAGCAATGACACACCACATAATCCTACCACTGTGGTGCTCAGATACATACTGCCTGTCTAACCTTGCTGCACTGACCCTACCACCCCGGACCTTTATCCATGTGTACTGCCTTACGTTTGTGTGTTTGACCCTCCACACATCAGACATACTGTGTATATCAGCACAGTGAATCAAGTGGCAGAGTGAGAGAGAGAGTGAGAGAGTGAGAGAGAGAGAGAGAGAGAGAGAGAGAGAGTGAGAAAACTAACCCTAACCCTAACCCTTTACCATCTCATGCTGGAATATTCAAGGTCTAAGGTCATCTGCCTTTGGCCTAAAGAGCAGGAACACAGACATTGTTATTCTCCAAGAAACATGGTATAGAGGAGATGKACACACTGGTTGCCCTCTGGGTTACAGAGAGCTGGTAATCCCATCCACCAAACTACCAGGGGCAAAACAGGGAAGGGACTCAATGGGTATGCTAACTTGGTATAGATCAGACCTAATCCACTCTATTAAATTAATCAAAACAGGAGCATTTTACATCTGGTTAGAAATGAATAGGGAACAGAGAATAATGTGATCATGTCTGCTACCTATACACCCCCAATAGAATCCCCATACTTTAATAACGACAGCTTCTGCACGCTAGAGGGGAAGATTAACCAGAACCTGACACTCTTAGCACACAAGGGGACAAACACCTACCTTGCGGTGACAGCATTCCCTCCCCAGTATGCCCACCTGAATACAACTATGACAAAACAACCAACAAAAATTGGTCACGACTCCTGCAGCTCTGTCGCACGCTGGGTCTGTACATAGTCAATGGTAGGCTTCGACGGGACTCCGACTGTGTGTACATCTATAGCTCACATCTTGGCAGTAGTACTGTAGACTCACCCTCTGTAGCGCCTTACGGTCAGATACCGAGCAGTTGCCATACCAGGTGGTGATGCAACCGGTCAGGATGCTCTCGATGCTGCAGCTGTATAACTTTTTGAAGATCTGGGGACCCATGCCAAATCGTTTCAGTCTCCTGAGGGGGAAAAGGTGTTGTTGTGCCCTCTTCATGACTGTCTTGGTGTGTTCGGACCATGATAGTTTGTTGGTGATGTGGACACCAAGGACCTTGAAACTCTCGACCTGCTCCACTTCAGCCGTGTCGATGTAAATGGGGTCCTGTTCGGCGATCATCTCCTTTGTCTTGCTCACATTGAGGGAGAGGTTGTTGGACTGGCACCACACTGACAGAACTTTGACCTCCTCCCTATAGGCTGTCTCATCGATGTCGGGGATCAGGCCTACCACTGTTGTGTCATCAACGAACTTAATGATGGTGTTGGAGTCGTGCTTGGCCACGCAGTCGTGGGTGAACAGGGAGTAAAAGGAGGGGACTAAGCATGCACCCCTGAGGGGAACCGGTGTTGAGGATCAGCATGGCAGATGTGTTGTTGCCTACCCTCACCACCTGGGGGGGGCCCGTCTGAAAGTTTAGGATCCAGTTGCAGAGGGAGGTGTTTAGTCTCAGGGTTCTTAGCTTAGTGATGAGCTTTGTGGGCACTATGGTGCTGCAATGCTGAGCTGTAGTCAGATGAACAGCATTCCACAGAGGTGTTCCTTTGTCGAGGTGGGAATCGCCTGCATCCGGCAGTCCCGATTGAGATTGCTGTGGATCTGTTGGGCGTTGTCGTTGAATATTCGAATCAAGCAAGAGAGAAGACTTTGCCATTTCTTCAAACAATTATCTTTATTCAATATCGATATTAATTATTGCCAATAACGAGGCTGATCAACCCCACACCCTTGAGTGTTGGACTGCGTAACGTAACCTTTACACAAATGCAGAGTACTATATATAGCTGACACTAAAAATGCTTAGTCATGGTTGGTTCCACCCCTCCCATGCATATCGGGGCATCATACGCCACTCTGGGTTCATTCTTCATTATCTGCATGGGCTGTTGTCTTAACCCCACCCTGGCTTAGTTCCCAGAGTAACGGATGAATTTTGAGACAATGAAGGATTTGTTCTACTCCTAAGCTATCCCTAGGTAAAACATATTTCGTATCTACAGTGGGGACGAACAAGTATTGATACACTCCGATTTTGCAGGTTTTACTACTTACAAAGCATGTAGAGGTCTGTAATTTTTATCATAGGTACACTTCAACTGTGAGAACGGAATTAAAACAAAAAATCAGAAAATCACATTGTATGATTTTTAAGTAAATAATTGCATTTTATTGCATGACATAAAGTATTTGATACATCAGAAAAGCCAGAACTTCATATTTGGTACAGAAACCTTGGTTCTGCAATTACAGAGATCATACCGTTTCCTGTAGTTCTTGACCAGTTTGCACACACTGCAGCAGGGTTGTTTTGGCCCCACTTCTCCATACAGACCTTCTCCAGATCCTTTAGGTTTCGCGGGCTGTCGCTGGGCAATATGGACTTTCAGCTCCCTCCAAAGATTTTCTATTGGGTTCAGGTCTGGAACTAGCTAGGGCCACTCCAGGACCTTGAGATGCTTCTTACGGAGCCACTCCTTAGTGCCCTGGCTGTATGTTTCGGGTCGTGTCATGCTGAAGACCCAGTCACGACCCATCTTCAATCCTCTTACTGAGGAAGGAGGTTGTTGGCCCAAGATCTCGCGATAACATGGCCCCATCCATCCTCCCCTCAATACGCGTGCAGTCGTCCTGTCCCCTTTGCAGAAAAGCATCCCCAGAGAATGATGTTTCCTACCTCCATGCTTCACGGTTGGGATGGTGTTCTTGGGGTTGTACTCATCCTTCTTCTTCCTCCAAACAGGGCGAGATGGAGTTTAGACCAAAAAAGCTCTATTTTGTCTCATCAGACCACATGATCTTCTCCCATTCCTCCTCTGGATCATCTAGATGGTCATGCAAACTTCAGACGGGCCTGGACATGCGCCTGGCTTGAGCAGGGGGACCTTGCATGCGCTGCAGGATTTTAATCCATGACGGCCGTAGTGTGTTACTAATGGTTTTCTTTGAGACTGTGCCCAGCTCTCTTCAGGTCATTGACCAGTCCTGCCGTGTATTCTGCGCTGATCCCTCACCTTCCTCATGATCATTGATGCCCCACGAGGTGAGATCTTGCATTGGAGCCCCAGACGAGGGTGATTGACTGTCATCTTCAACTTCTTCCATTTTCTAATAATTGCGGCCAACAGTTGTTGCCTTCTCACCAAGCTGCTTGCCTATTGTCCTGTAGCCATCCAGCCTTGTGTCAGGTCTACAATTTTACCCCTGATGTCCTTACACAGCTCTCTGTCTTGCCATTGTGGAGAGTTGGAGTCTGTTTGATTGAGTGTGTGGACAGTGTCTTTTATACAGTAACGAGTTCAAACAGGTGCAGTTAATACAGGTAATGAGTGGAGAACAGGAGGGCTTCTTAAAGAAAAACTAACAGTCTGTGAGAGCCGGAATTCTTACTGTGGGTAGGTGATCAAATACTTATGTATTGCAATAAAATGCAAATTAAATTACTTAAAAATCATACAATGTGATTTTCTGGATTTTTGTTTAGATTCCGTCTCTCACAGTTGAAGTGTACCTATGATAAAAATTACAGACCTCTACATGCTTTGTAAGTAGGAAAACCTGCAAAATCAGCAGTGTATCAAATACTTGTTCTCCCCACTGTATGTAGTGCAGTCTCTTTAACTMATTTGTCAGCTCAAGCCATCTCTGGTGACCATACACCCAGATTAGCTGCAGGGAACTAGAGTGGAGACCATAAAAACAGACACAAGGACAGAAATGTCTTATTATTAGTTAAATAATACTTGTTAACCATTAATATCAAATAAATCAGGTAAATGCGTAATTTTTCTCTCACAGCGGTATGCGAATGGAATGGGTAGAGGGTTTCCGCGATGATGGTGTTGATGTGAGCCATGACCAGCCTTTTAAAGCACTTCATGGCTACCGACGTGAGTGCTACGGGGCGGTAGTCATTTAGGTAGTTTAACGTCGCATTCTTGGGCACAGGGACTATGGTGGTCTGCTTGAAACATGTAGGTATTACAGACTTTGTCCAGGGAGAGGTTGAAAATGTTAGTGAAGACACTTGCCAGTTGGTCAGCGCATGCTTTGAGTACACGCCCTGGTAATCGGTCTGGTCCCGTGGCCTTGTGAATGTTGACCTGTTTAAAGGTCTTGCTCACATCAGCTACGGAGAGCGTGATCACACAGTCGTCTGGAACAGCTGGTGCTCTCATGCATGCTTCAGTGTTGCTTGCCTCGAAGCAAGCATAAAAGGCATTTACAGTTGAAGTCGGATGTTTACATACACCTTTGCCAAATACATTTAAACTCAGTTTTTAACAATTCCTGACATTTAATCCTAGTAAAAATTCCCTGTCTTAGATCAGTTAGGATCACCACTTAATTTTAAAAATGTGAAATGTCAGAATAATAGTAGAGAGAATGATTTATTTCAGCTTTTATTTCTTTCATCACATTCCCACTGGGTCAGAAGTGTACATACACTCAATTAGTATTTGATAGCATTGCCTTTAAATTGTTGAATATGGGTCAAACGTTTTGGGTAGACTTCCACAAGCTTCCCACAATAAGTTTGGTGAATTTTGACCCATTCCTCCTGACAGACCTGGTGTAACTGAGTCAGGTTTGTAGGACTCCTTGCTCGCACACGCTTTTTCAGCTCTGCCCACAAATTTTCTATGGGATTGAGGTCAGGGCTTTGTGATGGCCACTCCAATACCTTGACTTTGTTGTCCTTAAGCCATTTTGCCACAACTTTGGAAGTATGCTTGGGGTCATTGTCCATTTGGAAGACCTATGACATATGTTTATGGGGTGTTTACCATTTGTGACCAAGCTTTAACTTTCTGACTGATGTCTTGAGATGTTGCTTCAATATATCCACATAATATCCACATAATTGTGATGCCATCTATTTTGTGAACTGCACCATTCCCTCCTGCAGCAACGCACCCCCACAACATGATGCTGCCACCCCTGTGCTTCTCAGTTGGGATGGTGTTCTTCAGCTTGCTATCTTCCCCCTTTTTCCTCCAAACATAACAATGGTCATTATGGCCAAACAGTTCTATTTTGGTTTCATCAAACCAGAAGACACATTCTCCAATGTGCAGTTGCAAACCGTAGTCTGGGTTTTGGATCAGTGGCTTCTTCCTTGCTGAGCGGCCTTTCAGGTTATGTTGAAATAGGACTCCTTTTACTGTGGATATAGATACTTTTGTACCTGTTTCCTCCAGCATCTTCACAAGGTCCTTTGCCGTTGTTCTGGGATTGATTTGCACTTTTCGCACCAAAGTACGTTCATCTCTAGGAGACAGTACAAATCTCCTTCCTGAGCGGTATGACGGCTGCGTAGTCCTATGGTGTTTATACTTGCGTAGTATTGTTTGTACAGATGAACGTGGTACCTTCAGGCGTTTGGAAATTGCTCCCAAGGATGAACCAGACTTGTGGATTGATTTCCTTTGATTTTCTCATGATGTCAAGTAAAGAGGCACTGCGTTTGAAGGTAGGCCTTGAAATACATCCACAGGTACACCTCCAATTGTCACGCCCTGACCTTAGTTATCTTTGTTTTCTTTATTATTTTGGTTAGGTCAGGGTGTGACATGGGGGAATGTATGTGTTTTGTCTTGTCTAGGGGTTTTGTATGTTTATGGGGTGTTTACTAGTCTAGGTGTTTGTATGTCTATGGTTGCCTAGATTGGTTCTCAATTAGAGGTAGCTGTTTATCGTTGTCTCTGATTGGGAACCATATTTAGGCAGCCATATTCCGTTGGGTATTTCGTGGGTTATTGTCTATATGTAAGTTGCCTGTGTCTGCACTTGTTTAATATATAGCTTCACGTTCGTTTGTTGTTTTGCATAGTTTGTTTAAGTGTTCTTCGTTTCGTTAAATAAATAGAAGAATGTATTCTTATCACGCTGCGCCTTGGTCGTCCTCTCTTCATCTAAACGACGAACGTGACACCAATTGACTCAAATGATGTCAATTAGCCATGACATAATTTTCTGGAATTTTCCAAGCTGTTTAAAGGCACAGTCAACTTAGTGTATGTAAACTTCTGACCCACTGGAATTGTAATACAGTGAATTCTAAGTGAAATAATCTGTCTATAAACAATTKTTGGAAAAATGACTTGTGTCATGCACAAAGTAGATGTCCTAACCGACTTGCCAAAACTGTAGTTTGTGAACAAGACATTTGTGGAGTGGTTGAAAAATTTGTTTTAATGACTCCAACCTAAGTGAATGTAAACTTCCGACTTCAACTGTAGCTCGTCTGGTAGGCTAGCATCACTGGGCAGCTCGTGGCTGGGTTTCCCTTTTAGTTCGTAATAGTTTACAAGACCTGCCACATTCAACGAATGTCAGAGCCGTCATAGTGGGATTCATTCTTAGTCCTGTATTGATGCTTTGCCTGTTTGGTGGTTCGTCTGAGGGCATAGCGGGATTTCTCATAAGCGTCCGGATTAGTGTCACTCTCCTTGAAAGCGGCAGCTCTAGCCTTTAGCTCGGTGCGCATTTTGCCTGTAGTCCATGGTTTCTGGTTGGGATATGTACGCACGGTCATTGTGGGGACGACGTCCTCAATGCACTTATTGATGAATCCGGTGACGGAGGTGGTATACTCCTCAATGCCATTGGATGAATCCCAGAACATATTCCAGTCTGTGCTAGCAAAACAGTCCTGTGGCGTGGCAACCACGTCATCGAACAACTTCCGTATTGAACGAGTCACTGGTACTTCCTGTTTTAGTTTTTGCTTGTAAGCAGGAATCAGGAAGATAGAGTTATTGTCAGATTTGCCAAATGGAGGGCGAGGGAGAGCTTTGTATGCATCTCTGTGTGTGGAGTAAAGGTGGTCTATAATTATTTTAGCCTCTGGTTGCATGTAGAAATGAGGTAAAACGAGTTTAAGTTTGCCTGCATTAAAGTGCCCGGTCACTAGGAGCGCCGCTTCTGGATGAGCATTTTCTTGTTTGCCTATGGCCTTATACAGCTTGTTGAGTGCAGTCTTAGTGCCAGCATCGGTTTGTGCTGGTATATAGACGGCTACTAATAATATAGATGAGAACTCTCTTGGTAGGTAGTGTGGTCTACAGCTTATCATGAGGTACTCTACCTCAGGTGAGCAATACCTCGAGACTTCTTTAAAATTAGACATCGCACACCAGCAGTTATTGACAAATGGACACACACCTCCGCCCCTCGTCTTACCAGACATAGCTACTCTGTCCTGGCGATACACAGAAAAAACAGCCGTGTCATCGTTCAGTTTTTAATGTCCCATTGGTAGGATAGTTTCGACCGTAGACCATCGAGTTTGTTTTCCAGTGATTGCACATTGGCCAATAGAACCGATGGTAGTGGCGATTTGCTCACTCGCCTACGAATCCTAACAAGGCATCCCAACCTTCTCCCTCGGTATCTCTACATTTTCTTCACGCGAATGACGGGAATTTGGACCAGTTCTCCGGAAAGCACTATATCCTTCGCGTCACACTCATTAAAGAAAAAATCTTTGTCCAGTTCGAGGTGAGTAATCGCTGTTCTGATGTCCAGAAGCTCTTTTTGGTCATAAGAGATGGTAGCAGCAACTTTATGTACATAATACGTTACAAACAATGCGAAAAAAATAAATAAATAGCACAGTTGGTTAGGAGCCCATTAAACAGCAGCCATCCCATCCAGCGCCATTACTATAATTGAGACTCTGCATGTAGAATTCAGCCAAAATATACTTGTGTACAACACAAAACCCCAAATAATGCATGCAGAGCAGAATTAGGACTATACACACTAGTTATCAAAATCCATACAAGAGCTGTTAAATTCTACAACCACCTAAAAGGATGTGATGCCCACAAATTCTACCACAAAGCCCTCACCTACAGAGAGATTAACCTAGAGAAGAGTCCCCTCAGTCAGCTGATTCTGAGGCTCTGTTCACAAACACAAAGAGCCCACAGAGGCCAGGGGAACACAGGAGCTTGCATATTGCACAAGAGACATAGACGCTTATTATGCATAACCCATCATTAATTAGCTAAATATAAGGCTAATACTGCATTGAATGTATTACCTGAAAGAGGTAGGCTAGGACATCTATATATAGGGCTATTCAGTGCATTGCATATCATTTAACAGTTCCATTTCATGCCATGCTGCTCATATAAATCATTTCTCACAGTTATTTGTCCCGGGAAAAGGGAGTGGTTTTAGGCTGTAAATCCCGGTAACCGGTTTCCCACCATTCAACTTTAGTGGAAACTGAGCTGCACTTCCTAACCTCCTGCCAAATGTATGACCATGTCACGTTTCAGGTATGACCCAGATGCAGACAGTGTCGAAGTAACAAAAGTGTATTAGTAGTACAGGGGCAGGCAAAACAACAGGGCAGGCAGAGGTCAGTAATCCAGATAGGGTTGTAAAGGTCCAGAACGGCAGGCAGTCTCAGGGTCAGAGCAGACAGGTGTCAATAATCCAGTGTGGTGTGGCAGAAGTTACAGAACGGCAGGCAGGCTCAGGGTCAGGGCAGGCAGAAAGGTCAAAACCGGGAAAAACTAGAAAACAGGAACTAGAACAGACAGGAGCAAGGGGAAAACCGCTGGTAGGTTTCACAAGATAAAACTAACTGGCAACAGGCAAACAGAGAACACAGGTATAAATACACTGGGGATAATGGGGAAGATTGGCGACACCTGGAGGGGGGTGGAGACAAGCACAAACACAGGTGAAACAGATCAGGGTGTGACAGACCAAATTAGAGAAACATATTTCCCACAGATCACACAGACTCAAAGATTTTGAAAACAAATCTAACATTGATGAATTGCAATCACAGCAGCAAGATTGGTGGGACATTGCCATGAGAATAGGGCAACCAGTGGAGCACAAACAACATTGGAAATACCACCAATACGTATCTGTTGATTTATCTTCCCTCACTTTTTGTACTACAACAATGTTCACATTGTTAAAACACTGATAAAATAACACTTGAAATGTCTTTGTATTTTTGAAACCTTATTGAGTGCAATGTTTACTGTTGATTTCTAATAGTCTCCTTTGTTAATGATGTTACATTTGTTTCATCTCACGTTTGCTTTGGCAATGTAAACATATGTTTCCCTTGCCAATAAAGCCCCATTGAATTGAGAGCGAGAGAGAAAGAGAGAGGGAACAGAGGGAGGAAGTCATTTTCCCCTAGTCATTCTCTCCTTGGGCTGATCATTCTGTCTCTGTCACAGATACATCTTAATGCGTTAACACCTCGTGATGACGATTCAACCTCCAAGCAACATTTACAAAACATGTACACAACATATAGGCAATGTAATATCAAATGTCTCTGAAAAGATGCCCAATGACCTTCGATCTCTGTCACAGAAACATCTTAACCCTCAGAATTTCCCAGCAACATTTACACAACACATAGGTAACGTAATACTAGATAGCATAAATTAATCTTGGGGTGTGTATGCAGCTGTATGACTTTGGCTGAGCGTATTAGCCACCCAGGAGTAAAAATGCATGTGCATGGACTGGAGTCTACCCGGTTTCTCGTTTCTGGGGGGAATTGAGTGTGGGGAGCACACACACACATAACGCCTCAGTATGCAAAGCCCCAGCACTGGGTGTTGAGAGAGAATGAGAGAGGGAGATAGATAGATTGAAAGAGAGAGAGAGATTGAAAGAGAGAGAGAGAGAGAGAGCGAGAGAAGTGCTGCTGTGAATACTCATGTGAGACCGGAGGAGAGCTTTGCTGTGTAACCTCAGGGTGAGGGGCAGCGGGTGGGTTTCCATTCACGCAGGACATACACACATACATACAAACATACAGACAGAGGCAATAACACATGCGCACACACACAGAGGCGATAACACACACACAGGCGATAAGCGACAGCACTGTGGGGAGAGTGCCGTGACCAAAAGTAAAGTTTTAATTCGGTCCTCGGGGAGGCTGCTTACTCATCCTGGTCCCCTGAGGAGTGACTTCCTCTGAAATCTATTCAAATCACATCTCCTCCGCTTTTTATTGCATTTCTCATATCCCCGATCACAAAGTGACAAATCACCACACACTTCAGGGAACTGGATCCGTTTTCTCTCCATTTTTGGGATTTGGGCTTCACTTTTAAAGTGATTACTGAGAGCGAGAGAGACTGACTGCCTACTGGCTTCAATTATCTATCTAATGACCATTGTGTTGCAGTGAAACATGTAGTGAACCTGTAGCCACTAGATAGGAGAAGCAGGCAGGAAAAGCCTGGCAATTCCACCCATCCTACACACACCCATCCACACACAGACATACAAATACACTCCCACACATGAATGCTCTCCCACTCTTAAACACACACACACACACACACACCCTCATCCACACACAAACGTACACACACATAAAAGCACTCCCACTCTGAAACAAACCAGCACTCTTAAACACACACACACACTCCCTTGCACACACACACAAGCACTCTGACTCGGAATGCAACACTTCCGCCAGTGCTGTGCTCTCCTAATAAAGCTTTGCAATGAGAAGTGCCGGGAGGATAATAAGTTTATGCAGACACATGACGGTGGGACAGGCTGCATTGTTATTATTTCCCCAGCCCCGACGTTGCCGCGGTGACACTTACAACGCCGCCGCCACCGCCACCCCGACCGGCAATGCTCCTCAATGGTGGCAGGCAGAGAAGGGGGGGGGGGCATGGAGCCGCCAAGCCGGCAAGCCACCGAGCGCCACTTGATATATTCGTAATGTTCTTTAATATTTTCATTTTGATGTAATTTGTGGCCCCGGTTTTTTAAATATCCGCTCTGTAATAATGTTTAATTTCAAGGGTCAGTCTGCCAAGGAGTATATTAAAGCTGATAAAACTCATTTTCCAAAGCCCCAATATCAAGCCCAGATCAGGTTAGGAGGCCAGCCTCTGTGAATATTTCATCTTTTATCATGCCGATAATGGGGAGATGACAGAGGCGCATTATTACAATGAGAGAATTGCCTCATTTTCCACAAGGGGAGGGCTATAGGGAGGGAGGGCTGGCTGCTGGAAGCTTGGCATCCAGGAGTGGGGAGTGTTTGCCTGCCGTTACTCAATAAAAGCAATTCTTCCAAGAGGAGAGGTGAATAAAAGAGAGGAGGAGAGGCGAGGGATAGAGGGAGGTGGAGAGGGAGAGAAAAGCAACTTTCACCAGCCACCACTCTTGATTGCGATGAATAATAAATAGACGGATGGCGGTCGCTGGTTGGAGGGGAGTTGCGGTCGGACGGGGGTTGTGGTTTGAGGGTAGGTGATAATCAGTGATTTGCAGGGGGTCCCATTCAGAATTAACCTAGCCTAATTGACCCATTAGAAGAGAACAGAGCTTTGGCTATTGGGAGACGTGAGAGGAGCGGGCTAATATCCACATATTAGCCCCTCATTGGCCATGGAATGAAACCATGGATCTCCAGAACGTAATGACAAGTCGGGCCGACACCGTCTCTGACTGGCCTAATAAATGGACCCAATCAGGGCGGTTCTGGCGACCACCTGTGTCCCGGGTGGGTCAGAGCCATTAGCTCCAGATTAGAGGATGGTGATGAGACTCCCACCACCCAAATAATGAGTACAATAATAAAACCATCATGGCATATTTATTGCCTGGGAGGGATATGAGAAGTAGAGGAGTCTTTCTGATAAGGTTGGTTATTTTTGAAAGGGATGCTTCGGGAGAATTTTTTATTGAATAACCGATGAGTCTCTGAAAATGGCAACTCAGGCCATTGGAGTGCCCAGTTGAACGACTCATAAGTGATCAATTCAGTCCATAACTTCTAACAAATTGTTAAAAATCTATGTGGACATAATATACTGCGTCTTAACCAGAACTACGTGCTACTGAACAATCAAACACGGAATGTTTTATATCGGTATAAAAGGTCAGTTAGCAATGCCACTAATAGAAAAAAAAATCCCAAATCCAACAAAAAAAAACAAAATTTGCAAAACTCTAAATATTCCAGCAGCAAGAAATATAATAAGGATTGATCTAACCTGTTCAGTTGTACGTCTGTGTAATAATCCAAAGAAAAATAGACCATAGAGAAAAAACCCAAATATGTAAGTAGGCCTTAGTAACAGCCGTCCACACTTATTGGAAGTCAATAGTCCACAAAGTAAACTTATTTAAATAATCAAAGCAATATACCTTACACGTCTTTGAGAAAGCTCTCACATGTATGGTGTGAGAGAACTAGACTTTTAGACTATAAACAGTTTTCTAGTTAACAAACATTTCTGACCACAACATGGCTTCCCTCTAAAAATGGCTTCCCTCTTCCTCAAAACCAGGAAGTGACTATGAGTGTGGCTAGGGAGTGACCGGGACAGAGTCTACAGCCTATCTCAGGGTACCACAGAACCTTGTGGGTTACATCAGTCAGATTTCAAATAATAAATGCATATACAGTTGAAGTCGGAAGTTTACATACACTTAGGTTGGAGTCATTAAAACCCGTTTTTCAACCACTCCACACATTTCTTGTTAACAAACTGTAGTTGTGGCATGTTGGTTAGGACATCTACTTTGTGCATGACATAAGTCATTTTTCCAACAATTGTTTACAGACAGATTATTTCACTTATACTTCACAGTATCACAACTCTAGTGGGTCAGAAGTTTACATACACTAAGTTGACTGTGCCTTTAAACAGCTTGGAAAATTCCAGAAAATTATGTCATGGCTTTAGAAGCTTCTGATAGGATAATTGACATAATTTGAGTCGATTGGAGGTGTACCTGTGGATGTATTTCAAGGCCTACCTTCAAACTCAGTGCCTCTTTGCTTGACATCATGGGAAAATCAAAAGAAATCAGCCAAGACCTCAGAAAAAAATTGTAGACCTCCACAAGTCTGGTTCATCCTTGGGAGCAATTTCCAAACGCCTGAAGGTACCACATTCATCTGTACAAACAATAGTACACAAGTATAAACATCATGGGACCACGCAGCCATCATACCGCTCAGGAAGGAGACACGTTCTGTCTCCTAGAGATGAATGTGCTTTGGTGCGAAAAATGCAAATCAATCCCAGAACAACAGCAAAGGACCTTGTGAAGATGCTGGAGGAAACAGGTACAAAAGTATCTATATTCACAGTAAAACGAGTCCCATATCGACATAACCTGAAAGGCCGCTCAGCAAGGAAGAAGCCACTGCTCCAAAACTGCCATAAAAAACCCAGACTACGGTTTGCAACTGCACATGGGGACAAAGATCAATCAATCAATCAAATATATTTATAAAGCCCTTCTTACATCAGCTGATGACACAAAGTGCTGTACGGAAACCCAGCTTAAAACCCCAAACAGCAAGCAATACAGGTGTAGAAGCACGGTGGCTAGGAAAAACTCCCTAGAAAGGCCAGAACCTAGAAAGAAACCTAGAGAGGAACCAGGCTATGAGGGGTGGCCAGTCCTCTTCTGGCTGTGCCGGGTGGAGATTATAACAGAACATGGACAAGATGTTCAAATGTTCATAGATGACCAGCAGGGTCAAATAATAATAATCACAGTGGTTGTCGAGGGTGCAACAGGTCAGCGCCTCAGGAGTAAATGTCAGTTGGCTTTTCATAGCCGATCATTMAGAGTGTCTCTACCACTCCTGCTGTCTCTAGAGAGTTGCAAACAGCAGGTCTGGGACAGGTAGCGCGTCCGGTGAACAGGTCAGGGTTCCATAGCCGAAGGCAGAACAGTTGAAACTGGAGCAGCAGCATGACCAGGTGGACTGGGAACAGCAAGGAGTCATCAGGCCAGGTAGTCCTGAGGCATGGTCCTAGGGCTCAGGTCCTCCGAGAAAGAAAGAAAGAAAGAGAGAAAAAGATAGAGAGAGCATACTTAAATTCACACATGACACCGTATAAGACAGGAGAAATACTCCAGATATAACAGACTGATCCTAGCCCCCCGACACAAACTACTGCAGCATAAATACTGGAGGCTGAGACAGAAGGGGTTGGGAGACACTGTGGCCCTGTCCGCACCCCCCCCCTATGGACGGCATGAAGGAGCACCAGTAAGCCAGTGACTCAGCCCCTGTAATAGGGTTAGAGGCAGAGAATCCCAGTGGAGAGGGGAACTGGCCAGGCAGAGACAGCAAAGGTGATTCATTGCTCCAGTGCCTTTCCGTTCACCTTCACACTCCTGGGTCTGACTAAGACATCCTATCTGACCTAAGACAGGGAATTTTTACTAGGATTAAATGTCAGGAATTGTGAAAAACTGAGTTTAAATGTATTTGGCAAAGGTGTATGTAAACTTCCGACTTCAACTGTACCATGAAACAGGATTGGCCATGAAGAAAGACCCGGTAATGAAGTTCTGTGCAATAAACTGTGAAATCCTTAAGATCCCTGGTGGGCCTGTTCTTCAGAAAACAGAATTGCTCAAAAGGGAGAGCACTGTATGGATGCATGCCATTACATACTCATATATACACAAAAGTATGTGGACACCTCTTCAAATTAGTGGATTCGGCTACTTCAGCCACATTGGTTGCTGACGTGTATAAAATYGAGCACACAGCCATGGAATCTCCATAGACAAACATTGGCAGTGGAATGGCCTTACTAAAGAACTCAGTGACTTTTAACGTGGCACCGTCATAGAATGCCACCTTTCCAAGAAGTCAGTTTGTCAAATTTCTGCCCTGCTAGAGCTGCCCCAGTTAACTGTAAGTACTGTTATTGTGAAGTGGAAACGTCTAGGAGCAACAACGGCTCAGCCGCGAAGTGGTAGACCACACAAGTTCATAGAACAGGGCCGCTGAGTTGCAACACTCACTCCAGAGTTCCAAACTGTATGGTGAAGCAACGTCAGCACAATAACTGTTCGTCAGGAGCATAATGAAATGGGTTTCCATGGCCGAGCAGCCGCACACAAGCCTAAGATCACCATGCGCAATGCCAAGCGTCGGCTGGAGTGGTGTAAAGCTCGCCACTATTGGACTCTGGTGCAGTGGAAACGCGTTCTCTGGAGTGATGAATCAAGCTTCACCATCTGGCAGTCCAACTGACGAATCTGGGTTTGACGGATGCCACGAGAACAATACCTGCTCCAATGCATAGCGCCAATGGTCTGGGGCTGTTTTTCATGGTTCGAGCTAGGCCTCTTAGTTCCCGTGAAGGGAAATATTCATGCTACAGCATACAATGCCATTCTAGACAATTCTGTGCTTCCAACTTTGTGGCAAAAGTTTGGGGAAGGCCCTTTCCTGTTTCAGCATGACAATGCCCCAGAGTACAAAGCGAGGTCTATACAGAAATGGTGTCGAGATCAGTGTGGAAGAACGTGACTGGCCTGCACAGAGCCCTGTCCTCAACCCCATCGAACACCTTTGGGATGAATTGGAACGCTGACTGCGAGCCAGGCTAATCGCCCAACATCAGTGCCCGACCTCACTAATACTCTTGTGGCTGAATGGAAGCAAGTAGTTGCAGAAGAGTGGAAGCTGTTATAGCAGCAAAGGGGGGACCAACTCCATATTAATACCAATGATTTTGGATGAGATGTTCGACGAGCAGGTATCCACATACTTTTGGTGATGTAGTGTACATGTAACGGATGTGAAATGGCTAGCTAGTTAGCGGGTACGCGCTAATAGCGTTTCAATCAGTTACGTCACTTGCTCTGAAACCTAAAGTTAGTGGTTGCCCTTGCTCTGCAAGGGCCGCGCCTTTTGGAGCGATGGGTAACGACGCTTCTGGGTCTGTTGTTTGATGTGTGCAGAGGGTCCCTGTTCGCGCCTGTGTCGGGGCGAGGGACGGTGTAAAGTTATACGGTTAACTACATTCTATCTCTCATCTCTGTGTCCTACTTTTCTAATGCAGAGCAAAATCAGTTACTAGTGTAATGGAGTCAGGGAACTCCATCAGCCACCTCCTGTGCTCAAGCAAATATAGAGCAGCATCAGAGATGGTGTGAAACCTCCCTCTGCTCCTCTGGGCCACTAAGACATACTCATTTACCAAAGGGGAGAAGGGTAGGACAGAGAGGACTGTACACATATGAAAGAGATCATACTGATGTGTATGGTGTACAGTAACTCACAGTACTCAAGACAGTATCACAATAATAACAACAACACACACAGGCTGCCTGTTAGAAAAAGGTCAAAGGACAGACTTCTGATTTATTGCTAAAGAATCCACAGTTTGGACCTTGCTAACTTTACAATCACATACATTTTCTAAAACGCACATAAAACTTTGATAGCATGCAATGCTACTGAAATAATAACCGATCACCCCCCCCCCCCAATAAACAGCAAAAACCTCAAAATGTTTTGGCGAGGAAGAGAAAGCAAAGACCGAAAGAGCAACAGAGGTCACACGGACGTGCCACTCAAAAAAGACTCTGAGTGCTAACAAACGCAGAAGGGTGGAGGGTGGGGCTGGGAGGAGGCCCTCTTCTGTCCTGTCCACCCTTAAATATCTGCCATGGGCTGGGGTTATCAGACTGGGGCCTCAGGGGAGTTTTGGGGAAGCACATGCACCATGTCTCCTGCTACTGTTGTTCCCTCATTTGATTTGAAATGAATATGCATATTAGGGGAGACTGGAGGGGGGGGGGGGCAGCCTTAAAGGACCCTGCTACAGTGGAAGTCATTGCCGCACACACACGAGAGAGAGAGAGAAAGAACTGGCAAACATTCCAGGCGTGCCACTCATTTAGCATTAGATGTTTTGTTGTTTCTGTTTTTATATGTTCATTTATCTGTCATGTACAATAGAAATTGTTCAACATTAACTGGATCATTTTACTTGTTTGTTTCTTTTTGTTGTGGAGGTTGGAAGAGTGTGTTCATCTTATTAACATAAGCTATATTAGATTACTAGGTAAAGACTGTGGATACAGGACCTGGTAGAGGGATAAATCAGTACAATAGTTGGTCTTCTGAGTTAAGGAGTTTCAGACATTACAGAGAGAGACACACACACACACACACACACACACACACACACACACACACACACACACACACACACACACACACACACACAGAGAGAGAGAGAGAAAGATACATCTCACACACCCAAACACGTCACACTGTTTTATTTAACCTTTATATAACTAGGCAAGTCAGTTAAGAAGAAATTCTTATTTACAATGATGGCCTAGGAACAGTGGGTTAACTGCCTTGCCCAGGAGCAAAACGACAGATTTTTACCTTGTCAGCTCAGGGATTCGATCTAGCAACCTTTCGGTTACTGGCCCAACGCCAATAGGCTACCTGCCGCCCCTCTCAATCTCAAGCATACGCATGCAACTGCGTCCAGCCACAATTTCCCTGTTCATATGCAGAGGTGGGCGGTAGATCAGGCAGAAAATTCAAGAGTGACTTCGCAATTGGACGTCTATCCATGTCCTGAGGACATCGGGGAATGCTTTCAAAACCTGCCACTAGGGGCAACAGTGAGCTCTATAACCATCAAGATGGGTGTAATCACCAACCACCCCTGGCCCACCATAATCCCATGACTCTGGACCAGACAGTTGCGTGTTCAATCCCAGTGGTGGACACATGTTTTAACCCTACCCCAAGCCTTAATCTTTACCTTAACCATTTGGAATGAGTGCCTGAACTTTATGTTTTAACCCTATCCAAAACCTCAACCTTCTAGATTTTACGTTTGGAGCAACATCAAAATTTTATGTATGGAGAAACGCTAGGATCCTGAGCAGAATGAGTCAACCCAGAGTGTCAAAAATACTTCTAATTATTCAGTGAGACAGTGAGAGCTTGTTGGGTATATAGGTAGGTAGGTGTGGGCAAGGAAGAGGCATAGGAGGCATAGGAGGCATAGGAGAATGAGCTTTCTGTCTGTCTGTCTGTCTGTCCGTCCGTCCGTGACCATATGAAGCCAGTTTACTATAATTGTGCAAATTACTCACTAGTTAGCAAGGAATATCAACAAATGTGCACACGTGGCTACACTGGTTATAACTGGTTATTACTAGGTATGAGCGTATACAAAATCCAAATTACAATTGATTTAGTTGCAGTCAAATCACCTTTTATAAAAGTCTGTCAGTGGTATGAATACTTGGTAGAACTGTAATACAGAAACCAGCTATTCTCTGAATGTACAATTCATATGGTCCGTCCGTCCGTCCGTCCGGCCGGCTATGTGGGTTGGTTCTTCTATCCTTGAGGGGACCTAAAATCCCCAAATGCCCCCACAATGATAGTAAATAAAGGAAAATTCTCCCTCGTGGTGACATTTCCCATGTCCCCATGAGGACAAATACTATTTTAAGTTTAGGTTTAGGGTTACAATTAGGGTTACATTTAGGTATAGAATTAGGGTTAGGATAAGAAGTTAGGTTTAGGGTTAGGAATTCGTTTATGGTTTAGGTTAGGGTTACAGATTAAGGTTAAGGTTATGGTAATGGTAAATATGATTTTTTTAGGGAAATTAATTTTGGGTCCCCACGAGGATAGAAGAACAAAACATGTTAGTGTGTGTGTGTGTTCATTTTTGTTTCACTATGTGTGCGTCTCTGTGTGTGTAGCAACACCTCGGCTTGGACCGAGGAGAGTAGCGGCCTAGCAAGGTGTTATCCCTCATTCTGATTCCGTATTACAGCATGACGGATGGGCCCCTGCGGGCTGGCGAGTGTCACACCAGCCCTTATTACCACCGCTCTTAAGTGGGAGTTGATTTAGCTTAAATAGGTTGTTTCATAAGGAGAAGACACCGCTGCTGTCAACGGTGCTCTGTTCCCCGCGCACTGCCAGCCGCCACCTTAATTGAATAATCCCGCCTCTAGATACATATTATGGTGCTTAGCAACATACCCTGCCCCAATAATTGCTTATACAACCAGGCTAATTCTGCACCCCTTTTCTCCCTCGTCTCCCCCAATAGGTGATATTTCAAGTTGCTAAACCAACAGTGCTACAGAGAAGAGAAGAAAGGATTCTATGGTTAGTCAGGTCTGCTCAGTAGGCTGTGTCAGGTGTAGGCTCTTTAATTTGGTATATAAAATGTATCTCATATTGTATATGACCAGGTGGATTGCTGAAGATTTACTTCGAAATTGGACGTCTGTCTATGTCCTGAGGATGTCAGGAAATGCCTTCAAAACCGGCCACTAGGGGCAACAGTGAGCGCTATTACCATCAAGTGGGCCTACTTAGTAGCCTTGGGTTTTGCTAGAGAGTAATCCCATGACTAATCCTATGACTCCGGATCAGAAGGTTGAATGTTTCAGCCCAGTGGTGGACACTCAGTTTTAAAGGTTTTTGTTTTAATTGTTTTAACCCTATCCCAAAATTGTACCCTTAATGTAACCATTCGGAATGAATGCCTGATGAATGGCTAAATGTTTTAACCCTTAACTTCGAAATTTGACATTTGGATAAACAGAACGATGCCGATTAGGGGGAGCAACCAGGCTGTCAAAACACTTTGAAATTTGACGTTTGGAGTAACTTCGAAATTCAATGTTTGGAGAAATGTTTGGAGAAAATAACAAAAAAACATCAAATTGTACAGTGAGATTGTGAGAGCTTGTTGATATAACACATTAAAGGTGCAAAGAAACACCAGCCTCCACGCTATAACAGCCTCCACTCTTCTGGGAAGGCTTTCCACTAGATGTTGGAACATTGCTGCAGGGACTTGTGTCAATTCAGCCAGAAGAGCATTAGCGAGGTCGGGCACTGATGTTGGGCGATTAGGCCTGGCTTGCAGTCGGCATTCCAATTCATCCCAAAGGTGTTCGATCGGGATGAGGCCAGGGCTCTGTGCAAGCCAGTCAAATTCTTCCACACCGATTTCGACAAACCATTTCTGTATGGACCTCACTTTGTTGCATGGGGCATTGTCATGCTGAAACAGGAAAGGGCCTTCCCCAAACTGTTGCCACAACGTTGGAAGCACAGAATTATCTATAATGTCATTATATGCTGTGGCGTTAAGATATCCCTTCACTGGAACTAAGGGGCCTAGCCTGAACCATGAAAAACAGCTCCAGACCATTGTTCCTCCTCCACCAAACTTTACAGTTGCCACTATGTATTCGGGCAGGCAGAGTTCTCCTGGCATCCGCCAAACCCAGATTCGTCCATCGGACTGCCAGATGGTGAAGCGGGATTCCTCACTCCAGAGAACGCGTTTCCACTGCACCAGAGTCCAATGACTGCGAGCTTTACAGCACTCCAGCCGACGCTTGGCATTGCTCATGGTGATCTTAGGCTTGTGTGCGGCTGCTCGGCCATGGAAACCCATTTCATGAAGCTCCCAACGAACAGTTCTTGTGCTGACGTTGCTTCCAGAGGCAGTTTGGAGTGTTGCAATGGAGGACACTTTGCGCTTCAGCACTCGGCAGTCCTGTTCTGTAAGCTTGTGTGGTCTACCACTTCACTGGTTGCTCCTAGATGTTTCCGCTTCACAATAACAGCACTTAAAGTTGACCGGGACAGCGCTAGCAGGGCAGACATTTGACGAACTGCCTTGTTGGAAAGGTGGCATCCTATAACGGTGCCACATTGAAAGTCACTGAGCTCTTCAGTAAGGCCATTCTACTGCCAATGTTTGTCTTCGGAGATTGCATGGCTGTGTGCTTGATTTTATACAACTGTCAGCAACAGGTGTGGCTGAAATAGCCGTATCCACTAATTTGAAGGTGCGCACACCTACTTTTGTATGTATAGTGTATCTCAGATGAATAGGCCTGTATGTATATTCCAATATTTCCTGTATGGTCTTTCAATTGAATTTGGATGAGATAGGAGGTTAGGATAAGGTCAACGGAACCGAGGTAGCTCTGATCCATTTCCCTGTGTGTTGTTGGCTTGAATAGATTATTTTGTGACGCAATAGTGCGATGGAATCCAACCCGTGTGCATTATGCTGTCCTACTGAGGTTTGGAGTGGCTGTCAACCCACTCAGAGTGTACTACACTGTGTGGAAGGCTGCCAACCACAACACTCTGCTCAGCCAATGGTCAGTAAAATCACTCATCCCTCTCCGGTGTGTAAAAGCAGCCATTTGTCATTAGCCCCCCCCACTCACACACATGCAGATTGTGCGTACACACACACAGATACACATGCATATACACACTCACACAAGCACATTAATCCACACACACACATATTTATACCCCCCCCCACACACACACAGAAACACCCCCGCCCACCCCTCTCGGTGCATTTCAGTGCCACCCTACGCGCCATGCGGCGCCCCACTCTGTGTGCCTGCAGTGCCCTCTGGTTGTGGGTGATTGATGAGAGCGATGGCAAGGCAGATCATTTGGGTGGCCCATCTACAGAGGACGTAAATCACAGCAGCCTCGTTAATGATTCTTCTCACTCTGGCAGGATTGGCTAGAACCCATCGAGTCGTGTATGGGGGGAACAAAAAAAAACAATAATCAATAAGTCCCAAAACTATTTCATCTCACCACTCTTTCAAGGCATTGACACTCGGTTAGTCAAGGATTTCTCAGAAGGAAAGTGAAGTCAGTGAAAAGTCATGGTCATCATTGCATCACATGTCCAAGGATGACATGTCTGRTCATGTATAAGCATTTGGTATTTGCAAACAACAAACTCCAGACATTTGGCATTTGTATAACCTGGTTCCAGATCTGTTTGTACGATCTTGCTAACTCCTATGGTCATTGTCAAGCACAACAAATGGCAAGACAGCACAAACAGATGTGGGACCAGTCTAATTTTGGATGCTCCACATTGTGTTTAAGGGATTTCAAACCAACAAGGCATTCATTAAACATCAATTACAGCACCCTAACAATATTGGTCATATTAAGATCGAGGAGGATGGAACATTCTTAAATCTAACATTAAACGACAGGGGCACCAACACACCCCTCACTCAAACGACAGGTCTGCTGTCCAGTATCCACGGCCATACTGGCTAGCACTAGGCTGCTGTATCTCTATACCAGTGTTGTTTATGCCATGGTTCTCTGGTTTGGTGGATAACACATTAGCACAGTACCAGTAACTGTTGCGAGAGGCTAGGTGATGAATGGCCATGGCATGAGTGAGGACCTCTAGCCCCCCTCAGGCGTCTGTGGGTGACCCATTACAACTTTTCATTAAAACGTCTGCTCRACGACCGGCCTTTATTTGACCATAATTTATGATGCCATTATGGGCTAATTAGTGCCACAATCCCTGTGCCCCGTTCAGCTCAGCACAGCACACGGTTAGCGCTCTTGGCTCTTAGGCACAGGCACACGGCTACCTTTCTACTTCTAAAGCTAGTAGCAAAGACTATATTATCAGTCATGCTACATTGTAAATCATAGACAGGGTTAGACAGTTGAACTCAGCTCATTATGTATTCATAAGTGATATTCTTCAATTATCAATGGGTATATATCATTCATTTCAATTATCAAAAGCTGCTGCAAGTATCACAGAGCTGGCCTTTAAAAGTTGCTGCCTTATATCCTCAAAAGGAACAACTGAGAGACCACTAGAAAGTGACTTCCTCTATCAGAATTTTAACACGCTAGAAGGAAAACCAGCCTCAGAATGTCATATTTTGTTTCACCTTCATTTATTTACAGTACATACATCTTATTTGATCAAATCTATTTGTCAAACAATAGCAGGTCCGAGAAAGCAGCAGAGACATATGAGAGACTGGTTCTATAGACTGCAGCACTCGACATCTCCTCTATCTACATTAAGTGAGCTAGAGCAGTGGGGCAGGACTAAAGATGACCGTCCTCTCCTCTCCAGCTTATCTATAAGAAGAGGAGATCTCATCAAAGCCGGAGCACCCAGGCGTGAAAGTCAATCCACTGCACGCTTGTGTTTATTTATTCATTAGTGACACGAAGCTTAGCAAAGAAGAGAGAAAAATATAAAGTTCCATTCAAATAAGCATGCGGTCCCTGGAGCAGGGAGTGGGAGTGCTGGAGGGAGGGAGGGATGGGATGACTTCTTTTAATTTGGGACCCCTCGGGGGAAATCGTGCTTGTGCACACGCAATTACGACAGTCATCAGTGAAGCATGCACGTGAAGAAGAGGGGCAGTGTGCGGAAGAAAATGTCAGGATAGAGACAGAGAGAGGAAATTATTTGAAGTATTGTCATTTCAAGTCTTATCCTAGCCCCACTCCCTCGACACACACACACACCCTCTCTCTCTGGCTCATTTTGGGAATGATAAAAGTAAGCAATGCATAGGTAATCTATTACTGTTAACTGACAGTTTGGTGGAGGGGGGAGGGGCAGGATCATCATCACTGGCCAATTATCATCTTATTATGGGAGCTACGTAGCCCCATATTAGGGTCAATGCCCTTCATTTCAGTGAAAAAAATGATTGTTAACCTCCGTAATAGTGATACACAGAAACCATTTAACTCACCCCAGGGGGATGCCTTGGGCTAATCAATGGCCACTTTGACGGACAAAATGGCCGCCTTTCAAACAATCGCAATCTGACGCTTTAAACAGTCACATTGCGTCGTCGCTCCAGTAAGGTTGGAGAGATAAATAAACAGAACAAAGCATGCCAAATGAACTTGTGCATATCATTAGCCACATGACTGAGATATGAGACAAACAAAGAGATTCACATTTTCATATTTTGACTGTAAAGCACTATTAGCATGTCTCAAAATACTATAGAAGCTAACCGTGAACGCTGCTTTGGTGGTTTTGGCTGCATATTTTGAGAAGTTGATTGTTTTAGAGAGCATTGTGGCATAAATTGAAAAACAAAAATACTTTGAAAATATTTTGTTCAGCCACAGTATCAGTAGTGGCACATCGGGAACCACAACCTCCCAAATCTTATTCCGCAATAACCTTTTTCTTTGAGTCAGGTCAAACCAAATGGATTTAACTAGACGATATAACCATAGATCTTATATGGATGACTCTCCTAAGTCAACCTGGGGTTTTTGATTTTAAGAAAATCATAATTCTTGAGTTTCAATTTCATTCCCCAAATCGGTTTTTCACAAATTCCCCTCCGGCCATATCRCACCTGCCTAAGTCATCTTTATTGCTGTGGCTCTCCGGCGGCCCCTCTGCATGGTAAAGTGAGACCTCTAGGCCCTGTATCGCCTCCGGCTCATATTGAGAGAGACACCAAAGTGAAGATCCTCTCAACAGCCCATCTCAGTGAGCCGATCCACTAAGTGAGTTACCTGTCTTAGAAGCTAGCTTAGATAGAATGAAGGACTCCCATGTCAGTTATATTAACCCTCCTCTACACCCCAAACTCCTCCACCCCTCCAAAACCTCTCACCCACTACCCTTACATTCTACAAAAAAAATCCCCTCTTTCTTTTTCTCTCGCCCCCAAGTAATTCTCCCTATCATACCCCYCAGCTAAATCATCTCCGCTTTGCATAATGCACTATTTAAACTGATAGCGGYGACATGAGCGGTGGAGRGCACTCRGAGGAAGATGGGATGATGGAGACAGAGAGAGAAAGAGAGGAAGTGATGGGGTTTTATTCTCTTCCCGGTCCTTCCTAAGAGCAGCCCGGGGACGTGGACCTGAAGCTCTGACCTCTGTGACAGTTATTATCCGCAAGGTCACAGACCGGACCCCTGTCCCACGAGCCGGACACAAACCCTCCTAATGTAGTCCCCCACTGGGCCTGCCCCCCCCCGTCTACTCTCAGCACCAGCCCCTCCCTCCTCTCACTGTTGTTCCTACATGGAGATATAGAGGTGTAGCAGAGAGACAGGGAGCTATACGGTACGTGACATCATTCTGATGTGGCTTTCAGAGAAAGAGAGAGAATCTCTCCCGGTCTTTCTCGTCATAGATTTATACTGCTGTGGTTTGCCTGAGTAGTGGTGGTTCCATCCTAGGATAATGTCTGCACTAAGGGCTCAATAAATGTGTTGCTGTCGTTATAAATGATGAAAACTGTGTTACATTGAATTGTGATTACTGTATCTCTATACACAGTGTACAAAACGTTAAGAACACCTTCCTAACATTGAACCCTGCCCCCCAACCCCCCCTTTGCCCTCAGAACAGCYTCAATTCGTCAGAGCATGGACTATGCAATGAGTCAAAAACGTTCCACTGGGATGCTGGGCCATGTAGACTCCAATGCTCCCACAGTTGTGTCAAGTTGGCTGGATGTGGTGGACCATTCTTGATACACACTGGAAACTGTTGAGTATGAAAAACCCAAACCGGTGTACCTGRCACCTACTACCATACCTCATTCAAAGGCACTTAAAGTGTTTGTCTTGCCCATTCACCCTCTGAATGGCACACACACAATCCATGTCTCAATTGTCTCAAGGCTTAAAAATCCTTCTTGAACCGGTCTCATTCCCTTCATCTACACCAGTGGTCACCAAACTGGTCGATCTTAAAGGTATTCCTATTCGATCACCAAACATTTCTGCGGAAAAGCCAACGATAAAGGCTTTACGCTCCTTTTTTTTGTGTGTGTTTAATTTTTTATTCAGCACTGTCAACAGTTTATTACCCCCCTTTTTCGATCTTGTCTCATCGCTGCAACTTCCCAACGGGCTCGGGAGAGGCGGAGGTGGAGTCATGCATCCTCTGAAACATGACCCGCCTAACCACGATCCTTAACACCCGCCAACCGCACCAATGTGTCGGAGGAAACACCGCTCAACTGGCGACCGGGGTCAGCCTACAGGCACCCGGCCCGCCACGAGTCACGGCTAGGGTGCGATGAGCCAAGTAAATCCCCCCCCGGCAAAACCCTCCCCTAACCCGGACGACTCTGGGCCAATTGTGCGTCGTCCTATGGGACTCCCGTCCACGGCCGTTTGTGGCACAGCCTGAGAATGAACCCGGGTCTGTAGTAAACGCCTCTAGCACTGCGATGCAGTGCCTTAGCCCGCTGTACCACTCGGGGGATCCCAATCAACACGGCTTTAAAAACAGAAACTTTACTTCTCCCTATATCCACTCACGCTGTAGCTGAAATGAATGAGGAGCCAAGTGTATCAATAGGCCTGCGTTTTATTATTAGCAGCTCGTCTATTTGAATATGAGGATGTGGTGTGACTGGAGTTTGGCCATCAGGCGGAAGACGGTGTCCCYTCTCTCTGGTCAGTCTCACTGGAGAAAAGCAGGGACCGTGAGAGGGGGACCCTCTGCTGCGCTCTCCCTCCCTCCGCTCAGACTAATGCTGTGTTCAAAAACAACTGGGAACTTGGAAATCTCTGACTTCAGTGCGTTCAAGACAACTGGGAACTCGGGGGGGAAAAACTACAGTTACTCGGGAAATCAAAGTCGGAATTCCAAGTCGGAAACTCTGGCATCTTTGTAGAGCTCCGACCCGAAGATCACGGATATCATGATTTGACCTCGTTTTTTCCCTCATTCTCAGGTGTCTTAAACACCATGACAACCAGATGCAGGCACCATCAGTCCAGTAAAATAAAAAGCTAATTATTTCAATTTATGCTCAGCTGTSCCTCAAGTGCTACACGAACTGATCTGTTTTGTGATATGTTTTTAGACGCACAATATTGGTGGGCCAAGAATATCGCCAATATGCTGTGAAAATGTATCAGGCCTACTGCACAAACCTCATTCCTACACAACATTTTTTAAGTCGTGTTTTTTTAAATTTTTTAATCTAAGCGGTAGATCTCGTCTTGCATTTTGACTGTGAAAGTGATCTTTAAAGGAGCATAGCCTGACTAGATGAAAGCTATGTTCATAATGTTTTGTACACTCAGTGTATTTTACTATATTTGTCCACTATATATTTCACGACATGTATGCAATACAATATACAAGATTTTTTTTTTTTTTTACACTTAAATTCAACTAATTCTAATTCAACTAATTATCTAAGCGTGTGATGCCCTACTCTGAGAGGAGAAACAAAAGAGGAAAACAGTTCAAGTAAAGGCAACTTTATATTCCAATCGAGAAGTGTGGGCAGAGACACACAACACAACCTCATGAATTCAAATGGTGGCTGCCCCAGAACGCCAATGTCGTCTCTCGTCCCTCTCCTTCCTGCTGCTACCAATTTTTATTTTCCATATGGGTCCTTAAATGGCAAATGTAACTCATTGCGTGCCCTTCTTTTGCTCCCAGCTCCCCCCTGGAGACCGAGGCGGTCAAAAGTCAAGGAAATTCAGATTCCGCTCCAAACAAACCAAACATCTCAACCATTCTATAGGCAACTGGGCAAACTCCGGGCCCCCTCCCGGACAGATTCCATACTATTCTAAATGGTAATTAGTAGTTTTTAGGACTTGACTGCCACAATGCAAAATAAAAAGAGAGAGAAAAAGGGAAGGGAAGGAATGAGAGAGAAACAAGGACAGAAACAAAGAGAGTAAGAGGAAGGAAAGGAAGAGACTGAAAGACAATAAGAGAAAAAAAGAGAGAAAGAGAGAGAAAAAAACTGAAGATATGTAAATAGGGAGTCAGAGTTCAGGAGGAAACGGTCTAAATAATGTGGGGCCCTGACCGGAGGGCTGGGTGTTTGGGGGCCGAGGGGCCAGCGGCCATCTCTCAGTGGTTATTATTATGTTTGGGAGAGGTCATCAGTGTGTGAGGAAAGAGGGCTCTCTGTCGGAGGCAGCCCGGGGAATGAGGAGAGTTGAGGGCCAGCGGAGGGCACGGTCAGGGTCACTGGCTGTCGTTAGCGATGCAACGATGCTAGCGACGCTCACCTCATCTTTAAGTTTGTTCCACCCCACTTCCACCACTGCCTGTCTGTCTAGCTTCACCACTATAACTCAGGCCTTACTGGGCAAAGTACCATTTGTTTGGAAGTAGTGTACACACATCCAGTAAATTGCAGGTGCAGCGCACAAAAAAAGTAAATAAAAAAGCATAGGTAAACTGTTAGTTGCTCTTGCAGTTTTAATTGTGCAACATATCAATTACACCTCCTGAATTTTCAGTTCCAAATACTTTCCCCTGGTAACTTTTGTTCAGTGTAAAGTAACTCATAATGGATCATGAATCTGCTTTTAAAGATTGAATTTGATTATAGATCTTCAATGATCCCAGTTGTGCTCTATCCGCCATGTGTACCCATAAGTGGGAATGATCCAGGCTGGAGAAAGGCTTGAAGAGAAAAGAGAGAGAGAGAGAGAGAGCTTCAGTGGGAGATGAATGACAGCAGAAGGGCTCTTACACAGCAACAAATTCATGACACAGCGCATGGCCGGCCTGTCCAAAAACACGGGACGCGACGATTAGAACTCATCTCCGCTTACAAAAGGCTCAAAAGACCACAAAAGGTGTTATTTTCATTGAAGAGATGGAGCTGAGCCCCGAAGGCACTAAAAGAGCCCAGGTCCCTTTCATTGTCAAGCATTTATTTTCTTTTTTCTCCAACAACACCCTGCTCTTTATCAGCACAATTACGCCACAAACAGTCTCATCACGGACCCAACTGTCCTCTCCAATCGGCTCTATTTCCACAGGCAACCTAATTAGTTCTAAAGAGAGAGAGAAACGAGGAGGAGAGGAAAAAAGCCACAGCTATCATGTCCATCTGTGTGTGTTTGCGATGGTGATTGTGTGTTGTGTGTTTCTCGTCCCACTCTTTTTTTTTGCCGGAGAAATAAAGAAAGCCTTCAAAGGCGTGATTGTGCTGCGTTGGGGCTGAAGTGGTCTGTTGGTAAGCGGCAGCGGGGCGAAGGCGGACAACACAACACAACAAACATGGCGGGATCTAATCAGGGCCCCGGCTAATGTAAACAATGTCATTTTTTGCCCTTAATGAGCCAATTTTCCTCGGATACGAGAGGCTAACAATTGGGGCAGCGGCTTTGATGTGTTTCATTTGAAGGTTTGTTTGTGATCGCTGGCACTTTTGTTGGAAGCCCTGCGCGGGGCCCCTTTCATCTCCCTGCTTGAAAAGGGAGAGAGCCATGATGCACGTCTGACTTGGGTGCAAAAAAAGAAAAAGAGAGAAAGAAAGAAAAAATAGATGACAAACACCCCCTTTTTTTCAATAAACAATCTCTCATCAGCTGACCTGCCCCCTCCCTCCTACTCATCCTAGCCTCCTCAGAACACACATACAACGGTGGTGTCCAGAAATAARACAAMGCGGCCGAAGCCAGGGTCGGGTGTCTATTGCGATCAAATGCCGCGCTCATTAAAAAGGCGCCCCAGTGTGTGCGTAAGCTTCATTAACATGGCGCTGACAAAAGGTGACGCAGACCAAAGAGGCAGCCGGCGGGCCAGGTGTGTGTGGCGCGGCGCCTTTCAAGACCGCACCGAGCTCGGACTCTGACCGTCAGCTAACACTGACCAAGAACAGGCTTGTTCCGGTCGCGGAGAGAGAGACAGAGAGGAGAGGGGGGGGACAGAGAGAAAGAGAGAGAGAGGGAGAGAAAAAAAAGGAAGACATAGAGAAAGAGAGGGAGTCAGAGACAGGGAGACGTAGAGAAAGAGAGAGAGGGGGAGACAGAGACAGAGAGAGGGGGGAGACAGAGACAGGGGGGAGACAGAGAGAGAGAGGGGTGAGAAAGAGAGGGAGACAGAGAAAGAGAAGGAAACAGAGAGAAAGAGAGTGAGAGAGAGAAGAGGAGACAGAGAGAAAGAAAGAGAAGGGGAGAGAGATAAGGAGAGGGGAAGAAGAGAGAAAGAGAGGGATGGATACAGCGAGAGAGAGAAGGAAATAAATAGAGAGGTATATGGAGAGAGTGTGTCAGGGTAAGAACCTCATCACGGTCATCCTCTCATCTGTACATCAATCACTTAGTATTCATAAATTAATCAGTGAAAGAGGGATGTTTTTATCTGAACTCGTACAGAGCATTTCTAACAACAGTTCCTGACCCAGACTAAAATATATCATATGTCTGATGTCACTATCAATGTGTCATTCCATTACAATTACCAGAATGAACATACTGTACACTGAACACCCGGCTCTCATACGTGACTTGTTCCTTTTAGCTACTAGTGGAGCAAAGGGCCTATTGTACTATTTAATTCATACTCCACAATGATCAACTTCTTACCCAAGCTCTTCTGTGAATCACCTATACGAACGACAGTCAACTTTCTAAGTTGGAGAGTTAGGATGGTCTGAAAGAACAAAAAAACAAGAAGAACATGACAGAGGGAGGCAGAGCGAGAGAGAGAGAGAAATAGATGAATACATAATGTTGGAGGGTTGGCGGTAGGAAAAGCTGGGTTGGATGTCCAAAAGGCGATGGGAGCCTTGTGTCCAGGCCTGTTCCAATCAATCAGTGTAGTGGAGGTGAAGTAAACTCCAGGCTAGTCAGCCCAGGACCCAGAACACACCTCTCTGCCTATGAGTCAGGGGCCCTCTGGGGCCACACACACCACCCCTGCCGGGCCCTGCAGTAACCAGCTGTCAAGTCTACAACTACACGTGTGCCCCCATGTCTGTTTACTGGTGTGTTGGTGTGTGTGTGTGTGTGTGTGTGTGTGTGTGTGTGTGTGTTGTGTGTGTGTGTGTGAGGGAGGAGTTGTGTGGTGTGTGTGTGTGTGTGTGTGTGTGTGTGTGTGTGGTGTGTGTGTGTGTGTGGTGTGTGTGTGTGTGTGTGGTGTGTGTGTGGAGGGAGGGAGTGTGTGTGTGTTGTTGGTGTGTGTGTGTGTGTGGTGTGTGTGTGTGTGTGTGTGTGTGTGTGTGTGGTGTGTGTGTGTGTGTGTGTGGATTGTGTGTGTTGTGTTGTGTGTGTGGTTGGTGTGTGTGTGTGTGTGTGTGTGTGTGTGTGTGTGTGTGTGTGTGTGTGTGTGTGTGTGTGTGTGTGTGTGTGTTAGTTAGTCCAGGAAAAAGGAAAAGAAACAAAGTTGTATGTCAGCTGGTGAGGTGGGAGGGCTGAGAGACCCTTAAGTATATAGGGGGGAAGGAGATGACCAATAATGCTACATTAACCTCTTCTATCCCCCACTACCTTCCAGTACAAATCAACTAGAAACAGCCTGCCAGGTGTGTGACTGTCAGACTAAACACACACACACACACACACACAATTGAGGTACACCACAAAAACAACAAGATTCCCTCCTTGGGCTCCTTTCAAAACATGCACTACCTGTGTCAACAGTCAGTGCTCTGTCTTTACAACATCTGAGTCCCCCAAAGAATCTTTCCATATCCGTTTCAACATAACAATTGTGAAATAATAGTGGACTACCCTGAAAATGAGACAACTTACTGCACTCACTTCCAGGGCATGACTTAGGAAAACCCCACAGCCGACCACAGAAGAAATGCTGGAAAAACCAAGCTGTTTTGGGGGGGGAAATCAATAATGTCTTGTGATATGAACCATTTCCCCACTGGATTTTCCTTTGCTCTGCACATTCTTCCCTGTGCCCTGAGGTATATAGCAGTACTTTGTTACAGTGTTGTAGCTGTAAGCCTTGGAGACGCCTTGCTGTGCTGGAGCATATTAGCCAGAACCATGTCAAAGAGGGCTAAAGCTGGCCTGGCATGGGATAATGTGTCTGTCCGCTCGCTGGGCAGAGAGAGAGTGAGAGAAAAGAGGATGGAGAAGAGATTTGGGGGGGGGGGGGGGGGGGGGGCAATGTCCTGATCAAAAAATACATGGGGATATTGGGCAAACTTCACCTTTGTTCAGGCCTACAACTTGATAGGTTGGGTAAAAGTGGAATTCTATTGTTGTACCAAAAAGTTAGGCTATGTATCATCACATCACTTTTGTTTACGGCAATATGGTGTCAGATTGACAGTGAAAGACAGACAGCTGGGAGAGCTGCACGACAGTTCAGGTTGAAGATGGAATGAGACTGAATGAGAAGGGGTGACAGAGGAGAGAAGGCTGACAAATTCACAGCTGATGGCTATTTAGAAGCAAAGCAAACAAATGTCCTTACAGCAGAAGCCAGGGCTTGACACTTCTCATTTTCTTCTGTTTATTTCCCCCTCTCCGCGGTAAATTTGTTTGTTTTGCATAATACTATTGTGGTGGAGGGATCGTGGTGGGGGATCTTGGTGTGGTGTAGGGGTCGTGGTGTGGTGGAGGGATTGTGGTGTGGTGTGGGGACCATCTCTCTGACTCCCTCTCCCAAAGCACCCCATCCCCTCCCTCCTAACTCTGTCTCCCTGCCCCTCTATTCCTCCCCCTCCTCCTCCGCCCCCCCTCACTCACCGCCCCCCACAGCTCCTGTCCCGTCTCCAGGACGGCAGTTGTCAATTGTGCTTCTCCCAGAATCCTCTGGAACTCATTGTGCCGCCGGTCGCCGGCGGAGGCGAGCGCCTGCGAGGCAGCGGAGAGCCGCAGATGGAGGGAGCGCTGTCAATCATTGTCACTAATTATTAATTTCTGTCACTCAGCCCCTGTGGCTACGACGCGCTCCGGCTCCCTCTCCCTCCCTCCTCCTGCTCAGTCCCTCTCTTCCCATTGCTTGTTCTCGGCACCTCTCCCTCCCACTCGCACTCAGTCCCTCTCTCCGCCCTCTGTCTGTCTCGCTCGGTCCCGCTCTCCCTCCCCTCTCTCACTAGCCAAGTCCTCTCTCCCCCTCTCTACTTGCCTCTCCCAGTGGCAAGTTGATTTGGTATGCCACCCCGGCAACTGCAAAGTTCAACCTTTCATTATGTGGCGCACACACACAACACTTTCTCTCCACCCGGGTCAGTCCCCTTGACTCGCTGCTCCGCCTTTTAATGTATGCTGCATTGTGCCTCCCCTCCCCACCACCCTCCTGCACCCCCACCCCACATCATTGTTCCTTACGGAGTGCAAAAGAGGAGGGAAGACCTGGTGGTTATGTTGAAAAGTCCTGGCCGTTATGTTGAAAAGTCCTGGCCGTTATGTTGAAAAGTCCTGGCGTTATGTTGGAAAAGTCCTGGGCCGTTTGTTGAAAAGTCCTGGCCGTTATGGTTGAAAAGTCCTGGCCTTATGTTGAAAAGTCCTGTCCGTTATGTTGAAAAGTCTGGCCGTTACGTTGGTTCAGGTTTTGATTTGACTTTGATGAACTCGCCGGCCCGTGGTCAATTTGCACGCGTGTGGCTTTGGCGCTCTGATGTCATTTGATGGATGGTAATGAAGGATCGTGACCTTGTGTGTTTAACTGACGCAACACTGGTCCACTTCCTCTAAAGGTTTGAATCTGTTTCTTCTCACCTCATTACTGGAGGTGGTGGCCGGGCGAAAGGCCTATCCACAGTTAGCAAGACACACACACACTTGTGCATGTATGCAAGCATACACATCCATTTATCCACACACACATACACTTCTCCTCCTGCCCTCTCGCCATCTCCACTTCCTCCCTGGATTACTATTCGGGACGGGGACATGGCCCTGTTCTATGAGGGGCAGAGGCAGAGGCTAGCTGGACATCAGTGAGGCCCTGAGCTCTCCCTACATCCCTCCCTCCACCACACCCTCAGGCCACAAATCCTTGCATTAGCCCTCGCGCTACCCCTAACCCTTCTGTCTCTCAACCCCCTCCCTTCCCTCCCACCCCTCCCTCGATTGTTCACTTCCTCCCTCCCTCCTCGGCGTCTGTCTGTCTCTTTTCCTCTCGTGTCTGTCCTTCCCGGTCCATTCTCTTTCCTCCTCTCACCTCTCTGACATCTGTTACTTTTCTTTCGCATCTCCTTTTTATTCCTCCTTTGCTGTCTGTCCTTTGTGTCCCCTCTCCTCCTCGTTCTCCCTCTTCTTCGGTTGTCACTCCTCTTCTTTTCTATCTGATCCTCTCTCTCCGTAACAATAGTGTTTGTGTTGGCGTCTCCCTACTCAGCACCTCTGTGGAGACAGGGTTTATTGGGGTAATGCATTTATCACTGCTGCAAGGCAGGGCCTCACCTCATTTGAACTGGTGAGTAATGAAAATGGGATCATTTCTGACAACACCTACTGTGGTGTGTGTGTGTGTGTGTGTGTACAGGCTTGCACCCCACACACACAAAGTCACTAAATACACAGAAAAGACGCACGCACCCACCCCCCACCCACCCACCACCCCACACACACACACACACACACACACACACACACACACATACCACATACACATACATAAAAATGGACACTCAAACAAACACATAGAAATGGCATGTGTTAGCACACACGTAGCCCCATGAGTCAGCCATGCTCCCAACTTAAGGTGGTGGACTGAGTTTAGTGAACATGCCCCACATTTGACATGTTCTCTATGCCATTTACATAAATCTGCAAAGTAATACATGAATTCAATTTAAATTGAATATTAAAGAAGAAAAAAGGTTGCTCTGCAAATTTTGTTACATTTATCAATCTTAAATTGTAAGGAAATATTTTGTGCTAAATAAAAAGTCAGTCTGTCCGAAGAAGGTGAGGACTGTTTAAAATGTGCACATTGTGCCCCTTGTCTATTTAACATGTCTTCTTTATTAACTGACATGAATTGTATGTGCTTTCATTCTCTTGTTTAAAATGAAAATGTGCCTGAGAATTTCATTGTCTAGCTAATTGTGGGACAAAACATATGTAAATTGCTCACCAATTACACAGCACTTCGGCATATGCAATAAATGTCCCCYATTATCTGTCCTCGGTGCGGTTTAACTTGTCGTTCTTACATCTGTCAACATTCAACCGTTTTGTTCAAATTTTTGACTTGAATATAGAGAATATTATGTGTTCCAATACTGAGCCCACAAGACATGTTATTAATTGCTTGACCACTAACATCAGGAAGCCTCTATACTATATCAAATATCAAAACATAAAAAAACATTAAATATCTAATTTAGGGATGAAAAAAAATAACTATTTATGCCTTCTTAAAATAAAGCATTAGGACACACCTGAGAACTAGAAAAGGGGAAGAATGTGTTGAATTTTGTGCCAATGGTCCTAGTTGTTTTACAACAACAAAAATCTTAAACAGGTAAGGACTAAGGGGCGATTGCCAGGGGTGCTTGTCCAGTCTCATTCTATTTACTGTTTGAGTTGAGGATTTCTTCTACGCAGCTAAAATGATCCCATCACCACAGGTGTTAGGGCCGGGGTCTGATTGTCTGTGACAGAGTAAACATCACGAGGGCTTCAGGAACGTCAAACTCTGAAAGACAGACAAGGTCGGGGCAGGCCTGACACTAAAGTTTCATCAAAACACAGAGCTTTGAAAACAACCTAAAACCCACCTACTTCTAACAACAACAAGCCCAAATACAGCGACACAATACTACCTGTATGCATGTGTTCTACCGCCATGCCCAAATTATTACTAACGTGCAGTGATGACAAATACACMATTTGCTGTTACTAAACCGTAAACTGGAGTATTGCTGACTACAATGCCAAATGTGCAGAAAAACTGGGAAATGTGTTGTATTGTGGATGCCGGTGATATTTGGTATTCATATGCCCCTCAAGGTGTGCCCACGAGCCATGTGTGAGAGAAAGGAGAGTAGGGAACTGGAGGAGAATTGCCTCTGCAGTGTTGAGGGTGCCATTAATGCTCGCTGATCGCTCTCCCACATTTAAATAACAATACTGCAGTGAGGGAAACCACTGGTGTGGATCCAAGCTGCAAAACACCCATCTCCCACTGTTTCTGTGTCTGTGTGCACGTGTCCAAGTGTGCACACGTGAATCCATCCGTGTGTGTGTGTGTGTCCGTGCGTGCGTGCGTGTCGGGGTTTGTGCATGCGTGTGTGCATCGAGTACAAGTGAGTGTACAGTTCAAAGGGCCTATACTCCAATGCGCTGCACAAATTGCAGGGCCATACCATTAGCATGTGGATCTTGTGTTAATGTGTTCCTGTGTGTTGCTTGCCTGGCCCCAGATACTGTATAAGGAGCAGGAGCTAGAGGCTGAGACTGGACCATTGGATGCAATGTATGCAGGCCGGGCTATTGTCTGTGTCCACCTGTCCGTGCCTTCAACTCCTGCCTTAAACCTCCTCTCTCAGCCTTGCTTCCGATTGGTCTCGCTCCCACCTCTCTACTCGTGTACTCTACTGTGTTACGTATCAGCACCTCTCCATCCACTGTCACATCCCGCTCCATTCCTCTACAGTCATCTTCCTCTAATCCTCTGTCCCATGGCTGGTTACATGTAGTTGCTCTCGTTTTCTTGTGCACGCATACACACGCTCGGCGGCAGGATGCAATCCGTCACACTCACTTCTCACTTGCACTCTCTCAGTGTGTTGCCCCTGGAAGGCTCTAAGGGGCAAACGCAAACACACACACACACACACACACACACACACACACACACACACACACACACACACACAACACACACACACACACACACACACACCACCACTCTCTTCTCTCTCTCTCTCGCTCGCTTAATAAAGAAGAATAAAGAAGACAGACACTTCCAAGGAGAATACTAAGTACTCTACCAGACTATAAGAAGCTCGTCAGTACAACACGAGAGTTAGCTTTAGAGCAAATTAGAGAAGGCAGAGACCCAGGGATAGAGACTAAGTATGGGATGTGGTGGGGGTGGTGTCTTGCAGTGCCATTTGAATASACGGCTCYAGTAGTTACCATGGAGAGACTGCACTTCACACAGCATCAGGACATCGCTCTGCTGGATGTCCATGCTGCTGCTTCACAGTGCCATAGAAGGGTGTGTGTGTCTGTGCACAAGTGTGTGTGTGCGCTAGTGCGTGTGTGTATCAGGGCTCCATGGTTCTCATTGCTGTCTCCCTGTAATGCRCTCCTCTTCCTGAGAAGACCCAGCAGCATAAGACTCCTATGTCTCATATGCTCTCATACTGGCCTCTCTTAGAAAAAGGCCTCACCATGACTGCACCGAATCCTTTAATAGATATTGTCTTCTTAAAATCGGGATTTGAACATGTTTTTTCTGTATTTTTGTGTGTGTGTGTGAAAGAGAGAGACCATACAGTTGCCCCTCATTTTACACCTTGGCTTTAGTCACCAGTATTCCCAACAGAAGGTTCCACAATAGAAAGCAGGTGCGTAAGTCTGACGTGATCCTGTTTGTCCTCCTTTAATGAAACACAAAAACACACAGCCACGTACATCTCCAATGATGCCGATCATTGTCATCTAGGCAAGGCATGACGTCATACCGAAGGTCTGCTTCCAGTCACACTGATTAAAAAGAGAGACAGAGAGAGAGTTTAGAACGCAGGGCTGGAGGGGGTACAGTAGTGCCCTGATTAGTCTGGCAGCAACGGTGTCAGACACTCAGCAGGGGGGGGGGGAAGGAGGCTGTGTGTGTGTGGGTGTGTGTGTGTGTTGTGTGTGTGTGTGTGTGTGTGTGCGCAAGCCTCAGTGGTGGTTGAGGCTGAAATAGTGAAGTAACAGTAATGAGTAAAGAGAGTCCTCAAGCGAAGATCTGTTTCCTCACAACTAACTGGATTTATCATTCACCTGTGGAGATTCAAAGACGATGGGAGGAAATGTATCACTGCAGAGAGACCTTCACTCCTCCATCACTGACTGTGTCTGTCGCTCTCTCCCCCTCTTTCCCTTTCTCGCCCTCCCTCCCTCTCTCTGGCTAAGGTCCGGAAACTCCAACCCAGTGTTCAGTCTCAGTCTAGAAAATGGCTGGAGGGCTGACATTCCCCTGTCAACATCCATCTCCACAGTCTATATCACTGTCCCATGTCACCACACCACACTGAGCAGAGCTAGCACAAATTTGTTACACCCCAAAAAACGCTGCCTAACGACTCTCTCCCTCTGCCAAGCCTGTTAAATATGCTGCCACATTCCCCCCGTACGGACCCATTTTGGTTCTCCAAATGACCAGAACATCCTTGGTGAAGTGGAAACTGCATATGTTATAAACCCAACACCAGATGAAACGCGGACAGCATGCAATATGGTTTTCATGATCCCTCTGAATACTGAGCGAGAACTGGGTGAGTGATCCAAATGTCTAGCAGTAACTACACTGGTCATGCATACTCAAGCACACACTCACAGTCAGTCGCACACACACTTGGAGTATGGAGGTGCTCAGACCAGTGTGAACAGGCAAGTCTAGTCCCACTGATAATCCAGTGCTTCTCTAGCGTGTTTCATTAACTTTGCACACGCAGACACACATCCACCCACGTACTCACTTCACACACACACACGTGTGAACAGACACACACCATCCCATATCCCCTCCACACACCCACACATCCGATACACACACAAACGCACACCACTTTACCCCCTCCACACACACACAGGGCTGCCTGTCTGTCTGTCTCCAGGCCTGTGTCTGCATCCAGTTGTATCTGCATGAGGCTGAGATAATGGCATCTGTCACCGCTCCTTTTGTCACCGTGGCTGCTCTGCTACTGCCCATTAGCTGGCTGTTGTCTGACTGGCCCTGCACTACATGGTCTAGTGGCCGACCAGCCACGGAAATACAGGAGACGGCTGCCTCTACCTCCCTCTTTCTTTCTCTCCGTCTCTCCTCTTCCTCTTCCTCTTTTCCCCCCTCCAGTGCAGGGTCAGAGGGTGGGAGGGGAGAGGAAATAAGGCAAGGGGGTTTGACAGTCAGGGCCCAGATATAGGTGCTCCTGCCCCCTCACCGAGACACATGTTTCAAGGCTATTGGACATGACAACACAGTCGCAGTGGCATCATTTCAGGGTATCTATATAGGAGACAGGGGAATCGTGTACCAAGCCGACTTCTACTTTCAAATGAGTACAAATGTTATTCCATATACTTACTAATTTGTTACATAATGTTATTGAATCGTAATTACTCTGATATAAGGCTGATCTAATACAAAAAGTGACTCTTGATTTGAAAACCATACAATCCTAATGAATTAATCCTAATTTGCGTGAAAGTACGACAGTACACACGGTGATGATGTATTGCCTGACAAATAGAAAGAAATCAATTAACCACCTTCACATTTGTCACAAATTCCAACATGCCTACCCGAGTCGACTTCATTTCCTCCTCATCACGTCTAATACTAACACACAGATCAAAAAGATAGTTGACGGGAGTTAGAGCTTTATTAAGGGTTTCACTGACTGTATCGTCGCTATAATGACAGCGCACGCAAATAAAATAAAGGTTCAACTAGACGTGCATGCGCTTGCAACGTAATGGAGCCGAGAGTGTGACATCACAGACAGGCAAAAGTATGTTCTGCTGGTTTAATTTCATTATTGGGTGAGTTTTCTTATTAGATGGCGAGGAGAAGACAAGCGTCGGTTTTGATAAAGCAAGGCAATTTCAGGAGCTGCTATAGTGCCAAATTACAGCTGTACATCAAGCTGCTCTCCCCCGCTCTCATTGTGCAAGTCTGCGATGTTAACATTTGATTTGCGTGTTGCCCACCACTGTGAGAAAGAGTGTGGGTGAGGACAGAATATCAGTGACTCAGGAAGATTCAAAACGTAGACACTAGTGCCATCCAGAGACCGAAAGGAAGTGCTACAGGGATTCTGGAGTATGAAACGTGTCAATGTGAATGGCAGTCATGTCAGTCTGCCTGAAAAGGTTTTAAATGTGATTGACTTGAATATAATCCACATTATGTTGGACAGTAAAGGTTTGTCATTAATAAAGATCTGTTGCTGTGCCTTTCATTACTATATTTGGTTTTGCTTACAGACTGGAGGGCGTGGCTGGTGTCAACATAGGCCAGCATCACACATAGGCCTATGTACTTACAGTGCATTCGGAAAGTATTCAGACCCCTTGACTTTTCCACATTGTTACGTTACAGCCTTATTCTAAAATATATATTTTTTAAATCCTCAATCTACACACAACACACCATGATGACAAAGCGAAAACAGGTTTTTAGAATGTTCAGCAAATWTATAAAATAAATAAATAACAGAAATACCTTATTTACATAAATATTCAGACCCTTCGCTATGAGACTTCAAATTGAGCTCAGGTGCATCCTGTTTCCATTGATCATCCTTGAGATGTTTCTACTATTTGATTGGAGTCAACCTGTGGTAAATTCAATTGATTGGACATGATTTGGAAAAGCACACACACCTGTCTATATAAGGTCCCACAGTTGACAGTGCATGTCAGATCAAAAACCAAGCCATGAGGTTGAAGGAATTGTCTGTAGAGCTCTGAGAAAGGATTGTGTTGAGGCACAGATCTGGGGAAGGGTACCAAAACATTTCTGCAGCATTGAAGGTCCCCAAGAACACAGTGGCCTCCATAATTGTTAAATGAAAGAAGTTGTCCACCTGGCCAAACAGTTCTCTATGGGGGTGCCACAGGGTTCAATTCTCGGGCCGACTCTCTTCTCTGTATACATCAATGATGTCGCTCTTGCTGCTGGTGAATCTCTGATCCACCTCTACGCAGATGACACCATTCTGTATACTTCTGGCCCTTCTTTGGACACTGTGTTAACAAACCTCCAGACGAGCTTCAATGCCATACAACTCTCCTTCTGTGGCCTCCAACTGCTCTTAAATGCAAGTAAAACTAAATGAATGCTCCTCAACCGATCGCTGCCGCACCTGACCGCCCATCTAGCATCACTACTCTGGACGGTTCTGACTTAGAATATGTGGACAACTACAAATACCTTGGTGTCTGGCTAGACTGTAAACTCTCCTTCCAGACTCACATTAAGCATCTCCAATCCAAAATTAAATCTAGAATCGGCTTCCTATTTCGCAACAAAGCATCCTTCACTCATGCTGCCAAACATACCCTCGTAAAACTGACCATCCTATCGATCCTCGACTTCGGCGATGTCATTTACAAAATAGCCTCCAACACTCTACTCAACAAATTGGATGCAGTCTATCACAGTGCCATCCGTTTCGTCACCAAAGCCCCATATACTACCCACCACTGCGACCTGTACGCTCTCGTTGGCTGGCCCTCGCTTCATACTCATCGCCAAACCCACTGGCTCCAGGTCATCTAAAAGTCTCTGCTAGGTAAAGCCCCACCTTATCTCAGCTCACTGGTCACCATAGCAGCACCCACCCGTAGCACGCGCTCCAGCAGGTATATCTCAATGGTCACCCCCAAAGCCAATTCTTCCTTTGGCAGCCTTTCCTTCCAGTTCTCTGCTGCCAATGACTGGAAAGAACTGCAAAGATCACTGACGCTGGATACTCATATCTCCCTCACTAGCTTTAAGCACCAGCTGTCGGAGCAACTCACAGATCACTGCACCTGTACATAGCCCATCCAACTACCTCATCCCCAAACTGTATTTATTTATTTATTTGCTCCTTTGCACCCCAGTATCTCAACTTGAACATTCATATCTTCTGCACATCTACCATTCCAGTGTTTAATTGCTATATTGTAATTATTTCACCACCATGGCCTATTTATTGCCTTTCCTCAATTGCACACACTGTATATAGACTGTATGTTTGTTTATTCCATGTGTAACTCTGTATTGTTGTATGTGTCGAACTGCTTTGCTTTATCTTGGCCAGGTCGCAGTTGTAAATGAGAACTTGTTCTCAATTAGCCTACCTGGTTAAATAAAGGTGAAAAAAAATGTTWAAAAAATTGAGGTGACCAAGAACCTGTTTGTAACTCTGACAGAGAGCCAGAGTTCCTCTGTGGAGATGGGAGAAACTTCCAGAAGAACAACCATCTCTGCAGCACTCCACCAATCAGGCCTTTATGGTAGAGTGGCTAGACGGAAGCCACTCCTCAGTAAATGGCACGACAGCCCACTTGGAGTTTGCCAAAAGGCACCGAAAGGAATCTCAGACCATGAGAAATAAGATGCTCTGGTCTGATGGAACCAAGATTAAAGTCTTTGGCCTGAATGCCAAGTTTGGAGGAAACCTGGCACCATCCCTACAGTGAAGGATTGTGGTGGCAGCATCATGCTGTGGGGATGTTTTTCAGCGGCAGGGACTGGGAGACCAGTCAGGATTGAGGGGTAAAAGGAACAGAAAAGTATAGAGAGATCCTTGATGAAAATCTGCCCCAGGACCTCAGACTGGGGTGAAGGTTCACCTTCCAACAGGACAACGACCTTAAGCACACAGCCAAGACAACATAGCAGTGGCTTCAGTACAAGTCTCTGAATGTCCTTGAGAGCCCGGCTTGAACCTAATCGAACATATCTGGAGACCTGAAAATAGCTGTGCAGCGATGCTATCCAACCTGACTGAGCTTGAGAGGATCTGCAGAGAAGAATGGGAGAAACTCCCCAAATACAGGTGTGCCAAGCTTGTAGCGTCATACCCAAGAAGACTCGAGGCTGTAATTGCTTCCAAAGGCACTTCAACAAAGTACTGAGTAAAGGATCTGAATACTATGTAAATGTGATATAAGTTGTTTTATTTGTAATAAATTTGCTACAATTTCTAAAAACCTGTTTTTGCTTTGTCATTATGGGGTATTGTGTGTAGATTGATGAGGGGAGAAAAAATCATCCATTTTGGTATAAAATGTGGAAAACATCAAGGGGTCTGAATACTTTCTGAATGCACTGTATATAGTGTACCATCATCACATCACAATGACTTTAGGTCTATGACCAATGTTGGCAGTAGAGCCCAAAAACATTGACTTCAACTTTAGCATAGTAAGCCAGGACCTCAAGTCCTTATTCGCACCATACCTAAAAAGGTCAAACCTATTTCAACTTGTGAAAAAAATAAAAACATCTTAAAAACTGCAGAGCAATACCTTTAGTATTCACATAACATTAGGCTGGCAGGCGGCCTATCAGAGAATGTGATTCGTCTACAATTTGAGACATTTACCATTATAGTCATTTAGCAGACCCTCTTATCCAGAGTGACTTAGGGTTAATGCATTCATATTAAGAGAGCTAGGTGGGACAACCACATACCTCAGTCATAGCTAATGTATTGAGGAAAAATGTACCTACTATCAGCAAAGTAGGGGGGCGCTGTGGGATTATTTCGGACACGCTTTGAAGACGGAGGGTTTCAAATGTTTTCGGGAAGATGGGCAGGGACTCTGCTGTCCTAAAGGGAAAAGCTGGTTCCACCATTGGGGTGCCAGGACAGAAAAGGGCACTGACTGGGCTGAGCGGGAGCTGCCCTTCCGTAGGGGTGGGATGGCCAAGAGACCAGAGGTGGCAGAATGGTGTACTCGGTTTGGGATGTAGGGTTTGAGAGACCTTATACTTTGATTGTTAATTTATGACTTTAGTATGTCACAGTCATTTTGTAGATTCCTTGGCATGGTTGCTACAGTGGGAATGCATTATTTATCTTAAATTAGAGCCTATTTGAGGAGCCATCAAACCAACACGGGAAGGTTGGAGTAGAGTTTAAAGAACCGCGGGGAAGCCGTCGTCAAGATTAATGCAGGATTTTTATAAGAAATTAGAGGCTTAATGAAGTGGATAAAAAAAGCTGTCAGTGTTTTATTGCATCTAAATTGTGGGGAAGTGGTGTTTAGTTGCCTTGCCTACCTCTGCACATAATGGGTCATCAGTGGCTGTGAGGCTTATTTTAACTGGCAAGGCACTTTCATAGCGGAGCCATTCAACTGATATTTTGCACAGTAAACCAGTGGGGGTTTATGGTTTGGTACATTTATTTTTAAAAAGACCACACAATGTTGAACCACAGCAAACTCAACAAAATTTGCCATTTTTTGGGCTAAGGTTTCAAATAATAGCATTGTTGAAAATATAGGCCAATGTATTTAGCCTATGTTATTATAAATGGAAAATATATACATCACATACAGATGTTTTTAGGCAAGTTGTGTTGTTTTTTGAAAAACGTGGTTGTCGGATTTGTATACTTTACCTTCAGCACAGGCCATTGACGAAGGCCATTGTTCTCCATCTCTCCCGGTTCGGGGCAAGTTCTTTCACAGCAAACCAGTTGAGACCGCTCTCAGTCATCTCTGCCTGGATATCTGACCTCCAAGTGTTTCTGGTTCGATCCCTGTGGTTGTGGCTAGGGTTAAAAACAGTCTATCATAGCCAATGTAGTCATCACTGAAATGCATAGTTGAAATGCATAATTATTCAGGTAGTTTGGCAAACAACTGAATAGCAACAACATAATGAAAAAATGAGAACAGTCATTTGGCACCATCTAGTGTTCATTTCCAGGTGTGTCAAAAGAGCCTGCAGATTTGGCAAGCCAGCACATGAGCCTTTGATACTGTGCCAGATACCAGATTTCATACGATACATCATTGTGCCCTAGTCTGCCAAATACCTAATGTCCTAAAACATCAAGTAAAACCAGAAACATTTGCTTTTGATGTGCAAGTGTTTATTTCATGTGAATGATAAAACCTTTGGCAGAACTGACAACAGTGGATTTACTATAGTCCCAAATGTCTACTATTTGCAAAAATCAAATGAACAAAACAAACACAGGCAAAAAAAAAACACCTTTCTTGCATTCAGGGCAGAATAATGCAATTTGGTCATTTTTTCCCAGGATTCATTTTCATTGTTAGACCTGGTCTCCCTTACCCACAGTGAAATACAATGAGCAATGTTATGGTGAGAATAATTTAGCTTGACGACGCATTATTGCATACATGCTTGGAATGGGTTTTCATATCGGCTTCATGCTGCGTTTCTTGTTTTTTTGTGTGGATTGCTGTGATAAAACTGACAAAGTCCTTGAGCAGAACCCTCGGCTAAAGTGAAACCTTCACAAAGTTCCAACAAGTTTGTAAGTCAAGATGATAGATAACAGCACAAAGACCAAATTCTAAATCCACCAGTGTTGTGCTATATGGTACAGAGTGCTGGAAAGTGACTGAACTGGACCTGAACAAACGATTCACCTTACACACAACTTGTCTGCGAAGAACACATCTGTTGGCCTAATGCAGTAAACGCCAACCTCCTCAAGAGAAACAAGCAATGGCCCAACTCCTTGTGGCTCTGAGACAAACCTAATAGACACCGAAATGCTGATCAACATCAGCAGAGCTAAAGCACAGTGGAGAAGATTTCCAAAGAAGTGCCAGAAGTGGAAAGCCATTGTTGCTGTCCTAAAAAATTTAAGTTTTTAATTTTACCTTTATTTAACTAGGCATGTCAATTAAGAATAAATTCTTATTTTCAATGACGGCCTAGGAACAGTGGGTTAACTGCCTTGTTCGGGGGCAGAACAGCTTTTTACCTTGTCAGCTCGGAGATTCGATCTTGCAACCTGTTACTAGTCCAACGCTCTAACCACTAGGCTACCTGCCGCCCCTGTGCGATGGGGGATGAGTGAATGAAACAACTAGTCACGTAAGGCAGGGTTTGAAGTGGTGACCGGCGTTTCATTGCCACCATTCTGTTTATCATGATCATAACCATCATTAAATGATATGTCGATTGATGCCACACAACCAGAATGTATAGGTCCCATCAGAGACCTTTCCTAGTTAGGCTGGTCCGCGATCTGTTTGTGCCGTCTTGCCAACTCTTTTATTCATTGTCACGCCTTGGCAAGACAGCACAAACAGATCTGGGACCAGATTAGCTCATTCCTAATGGCATCAGACTCCACCTGCTTCAGTAAAGAGAAGGGTCATGCTCAAAGAACTTGTGATGTCATAAATGTATGAGTTGCACACATTAGTTGAAGATTGGCATAGTTGATTGGCTGTTAGTAGCATTTGGTCTATGGCAAGCATCCATGCGGGGCAGTATTACGATTGAGTGTCAGAAAATATGGCTAAACGGAGTACTTTATGCATAAGGGAGATAGATATATCTAGAATGTGCTTGTACTGCATACATTATTTCATAGCCAAACCAAGAGAATAAGCCAATGCAATGGGTTATTTCCAGAAGACTATATTTAGAATGTTTTGTCTGTGCAAGATTCTAATGAATCAGATTTCCAACTGCAACAAATTGTAGTTAGAATCTATAATGTTGTTTCAGAATCTATAAGCATCACTGATCAAACCGCTGGTAACAGGTTTATTTTTTAGCTCAGTTTTCCTACATGGCATAGCATTATACAGTATGACACTACAGCAACTTTGAGCATAGGTCCGGCACTGGCAAATCAACATGGGGCAGTCATGAATCCATAATCACCAACTATCCTCTTTTCCAGACACACACACACAACAGAAGAAGAAAAAGTCTACACTACAATCCCTTTTGCACTCTGAGGAACCCTGTTTTCTTCAGAATTAATGAAACCAGAAGCAAAGTCTTGGGCAGCATACAGGCGAGTGAGTAGTGATTGAGCTTGCCTGTTGCAAGCTTTCTATCTAAATAAGGCCTTGAGAAAGTGTTACCATGTGCGTTTTGGATAAACACCAAGCATTTCGACCCATAAGTCTGCACAGGGTTACACAACTATACTGATCCCCGTTACAGCCTTTGCAGTTTCTTCTCCTTATCGAGGGTTACATCAACGTTTACATTTTTTTTTAAAGTACTTCTTCACATGGATGAACCAGCAGCTAAAACAGACAACGATATTACCAAGCTTCCTCAGGTCTCTTGGGACTTGCAGCACGTGAGGCCTATCTCACTGAAAGTTCCCAAATAGGCTTTTGCTTACGTATACCAGTCCTGTTGGACTGTTTTTACTCGTGGCAAAGAGTGCCGAACAGCGGAAAACAATGCCTTGCATTCACACGAAATGTACGAATGTTCCTAGTATCTCTGCACTTAGTTTCCCTTCCATCCTAGCTTTGTAAGCTCGCAGTCCTCCTTAGCCTCTGAGCTTCGGGTTCAGCCCTGACTCTTCATTTGAATTCTTTGCTCTAGTCCTCTTCCTGTGATTTTTAGGATCTGGGTGCGAGAGTTATGATTGGTTTACTGAAAACCCCAATCCATTAGTCTTTTCCGCACGATCCCTCCCCATCTTTCTTTTTGTCCATTCCTATCCTCTCGCCGTCTGTCTATTTGTGTTTAGACAGTGCTCCGGGGCGTGCCGTTGAGTGTCACAGCCTTGGTGCAGGGCGTGCCGGCCACCTGGGAGCCCGTCCACGGTGTGGAAACGCCCACCTCAAACACCTCGTGGATGGCCTTCCGGAAACAGTGGAAGTTGTAGTCTATCAAGCCTGGGGAGAGATACGTGTCAATGAGAGAAGGGTATGAATATATTTTCACTTCTGTGATCTTAGAGACTTTGAACATCACTCAGTCGATTACTCCATAAGTCATGTATTGTGGAAACAAAGAATAAGACGTGAATAAAGGATCACCCTAACAAGATAAACCAATAACGCCCTGTGTGAAGAACATTTACAAAAACAGTGGCAAAGAAAAACAAACCACTTATATGCATGCTACCGCCTGTGAAACTTGAAATTCAAGAGACTCAAGATTACTTCCTTAAATAAGACTGTGCCACTCTTCCATTGACATCTGTCTGAATGTTGCGCTTGAAGTCGCACTTGATCGAGAGACTGCTTCATGCCGTAATGAGGAAGTGCTGGGGTGGGTGGCTTGCCTTTGCGCTCAAAGCTCTCCTCTCGGAGGATGCAGACCAATGCCAGGAACTTGGTGACCTCTTTCAGGTAGAGGACTGTGGTGTTGTTCAGCTTGATGATGGCCATGGACTCCTTGTCGTAGGCACTACCACTGCCGTCCTCCTTCAGACTGGAATAACACACACAAAATAGAACAGTCAACGTAAGGAACTTATTCAAATTGAAAATGTGTTCGATACAGAGACCTAACATATCAAACTTTATAATAAGACATTAAACGCCTCATACACGCTTATAACAAGGAGTAAAAGTATGATTTTATACCATTCGGCTTGGAGTAAAGTGTTGTCACAGAAATGACCACAAACACATGCACGCACACAGCTGTAAACTATACATATCTGACATAACTGAATTCAGTTCTAGGGGACTTACCCATAGATGCAGGAGACATCTATAACCACGTCGATCATGTCACAACACAGCTCATAAGACTGCATGTCCACCGGACTGCTGTCTGTGGCGATGTAGATCTTACTGACCACGTCAAACAGAAAGGCCTTCTCTATGCCGGAGTTCTGAGGAAGGCGAAAAGGGAGATGAGGGGAATAGGGGTACAGGGGAGGAAGGGAAGGAGGAGGGGCAGAGAAACACCATGAGTGCCCATTTGGTTCTTCTAAAAGCAAGCTTGGCAGAAATCTCTCAGAGCTATCTTTCAGTTCATGTCAACAGCAAGGGTTTCCAAATGAATTATTGAACTACTAAGTAAAAAAAACTAAACATTTTATTTACCAATGCAAAACGTATTTTGACCGGGATTGAAGAGACATTGGGGTCTGGAAGGTTGGTATTATACAACAACCATAAAAGCAGTGTATGAAAGAGTCATCAGGGCTGACGATGATGATGACACACGTCACAATGTAAGTCACACACCAGACACCATTTCTGCTAGGGTTGGGACCTCATGGTTAGGGGTGTGGCGTCCATGAAATTTTGTCAGACGGTTATTGTCATGCAAAAGACTTCCGGTCCCACGGTAATTGACTGTTAATTAACAGAAACCCGTTTAGCATCTCCAGGCCTGCACCCATACAAGCCGCTGATGAGCGCCTTCGGAACATCTACATTTTAAAAAGTCTAATAAATCAATTGAATATACACCCTCACAATACATCCATTATTTATTTTAGGCAGGTCTAAAGAAACATTACGATATGAAGAAAATGTATTTCAGAAGAACAGAATGTGAGTTAGCCAGATAACATACAGTAGGCCATGTGCCATGCCATAGGCAGTAGACTTGTTCATTTAGCAGACAAGATATGCTTATAAGTCCCCAGCCATTATTTGATTTAATACTAAAAAGAACATAATTGAACTTAGCTGAATAAAACAGAAAAGTGAGTACACATATTAAGTGGCTATGGTGAGCGTAAAAAAGTGATCATTTGGAACAGGTCTTATATGCTAGATTCAGTTATTCGGCAACTTTAGTTCTGAATGTATACAAACCTTAGAAATCAAAATGTATATATGAGCTGCATGATGACCCATTATCAAATGGGCAGGAACAGGGGAATAACGAACGGAGGCCGCTTTCCCGCCAGTTCGTTTTTTAAATTATGCCGGGTAGGCTACTCTGGTTATTACACACCGCATCAACCACTGTTTGAGGAGCATGCAGCCTCTGTATGCCATGGGCTCTCCAACCCTGTTACTGCAGCTACCCAGTGCTTAATTTGGGAAACCCAAGTGAAATCCGTTCGGGAACATCGATAGTAAGATGTTTTCAAAACATATTTAATTAAGCTGACAGTCACTCTCTCTGCACCTGGAGAAAGGAATGAAGGAGAGAGGGGATGAGATGGAAACGCACAGTGGTGAGATATTCTGTACCTTAAGGTAGTGTCAGCCTATTGATTTGGAAAATATAAAAACAATTCCCTATTACTAGGCTATACAAATGCACTATAAATTGTAGGCTAACTCTGTAAGCAGCCCTGCATAATCAACAAACAAACAACATAGCCTAGACCTATATGTTCTCTCCCAGACTCAACAGCAGTTTGGAGCGCAGCATAAGATAACCAGTCCATCCAGTATGCATAATAATACAGTCCACACTCAAAGGTGATTACTAGAGTATAGGCTATACCAATTATGTACCAAAGACATCTTAAATTCGTTTTTTTTCCCTCTTCATGTTTTTTTGCCGTGCATAATATGCGGTAGGCTATGCATTGTATAGCGGCAAACATTTTATTTCTGGGGGTTTTCGGGTTCATATATAGTATGGGTGCTTTGAATTAATCGTCACCGAATAAAGCGCTGTCCATTTCATGGTGTTAAGGCTTTGAACAACATCTACAATGACCATGTTTTCCACTCAGTTTCAACCTGTTGTTGAACTTCTTCCTTCAAAATTGATCAATTACAGTGAGGTGCGTTTTAAAAGCATGCTACTGTTTTGATGAAAAGTGTTTGATGTGATTTTCGATGGCATTTGCATTGATGTCAGAGTGGTTAGAGGGTCAACAGAGCCCTGAGTACCAGGCCAATAGGACCTGATGGTCGTTAGCGAGTTGGATACTACGTACCAACGCATGTCCACAGTGCATAAGAGGAGATACCGTGACTCAACGGTCACGTGGAATTTGACTGTGGTCAGGACTCATGACTGTCGGTGTGGAGGTAATACGATCACCACAACAGCCCTACTCATGATACAATATTAATCACAATACTTTAGTGCCGATACGATATGTATTGCAATTCTCAATGTACTGCAATTCTCACGATTCTATATGTACTGCGATTCAACAATGGGATTTTATTGTGATTCGATGTTCCACACATATTGCTGCAGAGGGACAAGAGGGAGCCATGAGGAAACATGTTTTGGTCAGACATAGAAATAAAAGTGCTGAAAACATTTGTCTCCCTATTTAAAAAGAAGATGGAGAACAAGCTATGAAAAATACTGGAGTTTTGGTGCAGGTACAGCCAACTAGCAGGGAGGGACTAGCTGAACTCGTCCAATGAGAAACATCACTTTCCGTTTTCTGTTGAAATTAATTTTTGTTATGGTGTACACTAATGAACACAACCCAGGTAAAACAAATGAAAGAAAAGCAAAAAAAACTTCAAATCAAACAGCGAGAACTAAATCAAGAGGGAATTTGGTACTTACGGATATAAAGATGTTTAGAAGGTTTTCCAGTGTTGGCAGCTGTGGGATAAGCTTCTGGACCACTTTACTGAAGGCCTCGAATATTGAGTGGTCATAGATACTTGTCAAATAGAAACTGAAAGATATAGAAACGAAAGGGAAGTTAGCTATAGGTTTGCACAGGTTAGGACTGATTTGATAACTTAGTTCCTCGTGCGCTGTAGTTCAAGTAAAAACACAAAGCGAGACTGGATCATATTACAAAACAGTAGGGAACATTAGAAACTGAAAGCATTTCTCAGCTTTAAACACACACAAAGATAAGCTATCACTTAATAATGCCCATGATGCTACATTTTGGGACAGTCCAACTGTAGAATTGAAAATATTAGCAACGTATTACAAAAGCATTAAGGTAGCGGAACATTTTAAAGAATTCTATAAATAACAGTAGTGATTGTAACTTCATTGTCCCAAATAGAAAATTGGGAAACTTTAGAGACCGCAGTTCTAACCAACAGATCCAAAGACTTCACACAGAGATGTCTTCGCAGTGCAGAGAACAGAACACAACTCAACTCAACATGACAGCCCTCCTCCCAGCTTCACTATAAATCCACCCTTGATCCAACTGTCTGGCGTGCACCAACAGCAACCTCACCTTTCATAAAATAGGCCGACATCTCAAGAAAGGAAAAGCACACAGCCGATTGAAAAACCTAGTACTGAAAATCTGCAGAGCGTGTTTGAACCGGTTTGTCTTTTCATAAAACGACTCGCTAGGCTCAGTATCATTAATGTATAAAGGACCTAGGCCAATATCTGGGAAATTATCATCAGGGCATGTGATGATATCACCATCAAAAACAACGATTTCAGCAGAGTTCAAATTTGAGGCTATAGTTTCAATTTCAAAAGAGAAAATAGCAAACATTGAAGGCAGTATAAGCATAACGGTACATGATATATAGGCTACATGTAATCCTTCTGATCCTTTAACATAGACAGTTTGCACCATGCACACTTGCTGTGGTGTTTGTTCATTAAGAGGCCGGGGTGGAATCTGACAGTAATGCTCGGAGTATGACAACCATGCGCGGAAAATATACAAGCAAACCCTATGATCCAGGACCACACACTGACAAGTGTGCTTGTCATTAATGTGTTACTACCCCACTCACAGTCAAATGTTGGACCAAAACAAGGCACGTGTTTTGCCTCACACCGCGGCAAATATTTTCATCCATGTGTTGTGTAAGGCAAGCCTTTTCTGGGAACCCAATCTTACAAGCCTAAATAAACTGGACAACATTCCTTATGCAAAGTGAGAGAGTTATAACAGCTAGGCTAACAACACTAACACAAAACTACCTGAATCTATTTTCACTGTATCAACATCAGTGGAATCGCAGGTGTGATCTGATTCACTCAGATTTCAGCCATATTCCAAAACCAATCATGCTATTTAGAAAAGAATCAAAGTGACAAGAGGCCGCAAGAAATTACTTGGCAGCACAGATGACTAGCTTATGTTGTGAAATAAAGATGGCTGACCAATGCTAAAACTGCTAACATTATAGTCAAATGCACAGCAACTGAACTCCCATGAGGTCATTGCTGGGTTGAACAGCAGAAAAAGAGAATTAGGCCTACAATAGAATACTAACCAACAATAGCAAGGTAATAAGCTGAGAAGGCTAATTAGTTTAGTGTAGCTGCTCTTTCTGTAGGCTTTCAATGCTTTTCCCTTGGCATACTGTAAACTCAAAAGGAGAGGATTAAAGGGATGGTTAGATTTTCTGAACTATCCCTTTGAGGGTGAGTGTCTGTGGATCTACCTGAGGTGAAGCTTCTCTAAGCTGGCGTCTGCCAGGTCGTCGTTGGCTCTCTGGTGGATGTCCCTCTGGGTCTCGATCTTGTGGTCGTCGGAGAGGCCGTCCACTTTGTGGATGAACACCTCAAAGTTAATCTCAGGGTTGACCCTGTAGGCCCGCGACACGGTGAGGTGGAGTCTTCCCAATGCCTCCACATAGTCATCCTGGGCAGAAAGAAGAACACACGCACAAACAGAGACAGACAGACCGAGACAGAGAGAAATAGAAAAGGTGGCTTAAAACAAAATAGTGTACAAGTGTGCCTAAAAAGTAGACTACATGCATTTTGCTGCCTGCATGCACATTTCCACATCCATACTATCCAACATGCATAACGCAATCCCCTATGCCAAATTGCAATCGCCTACGCCCATATATCCTACTTGTTACAATCCCTGTGGTGGGGAGAGTTAGCCAGAATTCCTGGAGAATTAGGCTACTTTTTAGATTAAAGCAATCGAAGATTTCAACATAACCATGATAATACTTCAGATTGCAAAATCTCAAAGTCCCACTGCAAAAATGAGTGACAACATTGGATGTGTTGAGCAAGCTGGCCAATTTATTTCCCTGCGAATTCTGAATCTGCACTGAGAGATACTGAACGCTAGTGAGATATGGAGTGCCACTCTGCCTCAGTACAGTGGCTTGTACAAACACTTCCTAAATTTAACTCAGCTGGAAAATCTTAATAAACTGGCAAAAGGATACAGTAGGTTTGTTGGACATACAACACCTAGGACACGTTAAGTAGTTACAACCTAGTTATACCTCACAGATAATTGACAACATTAACGGGATAATCCACCCACAGAAAGAAAAATCATGACACTCCTGTCAATTTGGTGAAAGCCTATGTTCTATCAGTGGGTAAAATAACAATTCCCCCCAGTGATTTAACTTCTAAGTGGTCCGTCTGAAATCAGGAAATCTTGTAGGAACGCGTCATAGCTACATGGTTCTCGTCACTGGAGATATGGGATAACACATTATGACATTTCATAACGCTATTATAACAATTAGGCCTACCTGCACTAAAGATCACCAAATCAGCCAATAGATGGTATGGGCATACTTGTCTAGAACACATACATCCATTTAAAAATCATCATGAAAAACTATATACTGTTTTTCGCTTAGATTTTCTCAATCTAAACAGTGAATCAAATTTATTCAACTCAGTTTCTCCTTCAATGCGATGCGCCCTGTGTGTCTGTTGGAAACGTGGGAAAGGGCCGCTATTGCTATAGCAACGTACTTTGTACTCACTTTGTGGAGAGGCGAACTGTGAGAGACGCCTAAATTGATAGTGCTGTTTTAGGCAATTTTACAGCTAGCTACTTCACATGCTGATATTGACTTTGGTATTATTGTGTGTAGCTATGTTTGCTAGCTAGCCAGCCAGCTAGCCAGCCTGCCCAGAGAGAGTATTGCATTGTGTGTTTTGTAGTTGACTAGAGCTGCAACAGATTTGCACAACAATTTTCACATTGCTACCAACCTTATAAATGACCAAATTAAACATATGTTCACAAAACATAGTTATTTAAGACCAATTCCTATGATAAACAGTGGCTTAGGGTGGATTAACAACCTTATTAAGGTTGATAAAAAACACCAGCAATGTGGACACTGTGTCCTGTTGCGGGTTATAGGAATGTGACAAATGGACAATTTTTATTAATGTTTAAACTGCAAAAAAAAAAATTGGGGGGTGGTCCATTAATGCAATTTAAACTGTACCTCAATTCCACCATGCAAAGTTTGCATTTCCTTCTCAAAGTGTTGCCATACAGGACTTCATTGCTGTCCCTTGCCTTTTTTACGAACTGTTAATGTGATGACGTAGTGGTGGATAGTTGAGTCCAAAATAATTTATTCCTTGATTCCTTCCACGTCAACTCCCGGTGTCGACTCCCATTTCTGAGTGTCAAGATTCGATTCAGCTACGAATCCACTCCTAAGATTCATGTTTTTGGAACGGAGGAAGCTGATTAGATGCCGTACTTCCGAAAATACAAACACTTCCATCTTTCATAGCGTGCTAGCGAGGGACGGAGAGAAGGGCACAATATAGGCAGGTCGGCCACCAGACAGACAGGCAGAACTGTGCACTTGACCGATCTATCGGTAATTAAAAGCTGTATCTCACAATTTCTTAGCTTGCAATGTCTCACAACTTCAGTAAAGCAGGGCCTATCATCAATGAAAAGGCTATGATATTGAGCCAGATGCACCAGTTCGCTCTCACAGTCACACACAGTATATGCACATGTGCACAGGTTCGCATCACGCTGTTCACAGCGAGGTAGCAAGAGCACCAAAACAGCAGAGAAGTTGATCCTCGCGTTTCAACCCTCCTAGTTGTTGCAGAAACTGGCCTACTATCCTGTTACTTTGTGCATCTAAGTAAAAAAAAAAAAAAAAACACATTGATTTCCGGTTAGGGATTTTTCTTACATGCTGACCAGACCGGACATGTCATGCGAGCGTCGCAAAATACATTTTGAAATCCATGTTATTCAATTATTGCGCCAACGAGCGTCTGCTATGCCAAGGGCTAAAATAGAACTAATTTCTATTTGACACAGATCGCGCTGAAAGTCCTGCCTCTCCCATCTCCTCATTGGTTTATAGACGCAGGTACCCACGTGCCATCTCCTCATTGGTTATACCCAAGTGGGTGATTGAAAGACAAACTGTTTTGCCGGTGGTCGTGGTAATACTATGAAAGTGTAGATGCCGATCACAATATAAGTTCAAAGATGAAAAAGGCTGGAAGGAGGAGAGATGACTAGAAACGATTCGGTTGGCCGTTTTATGTGTGGATTAATTGTCGGAGTAGAGGACCTTGTGCATATCAGGTAAAATAACAACTCAAAGTTTATATCCCAGGACAAATCAGCTAGCAACAGCAAGCTAGCTAAATAGGACAAATTAGCTAGCAACAGCAAGCTAACTAGCTAAATTGCCATACATGTTTAATGCTTTTCGACCTGTCCCCAAATTAATGACATTAGTTCAGAGTTTGTTTTGATATTTTAACCTGGTTGTCGTGATCACGTTTGGTGTAGGGGGACAAAATAAATGTATGCACGATAGCGCACGCGCGCAGCCGGTTTGGGTTCCATGTTAACGTTAAGGATGCCAATTTCATTTAAACGTTTTAACGTTCACACCCCTAGTTCATTAGGCACCAAACAGAAGAAAATGGCGTGTAACAGGGAGGGACTACCTGGACACGTCCAATGAGAAACGCTCAATTTCGTATTCCATTAAAATGTTTGAAACCATTTTTCTTTGCCTGCTCTACTAAACACAAACCAGAAAAATAGAAAACGTAGTGACACTGGTAACTCCTTTCAATGTGATCATTAAATTGAGATAAACGGTGGCCTCCGTGATTAAATTAGCTTTGATTTAGATCATGGTTAAGATCACTTTGTTCCAGCAGTTAGGATAACAATGTGCACTGTCTTCGGAAAACGTCTGTGACAATCAATTGTCTTTGAAGCGTTGGGTCATTTAACGTTTCAACATGAGAAGCTTATCCTGTGCTGCAGAGTAGAAGCAGTCTGGCCCACACTTATATCATCCACTTCTCTATAAACACAAATTAAATGTATAAACTATACAGTTTAGTCAGTTTGAATACATTTCATTTAAAGACCATAGAACAGGTTCAGACATTACCCATGACATGAGTATTCTGTTAAAATGCTGTGGTCTGAAGGGCTTTTTCCCTTTCTAGTAATTCTATCTCTGAGATCAGGCATTTATCAATTATGGTGTCAGTAAGTCAGTCAACCATTGTGTTTTTAATACACTTTTCCACTCAATCTTTTCACCTGTGCGTCAATGACGAATATCAAAGCACCCGTGCCTCTGAAGATCATCTCGTAGTCAAAGGTGGGGTCGAAGAAGTCCACTTGACCCGGGAAGTCCCAGATCTGGAAGTTGACAAACGAGCTACTGGAGATGTCGTCCTTGTAGATCTTGTTGGTGCTCTCCAGGAACAACGTCTCGTTAGGAGACATTTTGTGGAATACCACCTGAAACAGGAAATTAGACATAGTGCTGTTAAGACAAAATGATCACACCTACACCTACTGCTTCCTTCTCAAAATACCAAAGAGAGACTCCATTTTGAGAGTTTGTAGTAACTGGGGTCACTACTACCAGAGGAAAAAGCCAAATCACATGTTTTGGAACTAGCAAGAGGCTTATTAAGGGAAGAACGTACTCTGCGGCTCAGTATTTAGGGTCATGGATTTAGATGGGCCTTCAACAACAGTATAGCTCTGCACAACCATTGCCTATGAATGAAAATATATGAGAAGAACACAAATAAACCATGTAACTAAATAGTTTGGCGCCCTTAAAAGACATGCTCGGGTACTTTGGAGACTAGAAGTATTTTATTTTATTTTAAAACCTCTCGCCTTGGGCTGGATGTTTCAATGTGTAGTTCATACATGCATAATATATGAGCAGAATTACTGTTTTACCTCAATTTGCCACCACATGTGGGCTACTTTCAGAACTACTGGCTAAAAAGTATGCAAAAGTACCAGAAAGTCTCTTTAATACGTTACCTGTTGTAAGTCTTGTATCTTCTACTACTGAAGCAGAAATACTTTCAGATTAATTTCAAGTTACATGATTTCTTCCTCCCTGTATCAAATGGGTGAAGGCATTGCCCCCAACATCTTAAAAAGAACGCCAAAAAGTCTGCTACAAAACAACTACATCTAAAACTGACAAACAGGGATGGGAAATGTTTATTCTAATGAGTAAAGTTATATGGTGCATCTAGAATGAATTGCATTTTCCTGGAAAGAGCATACTTATTGAACCATATAAGTGATGATATGACTTGTAAAATGTGTGGCTGTAGCTCTGCTGTCATGAGTGAGGTTGTTTAGCAATATAATGCTGATTGCGAGTGTCTGACAAGATTTGGAACGCCACAAAATAGATTTTAGACAGTCACGTGCCCAATCCTTACAAGTGATCACACCGCGCGCGCACACACGAGTGCCGAGCAAGAAACATGTTTTCACCTGATAAATGATTAACAAGTAACCTAGCAAAGGTTTATTTTACATACATACGTTTGAATTAATTGTATAGTATTTGCACTCGTTAGCTGAACCAACTAGCTAGCTCACATCAATTGAAATAGTTGGCTGAACCTCCCTAGAAACAGTGGTGGAAAATGTACCCAATTTTCATACTTGAGTAAAAGTAAAAGATACCTTTATAGAAAATTACTCAAGTAACGTTAAAAGTGAAAGTCACCCAGTAAAATACTACTTGAGTAAAAGTCTAAAAGTATTTGGTTTTAAATATACTTAAGTATCAAAAGTAAATGTAATTGCTAAAATAAGTAAAAGTATAAATAATTTAAATAAAAGTATAAATAATTTCAAATTTAAATTTAAACAAACCAGACGGCCCCAATTTTTTATTTTTTTTATTTACGGATAGCCAGGGGCACACGCCAACACTCAGACAACATTTACAAATGAAGAATGTGTGTTTAGTGAGTCCGCAAGATCAGAGGCAATAGGGATGACCAAGGATGTTCTCTTGATAAGTACCTTTAATTGGACCATTTTCCTGTCCTGCTAGCCATGCAAAATGTAACGAGTACTTCTGGGTGTCAGGGGAAATGTATGGAGTAAAAAGTACATTATTTTCTTTAGGAATGTAGTAAGGTAAAGGTTCTCCAGAATATAAATAGTAAACTACAGATACCACAAAAAAACGTATTTAGAAACAATTAGTTTTACTTAAGTACTTTACACCACTGCCTAGAAGAAAGAATGCAACACCACGGAGTTTTTAAACCAGACCATCTCTGTAGATGCTAGCTATACTAAAGTGTTTACTTGCATGTCATGTAGCAGTAACTTGCTATTCAGACCAGGATGACAACTGGTCTTTCACATAGAAGTAAAGTCTGGCGTTCAGAATGGATGCATGTTACTATATTAACCTCAGGAATGTTTAGAAGTTGTGGCAATGTTAGCAAGCTATCTCAATAACTGGTGATGATAGCTATAGTTGCTGATTGAACTAAAATAAGGCGTTATGTAAAGACAGTTGAATCATGTCCGCCGACATCGCTTCCTACCTTCTGTATTGACGACTTGCCACTTCTTCGCAAACCCATTAACAGAATTCTAGGTTTGCTGTCAGATGGAGTCGGGCTATCCTCGATGTCGGCCTCCTCTTCTCCATAGCCAAAATCTTTGGGAAACGAGTCCGCAACCCCATAGCTGTCTGCCAACGGTTCCACTTCGTACTGAATCGACATTTTGACCCAACAACTCTCGCTTCCCCAATCCCCCCTCACCCTATTAGTTTTACGCAGTCCTGCTTTTACCGATAGATCCTTCCACACCGCCGATAAAATTTAAAATACAGTTTAAATGCATCAATTATGCCAATGTTACTTGCAAATCCAGAGTGTGTTGTAATATTCTCCCTTATCCTTTAGATCTTCGGGTCCCCTATGTTTCCCTTTCTCCGAAAACCCTGCACATGAACCACCTCTGAATCTAATTGGACGATGTACATAGGATGCGAATAATAATTGGATAACCAGGGTGTCAATCTGTCGAGACTGGTTCTATCCTTGTCAGATGTTTTGCAGTCAGCTGACCAAGTAGACTAGTACCAAAGAGGAAGAAACGAAGCGAGAGGGTCCATTCCCGTCAAAATCTGTCCCCGCAGTAATACAGCGATAAGCAGACCGAACTTAATTTAAACAGGGTCAACAATGAGACCGATAAGCAGACCGTCTGCCTTCGCGACAGTTAGTGCGGAGACAAGAGCATCTCGTCGTTGTATACAGTATCTCTGCTAATGCACAGGTTTGTTTTGTGACCTTTCACCTGGAGTTATTTTGGCTGGAAATTTATAGTTTGACTGTTTTATTTTTGTTTTGACTGGGGGGGGCAATTCACGATGGATGTATCTCTTTGATTCATAGTAAAATTGTACAATCAATGTTATTCCAGTAATTCCAGTATTGTTTTCCATCTGTGGAATGAATCTACATTCAATCAAAATATAAAGTAGCACGTGCTCCAGCAGGTATATCTCACTGGTCACCCCCAAAGCCAATTCTTCCTTTGGCCACCTCTCCTTCCAGTTCTCTACTGCCAATGACTGGAACGAACTGCAAAAATCTCTGAAGCTGGAGACTCTTTACCTCCCTCACTAGCTTTAAGAACCAGCTGTCAGAGCAGCTCACAGATCACTGCACCTGTACATAGCTAATCTGTAAATAGCCCATCCAATCTACCTCATCCCCATACTGTATGTATTTATTTATCTTGCTCCTTTGCACCCCAGTATCTCTACTTGCACATTCATCTTATGCACACCCTACCATTCCAGTGTTTAATTGCTATACTGTAATTACTTCGCCACCATGGCCTATTTATTGCCTTACCTCTCTTATCCTACCTCATTTGCACATGCTGTATATCGATTTTTCTACTGTATTATTGATTGTATGTTTGTTTATTCCATGTGTAACTCTGTGTTGTTGTATGTGTCGAACTGCTTTGCTTTATCTTGGCCAGGTCGCAGTTGCAAATGAGAACTTGTTCTCAACTAGCCTACCTGGTTAAATAAAGGTGAAATAAATCAAATAAAAAGTGAAAACCGTCTGTGTAAAGCCTACAAAATCACCAGCAGAGGGCAGAAAAAGACAGTACAGAAAGTATTTCAATAAACTACACTGCGCATGCTCTAAGCACGAGCGTGCTTGTGTTGACTTCAATGCTAACAGGGAAACCTGCCTGTTGCAGGCGGTGAGTCGTAAGAACGTCAGTTAGCAGTAAAGCCAAAGTTTAACTTCATAATGGCACACTACTGAGATCATGTTTTACATTGGCGTGAGTAACGATGTAGTGTGTAAAATACAACAATGACATTGTTCCACAACCAGGAGAGCTTAAAGTTTAACCATATGTAATTTTATAACGCGTTAGTGTGCTAATTTAGCCCTTTACACATTTGCTAGTTAGCTGGCTAGGTAAATTAGCGGACTAAACTCCAATCCATGGTGAAGAAATTTTCTGATGAATTTCACCAACTGAGTGGAGCCGAGACCAGTCTTTGTGGAATGTAGTTGAGACTACATCGATTCGCTCAAGGTCAATACTTAAAAATATATATATTATGAAACGCCCACCTTGTACCTAAGTTTGTCCTCTGTAGTTGCGTGACTTTCGTTGTTTGCTAAAATCATACTTTTTCAATAAACGGTAAACCACAGGTTTAATCATTCGGTTTCCAAACCCAGAGTCACAACATCGCGAGACTTCCGAGAAAGCTTGCGAAACAGACCAAACCGGCCAGGCCGGGGTTTGGGATGTAAATGAGATGAGTGAAAATGTTTTCCGTAGTTGTTAATTTTCTTGCAATCTAAAGGCACAACCTAGATTCGAGCCAATATCTTAAGTAGTTGAACATGTTATTAGTCCAATTTCGTGAAAGTGACAAACCGACACGTTTTAATTTGTCAAAAACAACTTTATATCAAAGGACTGCCGTTGGGTTGATAGGCTGCACATGCGCAGTTCCGCGTGAGACGACCGTTGGACCCGATAACGTATTTCTACGCATGCGCTAACGTCGCCATGAATTCGCCTACAGTGTGATGGAGATTTCAATTGACGAAGCAGTTTTAGCTTCTCTTCATATTGTACTGCCTTTGGGGTAATATTGATACCACCACGGACTGTTTCCTTTTTGAGATTCAATTGGCACATGCGCATTTGCGATGAGTTGCCATCTTAGAGCAATGGGCAAACAGTCGGTGGTTGTATTTGAATTAACGTATATTGAAAAGTATGGATTTAAAGCAAACAAAGGCACGCTAACATGGGTACAAGTTTTATAATTTAAAGTATTGACCTTGGGCGAATCGATGTAGTCTGAGCTAGATTACCACAAAGCCTGGTCTCGGCTACACTCAGTTGGTGAAGTTAATCAGAAACAATCTTCACCGTGGAGTTTAGTCCATTCCTGGCTGGCTAGCTAAACCTGTAGCTAGTTTGTTTATTACCGAGGTACAATACTCAGTTTGGATGTTTTTTCTTCAGTACACTGTAAGGAAGGCTATAATATTTCTAGCAATCATACTAGTCCCATTAAGCTTGAATTCGGTTCCTTGATGGAATCATTGATTAGAAATGACTGGACAGGTGAAAGCTATGTGGTGGAGCCCTTGAGTTGTGTACCTGTCCAATCATGTTTTATTAACAGTGATTACATCAAGGGAGGTATGAATGCACAGGGTCTTGTTCCTTCCCTTTCTTGGGCAAACATCTAGCAACATCATGGATGAACTAGCTAATTACTGAACCCTGAAAAAAATTGGAAGTAAAAAAAATCGAATTTCTTTGGTCACATACACATGGTTAGTAGATGTTAATGTGAGTGTAGTGAAATGCTTGTGCTTCTAGTTCCGACTGTAGTAATATCTAACGAGTAAGCTAACAAATTCACAACAAGTACCTTATACACACAAATGTAAAGGGATGAGTAGAATATGTACATATAAATATATGGATGAGTGGTGGTGTGCAGCATAGGCAAGATGCTGTAGATGGTATAGAATACAGTATATACATATGAGATTAATAATGTAGGATATGTGAACATTATTAAAGTGGTGTTATTTAAAGTGACACCTTTATTAAGTCCATTTATTTAAGTGGCCAGAGATTTGAGTCTGTATGTTGGCAGCAGCCTCTCTATGTTAGTGGTGGCTGTTTAACAGTCAGATGACCTTGAGATAGAAGCTGTTTTTCAGTCTCTTGGTCCCAGCTTTGATGCACCTGTACTGGCCTCGCCTTCTGGATGATAGCGGGGTGAACAGGCAGTGGCTCGTGTGGTTGTTGTTCTTGATGATCTTCTTGGCCTTCCTGTGACATCGGGTGGTGTAGGTGTCCTGGAGGGCAGGTAGTTTGCCCCCGGTGATGCGTTGTGCAGACCACACTACCCTCTGGAGAGCCTTACGGTTGAGGGCGGTGCAATTGCCGTACCAGGCAGTGATACAGGCCGACAGGATGCTCTCGATTGTGCATCTGTGAAAGTTTGTGAGTGTTTTAGATGACAAGCCAAATTTCTTCAGCCTCCTGAGGTTGAAGAGGCACTGTTGGCCTTCTTCACCACGCTGTCTGTATGGGTGGACCATTTCATCGTTCATCCACCTCTGGCCTGCTCGCCTCCCTACCTCTGAGGAAGTACAGTTCCCGCTCAGCCCAGTCAAAACTGTTCGCTGCTCTGGCACCCCAATGGTGGAACAAACTCCCTCACGACGCCAGGTCAGCGGAGTCAATCACCACCTTCCGGAGACACCTGAAACCCCACCTCTTTAAGGAATACCTAGGATAGGATAAAGTAATCCTTCTAACCCCCCCCCCCTTAAAAGAGTTAGATGCACTATTGTAAAGTAGTTGTTCCACTGGATATCATAAGGTGAATGCACCAATTTGTAAGTCGCTCTGGATAAGAGCGTCTGCTAAATGACTTAAATGTAAATGTAAATTTCAGTTTGTCCGTGATGTGTACGCCGAGGAACTTAACTTTCCACCTTCTCCACTACTGTCCTGTCGATGTGGCTAGGGGGGTGCTCCCTCTGCTGTTTCCTGTAGTCCACGATCATCTCCTTTGTTTTGTTGACGTTGAGTGAGAGATTATTTTCCTGACACCACACTCCGAGGGCCCTCACCTCCTCCCTATAGGCCGTCTTGTTGGTAATCAAGTATCATTTGTCTCAATGCCAATGTGTCCACAGGCTTCAGAGTCCAAACGAGAGCCGTTTCAAAGATACCTGGAGAAGGCTGGTGTCCTTGACAGCCTCACCAGTGGTGTGTTTATTTTGAATATTTCATTAACTTTAATTGTTAATTTTATTTGACCTACACAAATTACGAAAACGGCTTGTGCCTTTCCTTATTACAGTGCTGGTGGCATTGTATGAAGAGACGGAGAAACCCAACAATGCACTTGAGTATCCTTTTTTAAAATGTTTACTCTGTTTTTGTAATGAATATTTCCTACATAATGTAGTCATGCATAGCTATGTTTTTGGAAGGTGATGAAACTCCACTGAGACTCCTCTCATTCAGAGTCTGACCTTTCTGTTGCCTTTAGTGGTCTAGCAACCTGACGTGCTCACACAGATGACAGATCAAGTGTTGATTGTCACAGCTCATGATGGTATGCTTTTCTAAAATGTAAAAATTACTAATTTTCAATGACAATAAGGTTGAGAATGAGTTGAATTCCTCCCTCAGCACACTGTCATTTCTTTAATAAGATCCAGTTTCCTCAAGCAGCACTTGGGTGTGGCTGGCCAGGAGTCTGCAGAGGTGTGAGCTTCTGGCCGAGGAGAACAAAGGACTCAAGAACAGGGTAGGCCTGCCTGTGATTATTTTTCATTGAGTGTGATGATCTATACATGGTAGGCTTGAACGTTTCAAAACTAATAAAATAATTGAATCTCTGTTTTTACACACTTCCTTAGCTTCAACGCTATGAGCCTACACAAGAGGATGGAGCTGCCGAATAGGATGTGCCTCGGCTTTATTGAAGTCATTTTGTTAGAAACTCCGATTTTTATGGCAAGTCGAAACCAACAACTGGAGGCAAGGGATTTTATTCACCTCTGTTCTTTTGTTTCTTTTCTACTATGTTTAAATATTTAACTTATTTTGTAAATCTGATATATTAAAATATAATAGCAAACCCCCCTTTTCTGCTTTCAGTGTACTTAGCCTACTGTACACCAATGCTTTGTATCTAGTAAACAAACAGTAACGTAATGGTGTTTTCCTTTTTAATCACGTTCACATATTTGTTACAATATAGAGATCTTACCTCATGATATCACTTTTGTACTGTGTGCACACCGAGGCTCTGCTGGCGTTACTTGAAATGCATAAGAAACTGAAATACCCCACAACCCTTAACAGAAAAGCTGTGCCTAAAAGAACGTGGAGGGCCATTTGTAACCGTCATACATGGTTTTACGACGATAGTATGGACATACAGTAGTTAATGCAAGATATACGCTTTTATAAATATGAAATTATGTCATTCTTTCATGCAATATACAAATACATCATTTAGTCTACATACTCTATTTTCAGTGGTCAATAAGCTACTTTGGCTGCGTTTAGACAGGCAGCCCAATTCTGATCTTTTTCCACTAATTGGTCTTTTGATCAATCAGATCGGATATTTTTCAGAGCTGATCTGATTGGTCAAAAGACCAATTAAGGAAGCAAAAATTCTGAATTGGGCTGCCATGGGGACATATTTTCATGGTTTCTCTCTAAACAATGGTGTTTAAAATGAACTGAAACCTACAAAAAGCATTTAACGGTGTCACTGCTGTGTGATCTGTACTGTTCCAGTGTTTTTCTCTCTTAGCCACAACACTTTTAAAAGCAGGTCAATATTCCCAATAGCTAGTCCCCACACCCAATGTTTGATCTACTGTGTCTTACGTCATCACAAAGTATGACAGAGGCTTTGAAGCTGGTGAATACAAAAATAAACTACCACATAGAGATCAACAGTACAGTAAGCAATAAACAGAAAGAGAGGAGACATCTTATAAAACACATCTATACATTTTGCTAGACTACTGCAACAGATCTCCCTCCGAAGCAGTTCGCACAATGTCACAACTCGTGTCATGTTCTTCTGATCCCTGTGTTTGAAATAAAGTATTTTTTTTGTCTGATGAGGGACAAAAGATAAGGTTTTACTCTTAGCATTCAGACTTGTAGGTCTGTAGGGGCTCGCCTACTACTTGCGTTGCTTGTGGATGATGGTCGGCGATTGGAAGAGGGTGGTCTCGGACTGTGCTGTGACCCTGAACTTGAGTCCCCCAGTGAGTCTGGGGTGGAGGGACGCATTTTGGGTTCTGATTTCGATGCAGTCCGGGCTTGGTACCCACCACTGGCCTTAGCACCCCCATAAGAATCTGTGTCTGAGCTTTTGCCCTCCACCACTGTGGAACAATTTGAGGGAGCGTTGACCCTCCATGTTTTCCTTCCGGCGCCTACTAGCAATGTCGGGCAGGAGGAGGCGTGAGATGCGTCCCTTGGGCGCCTGGGAGAGTCTGGGCTCCCCCTCTTCTCTTCCTCGCTGTGAGGGGGAAGGTGTGCAGACTCCTCTGGCTCCTCCTGCTTTGGCGGGGTCACTGAGTCGCAGGGCGGTGAGCGGCTGTCACTGCTGGTGTTATTGGAGTTGGAGTTGTGCTCCGTCRGGYTATGTGCAGCATYTTTGAGTTCTTCCRCRCTCYGTTTACCAGCCAGTTCRCCCTGAACAGGGAGGAAGGCAGAKGGGTTGATAAGGGRRGGGTAGGTGTGACCSTCCTGGGCCCGCTCCAGTAGGAGGTTGTAGCCACTGGGCGCGGAGGCCATGGTGGGCTTGCAGCCGGAGGAAGCAATGCCTGTCTGATGCACCACAGAGTCTTTCTTGGCTTTGCTTGAGTAGAAGTCGTCAAGCTCGTCTTGCAGGTGTGGATAGTAGTCCAGGATGCCCTTCTTGACCTTCTTGTAGCCCAGGTGCATGATCTCCAAGATGTTTAGGAAGAGGGAGACTACAGCGATGCATTGCATAAAGACCATGAAGACACTCTTCTCTGTRGGCCGGGARACGAAGCAGTCCACCGCGTTGGGGCAAGGCTCACGCTCGCACTTGAAGAGAGGGGAGAGCTGGAAGCCATAGAGGATGTACTGGCCCGTTATAAAGCCTACCTCCACGGCGGAGCGGGTAATGATGTGGGCCACGTAGGTGCGCAGCAGGGACCCCGACAGCGGAGCCTTGTTGAGCTTRCCTTGCTCCAGCTGCCTCACCTCTCGCTCAATCGTTTTCCGAGCCGCCACCATSTCCACGTCCACCAGCTCTAGCTCGCGACGCAGCAGGACCTTCTTTTTCTGCCGCTCCTTCTCCAGGGCTCGGAGGCGGTAGAGAGCATGGCCCATGTACACCAGCGAGGGCGATGAGACAAAGATGACCTGAAGGACCCAGAAGCGGATGAGGGAGATGGGGAAAGCCAGGTCGTAGCAGACGTTCCGGCACCCGGGCTGCTCCGTGTTGCAGATGAAGTCGGCCTGCTCATCGTTCCACACGTCCTCGGCCGCCACACCCAACACCAGCATGCGGAAGATGAATAGGATGGTGAGCCAGATCTTTCCCACCATAGTGGAGTGGATATGCACCTCCTCCAATATCCCCCCTAGGAAATTCCAATCACCCATCTTTACACGGGCATCGTTGTGTCTGAGTAGGAGGCAGAGAGAGGATCGAGGCAATTTTGTCATTTAAAGAGGCTATATGGAACTTTTGCCTTTTTGGATGGGTATTGAGCCCAAGGCCCCTCAATGGACAGAAATATTACTCAGAAATTCTAATTGGACATAAAGGGGTATTCCTCCCCAATAATGAGCAAAAGCATTGTTTTTTTGTGTGAAATACAACATTTATTCATATTAATATCTATATATAAACCATTCAGCTAACTTTCAAGCCACAATTTGGTGTGTAACAATTAGCAACTGCACTTTCTTACACTAGCATCTTCAAAAATATCGTAAAAAATGACATGTAAATGTTATTTTCTATGCAGTTTGTTTTAAAATCTCTTTCATTAACAAATACTCTATGAAAAATATATTATTCCAGAGACTATTTTAATCCCACAAAGGTTGCTTTACCAATTAAAATAATGCATCAGTCCTTTCATATCAATAAATACAATTTAAAACTAAACTTGGTTAAGTCATTGACATATAAATAATGAATTGAAACATACCTTTATCAGGGGGAAAAAAAGAAATGTACATCGAAGACAGATGTAAATGTATCATGAATATGGAGCATCACATATTTGTAAAGTAGATATCAAAATGTACGAATAAGCAAGCCATCGATTATCATGTTTATTATTTGCCTCTCTTGCTCCTTTCAGTAGTCCTGTTTTGCCAAAAATAAAGCCATTCCCCTCGGTGATTTAACTTATAAACAATGAGAGAAATCAATGAGAGAGTCATTTCCATTTACCTTGCAGCAGCATGGACAGACTGCTGGTGATTTGAACCCCCACGGGTCATCCAGCCGCGATGAGGCCACCAAAGAGCTTTTAAAAAAAGAAAAAAAAATGTTGTGCCCCCTCCACATCTGTCGATGCGCATCACCTGAACTTCTGTGACCCAAATTTTACCAGGGTTGCCAGTGCCGACAATACACCACGTATGACTGAACAGTTGAGACAGCTGCCAGTGCCAGATTCTGGTCAGCGAGTTAAAATCAATAATCAGAGTTCTACCAATACAGTACAAGATAAATCATAGCCACACAGCAATTGTTTCAGCCTATTCATGCTTGCCATTTATTGATTCAGGGTTCTAGGTTAGTTAAATAATGTCCTTAATTAAAAAGAAACAGTGGAATTACTTGGTTAAAAAGATATTTGGCTTTTCCTAAAGGACTAGCTGAACTTAAATTTGAACAGTGCAGTATGGCTTGAATGTATAGCCAGGAATATAAGAGTGAAGCATGGAAAGGTGTTGTACTGGACAGATGGCCTACTTATTAGGTTCACTCTTGTCTACCGTCTGTAGATTCTATAGGTTGTTGGAGACGCCATAGCCCCCGTGAGAGATGTTTGGTGCAGTTCATCTGATGTTTGATCATGGTATATATAGGCAATGTGATGGGAGTTTCTTTTGAAATCAGTTACTGGTTCTGGTATCCCCCCCCAAACAACATAACGCTATGGGACTGTGCTACAACTCTTTCAGATCTATAGTTTTTTTACTCTTGTAATGCAATCAATGGGTCATGTCCGATTTCATACTCTGGTGCTTCCCCTCTGTAATTAAGTTGTCTCTGGCAGTTGACACAATATTTGTATTAATTTACAAGAAATCGATTACTCTGGCTTGTTGCAATTGAAGTCAGTCAATTCAGGAAGTGAATTGAATTTAAAATCAGAACATTTGACAACTTTTGACATAAATAGCTTCTCCTGTTCAGTTTATTGAGAAGTAGTGGAAAATAGATTCCCTTTTTCAATCATTGAATTGGAATTTCAGTTTACTTCTAAATTGACTGCCTCAATTCAAATTGAGCCTAAACCTGATTACCACAGATGTTAAGGGTATATTCAAAACTTGATCTGTTTTTTTTTGTTGTCCAGGAGTTGGCATAATCCTGGGTCCTGTAACTCGACCTGAAAACAGTTACAAACGTGTTTATAAAGCAGTTACAAAATGAAATGCAGTTCTGATCATTGTATGTGTTAGCCTACATATAGTCTCATGTCATGGTCAGAAAACACAACTTTCTTTGTGGTTTTCCTTTAACCAGATCATACTATCATTATTTCCAAAGGAATGGATGTCGATGAGATTTTGATAATCGACTTTGGTCAATGCACAGTGCAGTTACATGGGTCTGTAATTTTGTCTATCAACAAGTAGACTAACACCAATAGGAGTTGGCCAATCTGTGTGATGTGCAATTGATGTCTATTAGGGATGGGCGCGAGTACTAGATTAAAGGTTTATATTCTATTACTAATAATCAAATTCCTGTACACTAAATTTACAAATATAACTATACTGAACAGAATGTTTCATGAGCTGAAATAAAAGATCTCAGAAATGTTCCATACACACAAAAAGCTTATTTCTCTCACATTTTGTGCAGGCATTTTTTTTTTTACATCCTTGTTTGTGAGCATTTCTCCTTTGCCACGATAATCCATCCACCTGACAGGTGTGGCATATTAAGCTGTATGAGGTGCACTTTGTGCTGGGGACAATAAAAGGCCGCTCTAAAATGTACAGTTTTGTCACACAACACAATGCCACAGATGTCTCAAGTTTTGAGGTAGTGTGCAATTGGCATGCTGACAGCAGGATTGTCCATCAGAGCTGTTGCCAGAGAATATAATGTTCATTTCTTTACCATAAGCCACTTCAACTTCGTTTTAGAGAATCTGGCAGTACGTCCAACCAGCCTCACAACCACAGACCACTTGCAACCACACTAGCCCAGGACCCCCACATCCGGCTTCTTCACCTGCGGGATTGTCTGAGACCAGCCACCCAGAAAGCTGATGAAACTGAGGAGTATTTACATCTGTAATAAAGCCCTTTTGTGGGGGGAAAACCCATTCTGATTGGCAGGTCCTGGCTCCCCAGTGGGTGGGCCTGGCTCCCATTTTTGTTCAGTATATTTAGCCGGTTAAATTTATAAGCACTGCCACAATTTCAAACTCTGTTTATAGTTTGTGGAGTGTATCAAGTGCAGTGAAAATACATTACGTTTTCTTTTCAGTTCTGTTTCAGAACAACCAGTAATTGAAACAACCAATTGCATACAGGATACATTTTTCCTTCAAACCCGTTTCATTTAAAACTAATATGAGCATACTGAAAATATTTTTTCTAACACATTCTTTCAAATGCAATCCCTAATGTCTATCTCGAACACTTTCCAACTTTCCAAAGCACCTCCCACTCATTCATTTTAAATTTGGCTGAAGTATCAATTACATATATCTACTGGCCCAAATCCAAACATTTTCTACTAGTATCTCCCCATGATGAGTAAACCAGATTTTCATGCTCTAACTAATGACCTGCACAAAGGGAAAATGTGAAAATATTGGTTCTCAGTACAAAACCTTAACCCCAAATCCTGGGTTTATTATTGCTGAGCAGACGGTGCGCCAGTCTGGTTCTGCTTTACTCTACTTTAATACAGGAGCTAGCATTGTTCAATCCCAAACAGACTGGTACCAAATATAAACTGACTATACCATTCACCTGAGAACCCTGTGTACTGCCCTGAAATGGTCTCTCTTTAGAATATTGGTCAAATCATTTGGCAACACTAAGGGGATTGATTCACTTTCCAAATGAGTCTGATTCAAACACATTTATAGTCAGGGATTCACATTAGGTGAACCTTGTTTGAGGATTTTATTTAGCATATTTTCCAGCAGTTTGTTGAATTTAAGAACCAATATTTATGACAACTTGGCCATGACTAATTTATCAGTACTTTCTGAAGTTCATTATCCCTCTTAACCAATGGTTTAAGTGTACACAAAGCAGACAAGCAAGCACTAACTAGCACACAATTAAATAATGGCACTGTATTGATGTTCCGAGTCTGGAACTATGGAATGTTCCACATAAACTGGCTAGAGTGGTGGCTGTCATTGGGGTACGATCAATTGTCTTTTTTTTTTGAAGCCACTGTCAGCTAATGAGAGCCATAGAAGCGAGGCTGCTTGGCACCCTGGTTCAGGTCAGACATCAGCCAAGCAAATATCCTGCTCCATACCGATTCACTAACCCCCATGTCTGGCTTGCTGAAAGCCAGATGAATTAAGATTGTTTTGCCAAGATTAACGTATTAGTCATTTAACACCAAATAGAGTTTACACAACAACAAAAACTCATTATCTAATCATTTTCAGAGATTGGATTATGCATGGCTTTGTCAACACACAGATCTATGATCTGAAGGGATTTTGGAAATGTAAAATATTTATTTAATGTAAAAGTGATGAAAAGATACAATATCAAGTCTGGTGATAAAAATAAAAAGAGGTTCAAATACAAAACAAGTCATTTACAATTGGAATGTTATGCTGTCTACCTAAGATTTACTTAGAAAGTACATGGTAAAGTTGTAATTACATAATTAAATACCTAAAGTATGTATTTGGTTTCTTAGAGATTTGTTGAACCACCATTTGGTTTCAGATGCCAACTAACAAATATCACCACAAATAAATTTAGGAAAAAACATTTGAAGATATCTTCAGTAAAAATATGCCATCCAGATGGCCTTAAGTTGAGGCCGTTTCATTTTACTAAAAGGTTATGTACACTAATACACACTGGTACAATTGAAATGATATAGAAAATGCCTAATATACAATGGAAAGTGCTGCCCTCTACTGTTCCACTGTACACAAACATCCTAAACAACCAAACAGACTGACTGATAAATTCAAACTGCTGGCAAGTGGCAAAAGCTAAAGAGAAACACAAATTAAAATCATGCTTTCAATAAATTATACTTGAAAGAGGCTTAGCCAAGGATATGCGAGCAGATTAACATTGATATGTGCTATTGTCAGACAGTGTCTCATCCTGTCAACAGGGAAGTGAAACAATAACCTGGCATTGGGCCATTGTCATTGCTTGTTTATGAATTGACACTCCAGTCACCAACAGATATACAATGGAAAGTGCTGCTCCTGATGGCTTGAAAATACACAAAAGACACTTGTAGGCCAATCTAGAACTTGGAGGAAAGGACCTGCTTGGGGAAATAATGTCCTACCTCACTGACCAATCAGGACAAACATCATATGAAAAAAAAGACCTGTAACACCAACAAACTGAGATATATTGAGTTCAGTACAAAACCTAGAGATCATTATCAACATCACTAAAAAAACACATGTAATAAAGAGAATGTGTGCTGTGTGTAATACTACACTTCAGCAACAGGGGGTCCCTCTTTCCATTTAAATCTCTTCTCTCCTGCAGTAGAGGTTTACATTTTTTTGGATAACCTTCCAAGTCCCTGAAATGCCCTATTTCCGTTATTCAAAACACATTCATTCGTGTAGTGTGAAATTATGCAGGGGAAAGGAAGATGTTGAAGAGCACAGCGAACAAGAGGAAGACAACATAGCCGACTATGCAGAGCCAGAAGCGCGGGTCCTTCAGGAGCTTCTGGTTGTAGGCGCTGAAGAACACGTAGCCAATGGTCATCCCAGCCACCCCTCCTCCGATGTGTGCCACAAACGAGACCTGGGGGAGACCAGGGAGGAGTCTCATTTCAGTCGCGGTTTCCCTTCAAACCAACAAAGACATGCTGTGCTGCAGCCTTACAATTAGTGCCCTCTGCCCTGTCACTGTGGTTAGTATGCAAAGGGTGGACAGCCAGTAAAACTAGCAGGACCAGTTTTAAAGCAGCCAGTGAATGTGGAACTGCACTTCTCACGAAGACCAAGAAAACAGGAAATAAATGCAAGATGAGAGAGGGGAAGCAGGTGATAGATTAGTAGCCTATAGGCCAGTCAGTTAGGCTGCTGGAAAGACAAACAGCTGCAACCCTTATCATGCTCTCAGCTTCTCCTAAAGCAGAGAGAACAGAATCAAGGATCACACTCAGTCTAGTGACAGGAATGGTATGGGTGCAATAATTCAGGGGGAACAGACAGGTTGTGTGTGTGACAGTGTGTGTAGAGGGCAATCTGGTTTAGAGATTAGTCAGCCCTGTGTAACTGTAACCCGTATAATGCAGCTGGGTGGTACTGCTACTGCAGTTTTTTTGTCTCTAGTTTTCTATTTACATACACTGATAAAAGCCAGATCTACTCACTGTTATATTGGTCTAGGGTTGGACTTCACTTAAGAGCCTCTCCAGCTGTGAACTAAAGACTGTTCTAAAAAAGCATTGCTCTCTGCTGAAACAATACTTATCTGTTTGTGGAAAATATTTCAATGCCAGGCATTTTAAGAAGAGAAAGGGCATGTGAAAAAAAAAAAGATGTCTTACCTTCAAGCCAACTTCGTGAGTAAGAAACCTTCTGTAAAGGGCGAATCCGACATCTGTCCCGACTTGAGAAAAAAAAACATTGAACGTTTAGTTACTGAAATACAACCACAGAGGCGTGGGCGCTGCTGGAACAGTAAACCTTGAGGCACTGGTGGGAAAATAATACGAGTGGATCTGGGAAGGGACCTACCGATAATCACAATCACTCCAATACGAAACACTCCAAGGAGAGGAATCATCTCTCTGAAGTTCTGTAGGCCAGGGTGTAACACAAGAGGAAGGAACAGGGAAATAATGAGAGARAGAAAATAAATCTGCTAAAATAGTAGAATCAGCAGTTTGCCAGAACTCACCACAACAGCATTCATGAAGTATCCACCTATGAGGGCATATACCCCCCCAGAGGCCCCTACCAGAGCACTGAGAGGATCAAATATGGAGCTGGCCAGAGAGCCTGAAGAAAACATGCATGAGAAGGTCATCTATAGCATTACAAACATTTCAGCTATGAAACCCAAACAGGAAAAATCTAACTTTTGAGAAGCGAAAGAATTTGAGGACACTTAAGTGTGAAACGTGAATACCATCTACACAGCTCTGTGCCTGTGAGTTGCTAGCATTGTGCAGTCATGATCAGGAAAAATCCAGAGGTGGTATGTAACAAGCGAGCTAATATTAACTAAGGCAACCTGTCGCGCACATTGTGTTGGTTAACCAATCATATGCTATACTATTCATGTCACTAACCAAAACAGAGTCAACTTAAAAAGCAACTTTATTCAGTCGTAACAAACCTTTGAAGACAACTGTGTCTAATTGACTGTGTGTCAATGGAAAAGGGGGGTGTATGTGGATGCCCACCTGCTAGGACACCTGCCATGTAGACCATGCCCACTTCAAAGCCTTTGTGGACCAGCTCCAGCGGGATGCCCAGCAGTAGCTGCATCACCAGGTTGCCCAGGATGTGCTCCACGCTGTGGGGAAGGAAGACATAGAGAGGAGATGGAGACATGGGAGTTGAGACTTAGGAGTAGTGGTGGCGCCAGGAATTTTTCACTGGGGTAGCTTGGTCATTGCAAAAGGGTGCTTGCAATCTATGAAGTACGCACACACAAGCTAAAATCCAAGCTAGCTAGATACTATCTGTACAATGGTAGCCTCTTCGCCCCGGGATACATGTACACTGGGGCCAGTGTCAAAGAGAAGTTCATCAATCATTGACATTGAAGCCACAAAAAATATATCTCAGAAGCAGAAGTGTCAGCTGGTAAAATTGCCAACCAAAGTGAAAACTTTGCATTCCAGCATTAAATATTTTCCAGCTAGTAGTAGCTAATAGGGCGGCAGGTTGCCTAGTGGTCAGAGCATTGGGCCAGTAACCGAAAGGTTGCTAGATCGAATCCCCGAGCTGAGAAGCTAAAACTCTGTCGTTCTGAACCCTGAACAAGGCAGTTAACCCACTGTTCCTAGGCCGTCATTGTAATTAAGAATTTGTTCTTAACTGACTTGCCTAGTTAAATAAAGGTTAAATATTTTTTTTGTAGTTGAAATATCAGCGTTAAATCGGATAACCACCAACTTCACCCTTATGTGGCTGCTAGAAAAACTAGAAAGCAAGCGTCAACAGCCAATCCAGTAGGGGCTAGAAGCTATAGTCAGCTTTTATTGGTCAAAAGCGACAATATCGCGGAGTATATGCATAAAGTTCAGCTTTCTACAACTTTGGTCCCACACTGTTCACGCTCCCTACCGTCACCCAACTGTCCCCCCTGCCCACTTCACTAAAAATGAAATGAGGCTCCATTGTTTCGTCGCCCACATCATGTTATGTGGATACGTAAGGTCAGGCTGCCTATATGAAACAACACAGTTAATGTTAATTGCAAAACTTTTAGCTTTTAGCTAACGCTAGCTGATGGCTAGGTTGGCACGTATTTGCAAGCAAAGTACATTTCAACACATCCTCAAAAACATTATTTTACCTGAGAAGATCCTCTTAAATTATTTCTGGTAAAAACTCCTTATGGGGTACATTCCACAATTCTGGAGAAAAAATGCAATCGAAAATCTTCATAAAAGGCATCAGGTAGAAGTAAATTAATCCATGAACACGAATATAATTGTACATATCTTAAATTACCACATTTTCATGAATTTGATAATATGAGATTGAAGCCCATTCAAAAACAGCACAGGACTTGCACCAGGAAGTAGGCGAGACTTTCATAGGGTATAGCTAGCTATAAGCAACTTTTACATAGTCCGAAGATACAGTATCTCAATTAACAGGATTTTTCAACCACTCAAATTCATGAGATTCTGGCTGAGCCAATGAGGAGGCACGGCGTTATTTAGGCTGTGCCGTCTTGCTGAGCAGTGGGAGCTCGTTCGTGAGAACAGGATTTTGAGAGAGAGAGAAATCCTGTGGATTTAGCACTTTGTGACATCGGCTGATGTAAAAATGGTTTTATAATTACATTTGATTGATTTGATTGAAATGTTAACTTTCGTTATACATTGACAATTTAAAACGGGCCTATTCTAGAGGGGGCTTCCGCCACCGTCTTGCTACCCCCTAGCGCCGCCAGTGTGAGAGTATGATTGAGTGGATAGGCGAGTGAATGTCTTACCAATGAATCAGAACCTGTGGAAAGACTCAAAGAAACACAAACAACGTGCACACTGCAATTTACTTTTAAAGGTCATTTTTGCTTGAGCCGACATCCACAGCGTTTACAGTGAATGCAAGCTCTGTGAACATTTGGGAAATTGCCTTTTAAAGCCTTTCACTTGGATTGAATCGTGACCTCAAACTCTGAAGAACCCAGAACTGCTTTAGCAGTGGCCAAGTGTTGTATAAACAGATGATATGGGAGAGAGTGAATCATTTCAGTGAGATGTGGCAAGAAGAATGATCTGCAATGCTCTACTCTTTTGGACACAGATTAAGCCACAGGAGGTTGGTGGCACCTTAATTGGGGAGGGCGGGCTCATGGTAATGGCTGGAGCAGAATCAGTGGAATGGTTTCAAACACATGGTTTCCATGTGTTTGATGCCATTCCATTCGCTCTTATTATGAGCCGTCCTCCCTTCAGCAGCCTCCTGTGGATTAAGCCTAGTCCTGGACTAAAAAGTTTGGTCAATGGTAAATCTCCAGTGGGTTTGGGCATCTGTGTGAGGTGAAGTGACCCTTACCCAGCGTGGACAAACATGTAGGAGACAAAGCGCCACGCCTCCTCCCGCCGGTCAGACTTGTAAGTGAGAGGGCTGTTCCAGATGCCCTCGCCCAGGGTGACCCACTGCTTCTGGGGCTTCCACACCGCATAGTAGATAAACACTGCTAACTGTCCAGACAGACACAGGTTAGATCAGTGACTAGTTACATAATGACAGGAGGGGTCCTGAAAGGCTAAACAGTTGCTTTAAATGTAGCCATTAGTCAGCCTTTTTCATAGTGTTGCAGTATGGGCAGAGCAGACCATTATAGCAGAAAACAAACATACTTCAAACTGATAACACACAATGGCAACAAAGTTAATGAGAAGAGCAGAGAGAACCCTAGACAAATTCCTTTAACAAACATCGCACATTTTTCTACTCACAAACTCATTTCACCTTTAAATAACAAACACACATCTCAATTATTTTGCCATAACAAGCTCACCATACTACTAAAATATCTGTGAAATGTCATGGACACAGTGAATGATTACAATCACATTCCTTGGGAGGATAGCCTTAAACCCTGGTCCCAATGTTAACTGTGCTCAAACTCTATTTTCATTGAGCCAACGCATAGATCTAGGGATTGCTCTAAGAATCTTGGATGAATTCAAACATTGAGATGGATAAGCTGGCCAAGACCTCCCACAGCAGAAGGAGAGAGAGGAATGTCTGGTACAAGAGCTCTTCAGTTTGGACCTTAGCCACATCCAAAACTCAGAGTTTGAATACACAAATACCAATGTTTGGCCATTTAATCGAGCTCGCCAGCTTGTAGTCCTAAAAAACAGAAATGAGTTACCTATGGGGGAAATGAATGGGGAAAGAATAGGGTTTTGGGATAAGCATAGAAAATAAGGTCTGAGGTTAACACAGGCTTAGGAGAGACATTTTATTCTGTGAGATAATATCAGTCAGTTAAAATGACCTTTATGAATTATGACGCCGTTGTGCTTTATGTGCTTCAAAATTCACAAAAAGTGACGTTAGCTGATTAAGATTATCTCATAGAACAAAACGTATAAGATCTCCTAAGCCTGTGTTTACCACAGACCTTATTTCTGACATTTATTTAAAAAATATATACATAAATTTCCCCATAGGCTTTGTCCAATGAACCATGGTGGAGGTATAATATCAGCTGCACCTCTCTCTTTAAATACCATGTCCAGAGCATTTCCTGAAATCGAAAATTCACTCAGGTATAACACAATCGTGACAACGTATGCAGATGCAAACGAGGCTACTTGTTGTCAATGCTGCGCTGCCATTAGTAGGATGCGTATTAACCCTCACCTCTCCGATGCTGATGAGGATGATGAAGATGGGAGGGGGGCAGCAGTTGGCTCGCTCCCGGTACTGTTCGTGTAGTTCTTCCGGAAGCATCCACTTGGAGATGGAGCGATGGAACCTCTCGCAGCATCCAACCTTCCTGTTCCCGTCATCATCACCTGCCGTATCGCCCATCTGTCTCCCATCTCTGTCTACAGGGTCTACAGCAAGGGGGTCCTGCTCTTCAATGTCTATGTCCATCACTCCTCAGATCGTAGCCTAGACAAATAGAGTGGATGAGTCCTACAGTCAAATTAATTGACAGGAAGAACACGATACATTTCAGATCTCTATGAAAGTATTGTCATAAATAAATTCAGACCGCCCATTGGGGAACCCTGGCCTAATACAGCAATGGCTGATATATTGGACTACTTTGGAGTCTGCCACTGTAGGGTCAATATGAATGACAGAAATACAAGCACGAACAATACAATTTCAAAGTGAATTTTCCTAAGACCCTTTTTTGACAACGTGACTTTCCCCCCCCCAATTTACCTGTATATGAACCATGTAAACTTAACCAACACACACATGATCATGTCCCATTCAGTACAGAAGTTGATCTACACATTGTCCATAATAGCAGAGGCCTATATAGCAGGCAATGGTGTTTAGAAAGTTTAGAAGTAACTTACGTAACGTTACTGATTTGTAGAGCTGTCGTGTAAAATGATTCAACTCAACGTTTCCACTAGCATCTTAAAATACATCAATTACTGTAGAAGTTTCTCTTTAATACTTTTTCTTCTGTTTTTATATTTTCAAGCAATTCTAAAACAGTCCGGACATTCCAAGACGCGTAAAATCCTCACTACTGTCCTTGGGGAAATGACGGTCAATTCTGATAAATGACTTGAGATAATTATAGACCTCCCTTTGCTTTTCCTGCTACGAACTTCCTTCCTTTCCCAAACAAACCACTGAAGCACCCCCACTTGAAACGAATAGGCTACTGAATCTCATTTCATAAATCTAAAAAGTTGAATTTCGCAGGCATTTTGCAACAACTCACCTGCGCTTCCGGTAACACCTGAGACCGGTGACGCCATCATGGGCTTGAGGTCCACATTGTAGAAATGTCCTCCATCAACAACATATTATTAAAAGTGTGATATGCATCGTTGTTTCGTGGACCACAGACAAACGAGTCATATACTTGTTTATCAACGATTCTGGTGTTCAAATATTTTAATTGTTCCAAAGGAAAAGCTTGTTCTACTGTCAAGCATCCTATCAATGCAATTTCTGCACAATACGAGTTGTACCACTAGAGGGTGTAAGAGACCATTACGAAAGAGAGACACCCATAATAATAAAATTAAAAAAGTTTTACATGTACTGACTTTATTGGGCTGCTGCTGATTTTCACATATACACACAGTGATGCCAATTTAGCAATTTTGTTGCTAGATTTAGCAACTTTTCAGACTACCCCGGCAACTTTTTTTTCAAACAGCACCTAGCAACAAATTTTGCTACTTTTAAAAATGTATTTGGAACTTTTAGCAACTTTTGAAAGGTGACTCAAATGCTAAAATGCACGCATTTTCCCTCTAAATGACACAAAAACGATTTTCTCTGTCACACACCCAGTCACAACACACGTGACTGGCTGCAAAAGTGCATTGTGAGTGACGTCTGCAGCAGGCGCTCAGCTCGTGCACAAGCAGCAGCAGGCCAGAAGCAATTTCAGCAAATTGCAAATCATTGTTGGCTAAATGCAGCAGCAGTAGTACGGGTTCGACGAGCCAAACCCAATGAATATAGTTGGTCACGAATGTTTGATCTTGAACAGAACTTACAACATCAATCAACATGTCTCAATCAAAATTGTACAGCCAGAAGTACAGAAAAGAGTGTGAGTCTGTACCTGAACAAATGTCAAATCATATTTTTTGCAGAGATGGCCAGTCAATTTGAGTAACGTTATTGTATATTCTATGTGATGACGCAGTTTTACGTTAAGACGCAATTACATCACAACGTCATTTAGCAACTTATCAACCTGCCTCTAGCAACGTACCCTGAAAATTAGTTGGCAACACTGTATACACCGATCCTCTCAGATCTTCATAAGTGCCATGGGGGGAGGAAGTAGTGTTAAATTAGACATTTTGGAATTGTCACAATAGTTACCCCCAACCCGACAACTCCTCAAGTCATAGAGTGCATTCGGATATGGAACGCCATTTGGGTCTTTGCTTGTCAAATATACACGTCAAATAACACTATTTGACATGTCAAATAAGCTTGTTCACCAATCGGGACCTGAATAGGACTGCACGTCACATAATCATTTAACACGTTAATAAATTTTTTACGTAGTTATTACACATTGATTACAATAGAAATCCTACTCGATTCACCGATATGTATGCTATGATGCTAGTAAAGTTGTCTCGCGCACCTGCCGCTGGCGCACGAGTGCAGACACACTTCCCCTTAATAGTGATGGGCATTCCGGCTCTTTTCAGTGAGCCAGCTCGTTCGGCTCAGATCACCAAAAAGACCTTTTGGCTCCCAACCGGCTCTTTAAAAAAATGTTTTGTATTTTTTCAAGACAAACAGTTTGCAATAGTTTGACTATGATTGGTGTTAAAACAATTCTAATTAAATTATTAAATTAAGTCATACTCTACTTTAACCACAATGTATTTAAACATGCATTGGTTTGTTATGAAAAATAATGCTATTAAACATTTGCATTTAAAGTATAACTTTTTAATGTATTGTAATGACCTGACTAGATCATAAAGGAACAATTGTCCAGACAGAGGATTGAGTTTACGAATTTACGGTTTATTAACCCAACTTCACACAGGCTACTGTTTTGGTCGTAGCCCACGCCAAATAAATGAAGGACACCCAGTAAAACAACCGTGACCTTCTCTTGTGAAGGCCAGACGTAAGAGAGAGAACAACGGCTAAACCTGGTCTTAACTTCCAATGCTCCATCCACCTGCCAGAGACTGGGAGAGTGGGCTGTCTGGAGCCTTGTCTGCGGCACCTGGGGTTGGTGCCTGGAGAATGTCATTGCCAGAGAGGGGAATTATGGGGGTTCCTGGGGTTTGGGAAGAAGAGGCCCCTCTATATTGGGTTAACCTGTCCCGGTGCAGTGCCACCTTTCTCCCTCTGGGAGAAAGCTGCACCCGGTAAACAACCTCCCCTACCATCTCCAAATGCTCTCTAGCAAACTTCAGACGGGCCTGGACATGTACTGGCTTAAGCAGGGGGACACGTCTGGCACTGCAGGATTTGAGTCCCTGGCGGCGTAGTGTGTTACTGATGGTAGGCTTTGTTACTTTGGCCCAGCTCTCTGCAGGTCATTCACTAGGTCCCCCGTGTGGTTTCTGGATTTTTGCTCACCGTTCTTGTGATCATTTTGACCCCACGGGGTGAGATCTTGCGTGGAGCCACAGATCAAGGGAGATTATCAGTGGTCTTGTATGTCTTCCATTTCCTAATAATTGCTCCCACAGTTGATTTCTTCAAACCAAGCTGCTTACCTATTGCAGATTCAGTCTTCCCAGCCTGGTGCAGGTCTACAATTTTGTTTCTGGTGTCCTTTGACAGCTCTTTGGTCTTGGCCATCGTGGAGTTTGGAGTGTGACTGTTTGAGGTTGTGGACAGGTGTCTTTTATACTGATAACAAGTTCAAACAGGTGCCATTAATACAGGTAACAAGTGGAGGACAGAGGACCTCTTAAAGAAGAAGTTACAGGTCTGTGAGAGCCAGAAATCTTGCTTGTTTGTAGGTGACCAAATACTTATTTTCCACCATAATTTGCAAATAAATTCATAAAAAATCCTACAATGTGATTTTCTGGATTTTTTTTCTCATTTTGTCTGTCATAGTTGAAGTGTACCTATGATGAAAATTACAGGCCTCTCTCATCTTTTTAAGTGGGAGAACTTGCACAATTGGTGGCTGACTAAATACTTTTTTGCCCCACTGTAAATAACAGTCAATTATAAATGATTACCTCATCAGTCTCGTTCTGAACGTTGCATAATCCTTGGATATCTGCATAACCCTAACCTAAGTGACGAATCAGCGATACACAAATTGGCTTAATTATTTATTAACTAACTAACTAAATCACACAGAATATGTAAACACACACAGCATAGGTTATTGATTACATACATAATACAATGAAAACAGGTCCCTAGGGGACTAACAAAAGCATGACCGATTGGTTACGCAATGGAAAGGGGAGGGGTATGCAAGGAGAGGGAGAGACAAAGAGCCAACTTCTCATACACACATTTGGAAGCTACGCTCACGGAAATATGAATACTTTGCACATGAACGACCACTCCATTCGGAAAAAGAAATGCAATATATATTTACACGTAGATGTCTTTCTCTGTCGTCTCTGTTGAAACCACTCGATCCGTCTATGGGAAGTCCTTCAATGTAAGTCTCTGGTTGTCCACCAGAGGTCACAATGTCCTTCCTAGTTGTAGGCTTCTTCTGTTCTGGAGTGTTCTGTAGAATAGATACTTCAGGTGTACCACATGGTGTTCAGAGGGATCTGCCTTCCCTCTCATCTTTGGTTGAATGTCCTAGGCTACTTTACACGCAAAGTTTCAGACGGTGCATGTTTTGGTCTGGTTTACAAAGGTTCTAACCATTTCAACGTGTGGACCACGGCCTCATGTTCTCTGGTCTCAATGGTTGATTATTCAGGGTACAGCTAGGATCACTTTGCACGTCGGCAGCAACCCGGCATGTTTTGGTCTAATGTACATTTCGTTAGCAAGTCCTTTTAAGCACTCTGGTCTTAGGGGCATTCCATCACGCTAACACAATGTCTGTGCTCATGTGGGCATGGTTACTGACTGGGCCCAGGTTTATATGAAACGCCATTATCTCACTTAGAAGGCTAAAATCATACTTAGAATAAAATCCCCCAAAAAGTAACAGATAAAAATAACAAATAATTAAAGAGCAGCAGTAAATAACAATAACGGGGCTATATAAAGGGGGTACCGGTACAGAGTCAATGTGCAGGGGGCACCGGTGTCGAGGTAATTGAGATAATTATGTACATGTAGGTAGAGTTATTAAAGTGGCTATGCATAGATAATAAAAGAGTAACAGGAGCGTGGGGGGTGCGGGGGAGTGGCAATGCAAATAGTCTGGGTAGCCATTTGATTAGGTGTTCAGGAGTCTTACGGCTTGGGGGTAGAAGCTGTTTAGAAGCCTCTTGGACCTAGACTTGGCGCTCCGGTACCGCTTCCCATTCGGTAGTATAGAGAATAGTCTATGACTAGGGTGGCTGGAGTCTTTGACAATTTTTAGGGCCTTCCTCTGACGCCGCCTGGTACAGAGGTCCTGGATGGCAGGAAGCTTGGCCCCAGTGATGTACTGGGCTGTACGCACTACCCTCTGTAGTGCCTTGCGGTCGGAGGCTGAGCAGTTTCCATATCAGACAATGATGCAACCAGTCAGGATGCTCTCGATGGTGCAGCTGTAAAACCTTTTGAGGATCTGAGGACCCATGAACTAAACTCTAAAGTCTCCTGAGGGGGAATAGGTTTTGTCGTACCCTCTCCACAACGGTCTTGGTGTGCTTGGACCATGTTAGCTTGTTGGTGATGTGGACACCAAGGAACTTGAAGCTCTCAACCTGCTCCACTACAGCCCCGTCGATGAGAATGGGAGCGTGCTCGGTCCTCCTTTTCCTGTAGTCCACAATCATCTCCTTTGTCTTGATCACGTTGAGGGAGAGGTTGTTGACCTTGCACCACATGCTCAGGTCTCTGACCTCCTCCCTGTAGGCTGTCTGATCGTTGTCGGTGATCAGGCCTACGACTGTTGTGTCATCAGCAAACTTAATGATGGTGTTGGAGTCGTGTCTGGCCGTGCAGTCATGAGTGAACAGGGAGTACAGGAGGGGACTGAGCACGCACAACCTGAGGGGCCCCCGTGTTGAGGATCAGCGTGGCGGATGTGTTGTTACCTACCCTTACCACCTGGGGGGCGGCCCATCAGGAAGTCCAGGATCCAGTTTCAGAGGGAGGTGTTTAGTCCCAGGGTCCTTAGCTTAGTGATGAGCTTTGAGGGCACTATGGTGTTGAATGCTGAGCTGTTGCCAATGAATAGCATTCTCACATAGGTGTTCCTTTTGTCCAGGTGGGAAAGGGCAGTTTGGAGTACAATAGAGATTGCATCATCTGTGGATCTGTTGGTGCGGTATGCAAATTGGAGTGTGTCTAGGGTTTCTGGGATAATGGTGTTGATGTGAGCCATGACCAGCCTTTCAAAGCACTTCATGGCTACAGACGTGAGTGCTTCAGGTCGGTAGTCATTTAGGCAGGTTACCTTAGTGTTCTTGGGCACAGGGACTACGGTGGTCTGCTTGAAACATGTTGGTATTACAGACTCAGCCAGTTGGTCAGCGCATGCTCGAAGTACACGTCCTGCTAATCCGTCTGGCCCAGCGGGCTTGTGAATGTTGACCTGCTTAAAGGTCTTACTCACATCAGCTGCGGAGAGCGTGATCACACAGTCGTTCAGAACAGCTGATGCTCTCATGCATGTTTCAGTGTTTTTTATTTTTATTTTTTATTTCACCTTTATTTAACCAGGTAGGCTAGTTGAGAACAAGTTCTCATTTGCAACTGCGACCTGGCCAAGATAAAGCATAGCAGTGTGAACAGACAACACAGAGTTACACATGGAGTAAACAATAAACAAGTCAATAACATGGTAGAAAAAAAGAGAATCTATATACAATGTGTGCAAAAGGCATGAGGTAGGCAATAAATCGAATAATTACAATTTAGCAGATTAACAACTGGAGTGATAAATCATCAGATGATCATGTGCAAGAAGAGATATTGGTACTGGTGTGCAAAAGAGCAGAAAAGTAAATAAATAAAAGCAGTATGGGGGTGAGGTAGGTAAATTGGGTGGGTAGTTTACAGATGGACTATGTACAGCTGCAGCGATCGGTTAGCTGCTCGGATAGCAGATTTTTAAAGTTGTTGAGGGAGATAAAAGTCTCCAACTTCAGAGATTTTTGCAATTCGTTCCAGTCGCAGGCAGCAGAGAACTGGAAGGAAAGCGTCCAAATGAGGTTTTAGCTTTAGGGATGATCAGTGAGATACACCTGCTGGAGCGCGTGCTGCGGGTGGGTGTAGCCATCGTGACCAGTGAACTGAGATAAGGCGGCCACTTTACCTAGCATAGCCTTGCAGATGACCTGGAGCCAGTGCACGTCTCAGACGAATCATGTAGCGAGGGCCAGACACGCAGGGCATACAGGTCGGCAGTGGTGGTCGTATCAGGTGCTTTAGTAACAAAAACGAATGGCACTGTGATAAACTGCACTCCAGTTTGCTGAGTAGAGTGTTGGAAGTATTTTGTAGATGAATCGCCGAAGTCGAGGATCGGTAGGATAGTCAGTTTTACTAGGGTAAAGTTTGGCGGCGTGAGTGAAGGAGGGCTTTGGTTTGCGGAAATAGAAAGCCGATTCTTGATTTGATTTTTTTGGATTGGAGATGTTTGATATGAGTCTGGAAGGAGAGTTTGCAGTCTAGCCAGACACCCTAGGGTACTATAGATGTCCACACATATTTAGTCGGAACCGTCCAGGGTGGTGATGCTAGTCGGGCGTGCGGGTGCAGGCAAGCGAGTTGAAAGCATGCATTGGTGTTTACTAGCGTTATAGAGCAGTTGGAGGCCACGGAAGGAGTGTTGTATGGCATTGAAGCTCGTTTGGAGGTTAGAATAGGCACAGTGTCCAAGGAAGGGCCGGAAGTATATAGAATGGTGTCGTCTGCGTAGAGGTGGATCAAGGGACGCCCGCAGCAAGAGCAACATCATTGATGTATACAGAGAAAAGAGTCGGCCCGAGAATTGAACCCTGTGGTACCCCCATAGAGACTGCCAGAGGACCGGACAACATGCCCTCCCGATTTGACACACTGAACTCTGTCTGCAAAGTAGTTGGTGAACCAGGCAAGGCAGTCATTAGAAAAACCGAGGCTACTGAGTCTGCCGATAAGAATATGGTGATTGGACAGAGTCGAAAGCCTTGGCCAGGTCGATGAAGACGGTGCACAGTAATGTCTTTTATCGATGGCGGTTATGATGTCGTTTAGTACCTTGAGCGTGGCTGAGGTGCACCCGTGACGACTCGGAAACCGGATTGCACAGCGGAGAAGGTACGGTGGGATTCGAGATGCGTCAGTGATCTGTTTTGTTGACTTGGCTTTCGAAGACCTTAGATAGGCAGGGCAGGATGGATATAGGTCTGTAACAGTTTGGGTCCAGGGTGTCTCCCCTTTGAAGAGGGGATGACCGCGGCAGCTTTCCAATCCTTGGGGATTCAGATATACGAAGGAGAGGTTGAACAGGCTGTAATAGGGGGTGCGACAATGGCGGCGGACAGTTCAGAAAATAGGGGGTCCAGATTGTCAAGCCCAGCTGATTTGTATGGGTCCAGGTTTTCCAGCTCTTTCAGAACATCTGCTATCTGGATTTGGGTAAGGAGAAGCTGGGGAGGCTTGGGCGAGTAGCAGCGGGGGGGGGGCTGTTGGCCAAGGTTGGAGTCGCCGGAGGAAGGCCAGTGGCAGCATTGAGAATGCTTGTTGAAGTCTTCGATTATCACGGATTTATCGGTGGTGACCGTGTTACCTAGCCTCAGTGCAGTGGCAGCTGGGAGGAGGTGCTCTTGTTCTCCATGGACTTTACAGTATCCAGAACTTTTGGAGTTAGAGCTACAGGATGCGAATTTCTGCTTGAAAAAGCTGGCTTTGCTTTCCTGACTGACTGCGTGTATTGGTTCCTGACTTCCTGAACAGTTGAATATCGCGGGGCTCTTCGATGCTATTGCAGTTCGCCACAGGATGTTTTTGCTGGTCGAGGGCAGTCAGGTCTGGAGTGAACCAAGGGCTATATCTGTTCTTGGTTCTGCATTTTTTGAACGGAGCATGCTTGTCTAATATGGTGAGGAAGTAACATTTAAAGAATGACCAGGCATCCTCAACTGACGGGATGAGGTAATATCCTTCCAGGGTACCCGGGCAGGTCGATTAGAAAGGCCTGCTCGCAGAAGTGTTTTAGGGAGCGTTTGACAGTGATGAGGGGTGGTCGATATTGACCGCGGACCCGTGGCGGATACAGGCAATGAGGCAGTGATCGCTGAGATCTTGATTGAAGACAGCAGAGGTGTATTTGGAGGGCAGGTTGGTCAGGATAATGTCTATTAGGGTGCCCATGTTTATGGATTTAGGGTTGTACCTGGTGGGTTCCTTGATGATTTGTGTGAGATTGAGGGCATCAAGCTTGGATTGTAGGACTGCCGGGGTGTTAAGCATATCCCATATGTTACTTGCCTCGAGGCGAGCATAGAAGTTATTTCGCGCGTCTGGTAGGCTCGTGTCACTGGGCAGCTCTCGGCTGTGATTCCGTTTGTAGTCTGTAATAGTTTGCAAGCCCTGCCACATCCGACGAGTGTCGGAGCCAGTGTATGACGATTTGACCGTAGTCCTGTATTGATGCGGTGCCTGTTTGATGGTTCGTCGGAGGGCATAGCGGGATTTCTTATGAGCTCTCCGGGTTAGAGTCCCGCTCCATGAAAGCGGCAGCTCTACCCTTTAGCTCAGTGCGAATGTTGCCTGTAATCCATGGCTTTTGGTTGGGGTATGTACGTACAGTCACAGTGGGGACTACGTCCTCGATGCACTTATTGATAAAGCCAGTGACTGATGTGGTGCACTCCTCAATGCCATCGGAAGAATCCTGGAACATATTCCAGTCTCTGCTAGCAAAACAGTCCTGTAGTTTAGCATCAGCTTCATCTGACCATTTTTTTAATAGACCGAGTCACTGGTGCTTCCTGCTTTAATTTGTGCTTCTAAGCAGGAATCAGGAGGATAGAGTTATGGTCAGATTTGACAAATGGAGGGCGAGGGAGAGCTTTGTACATGTGGAGTAAAGGTGGTCTAGAAATGTTTTCCCTCTGGTTGCACATTTAACATGCTGACAGAAATTAGGTAAAACTGATTTAAGTCCCCGGCCACTAGGAGCGCCGCCACTGGATGAGCATTTTCCAGTTTGCTTACGGCGGAATACAGCTCATTGAGTGTGGTTTTAGTGCCAGCCTTAGTCTATGGTTGCATGTACAGTCGTGGCCAAAAGTTTTGAGAATGACACAAATATTAATTTTCACAAAGTCTGCTGCCTCAGATGAATTGATCAGTGATCAGATGAATTGCAATTAACTGAAAAGTCCGTCTTTGCCATGCAAATCAACTGAATCCCCAAAAAACATTTCCACTGCGTTTCAGCCCTTTCAGCCCTGCCACAAAAGGACCAGCTGACATCATGTCAGTGATTCTCTCGTTAACACAGGTGTGAGTGTTGACGAGGACAAGGCTGGAGATCACTCTGTCATGCTAATTAAGTTCGAATAACAGACTGGAAGCTTCAAAAGGAGGGTGGTGCTTGGAATCATTGTTCTTCCTCTGTCAACCATGGTTACCTGAAAGGAAACACGTGCCATCATCATTGCTTTGCACAAAAAGGGCTTCACAGGCAAGGATATTGCTGCCAGTAAGATTGCAGCTAAATCAACCATTTATCGGATCATCAAGACCTTCAAGGAGAGCGGTTCAATTGTTGTGAAGAAGGCTTCAGGGCGCCCAAGAAAGTCCAGCAAGCGCCAGGACCGTCTCCAAAAGTTGATTCAGCTGTGGGATCGGGGCACCACCAGTACAGAGCTTGCTCAGTAATGGCAGCAGGCAGGTGTGAGTGCATCTGCACGCACAGTGAGGAGAAGACTTTTGGAGGATGGCCTGGTGTCAAGAAGGGCAGCAAAGAAGCCACTTCTCTCCAGGAAAAACATCAGGGACAGACTGATATTCTGCAAAAGGTACAGGGATTGGACTGCTGAGGACTGGGGTAAAGTAATTTTCTCTGATGAATCCCCTTTCTGATTGTTTGGGACATCCGGAAAAAAGCTTGTCCGGAGAAGACAAGGTGAGCGCTACCATCAGTCCTGTGTCATACCAACAGTAAAGCATCCTGATACCATTCATGTGTGGGGTTGCTTCTCAGCCAAGGGAGTGGGCTCACTCACAATTTTGCCTAAGAACACAGCCATGAATAAAGAATGGTACCAACACATCCTCCGAGAGCAACTTCTCCCAACCATCCAGGAACAGTTTGGTGACGAACAATGCCTTTTCCAGCATGATGGAGCACCTTGCCATAAGGCAAAAGTGATAACTAAGTGGCTCGGAGAACAAAATATCAATATTTTGGGTCCATGGCCAGGAAACTCCCCAGACCTTAATCCCATTGAGAACTTGTGGTCAATCCTCAAGAGGCAGGTGGACAAACAAAAACCCACAAATTCTGACAAACTTCAAGCATTGATTATTCAAGAATGGGATGCCATCAGTCAGGATGTGGCCCAGAAGTTAATTGACAGCATGCCAGGGCGGATTGCAGAGATCTTGAAAAAGGGTCATCACTGCAAATATTGACTCTGCATCAACTTCATGTAATTTTCAATAAAAGCCTCTGACACTTATGAAATGCTTGTAATTATACTTCAGTATTCCATAGTAACATCTGACAAAAATATCTAAAGACACTAAGGCAGCAACTTTGAAAATTAATATTTGTGTCATTCTCAAAACTTTTGGCCATGTCTGTACTTTACTCCGTTCATCTTTCCCTCAATCCTGACTAGTCTCCTAGTCCCTGCCGCTTAAAAACATCCCCACAGCATGCTGCTGCCACCACGCTTCACCGTAGAATGGTTTTGGTACTGCCTGGTTTCCTCCAGACGTGACGCTTGGCATTCAGACCAGAGTTCAATTTTGGTTTCATCAGACCAGAGAATCTTGTTTCTCATGGTCTGAGTCCTTCAGGTGCCTTTTGGCAAACTCCAAGCGGGCTGTCATGTGCCTTTTGAGTGGTTTCCTTCTGGCCACTACCATAAAGGCCTGATTGGTGGAGTGCTGCAGATATGGTGGTCCTTCTGAAAGATACGTGCCTCGACACAATCCTGTTTCGGAGCTCTACGGACAATTCCTTCGACCACATGGCTTGGTTTTTGCTCTGACATGCACTGTCAACTGTGGGACCTTATATAGACAGGTGTGTGCGCATTTCCAAATCATGTTTCTACAACTTCAAATCCACAATGGAAACAGGATGCACCTGAGCTCAATATCAAGTCTCTTGCAAAAGGTCTGAATACTTATATGAATAAGGTCTGTTTATCTTTAATAAATGTGTAAAAAGAAAGATGTATTTAACCAATTTTAGAATAAGGCTGTGTCGTAACAAAATGTGGAAAAAGTGAAGGGGTCTGAAATCTTTCCGAATGCACTGTAATGGTCTTCAATTGATTATGCAATCTTAAAGCACATGCACTGCACAAATAAACCTTCCTTTGACAAAAGACTAACTTTGTCATTTATAATTTTAAAAAGACAAACAGTTTGTTCAACAATGCATAACAAAAAAGTAATTGAGGGAAACCATTTTAAATCACAGAAATTTTATTTTCAAAAGAATTCCACATCCTCAGATAAAGAGTTGGAAAATAAAGAGAAACTGGGTGGATGAGAGGCCAGGGGGATTTAGTAATACAGCTTCTGCAGAGGGGGCAGTGCTGGCAGGTTATAATACAGAAGGATCAGAAAAGCCACTACAGCACTGGGGAGGAGAACGACAGATCTGCTTTAGTCAAAAATCCAGAGCAATAGCATATCTTGAATCATTACATTTTCTTCCGGTTCATTAGCGTTTTGGCCAGCAGACAGTTTGACAAAAAACAAAACAAATGGATAAACCATGGCACCGAAAAAGCATGAAAAAAGGAAATAAAAAGCACAAATCTATTGGAGGAAAGGGCAGTAGAAGAGCAGCCATCTTGTGAGAAGAGCTGGTACCTCATCGATGGGGAATTCAAGAGACATCTGAAACAGAGGGATTGAATAATGGATGAAAACAGCATGAAGACAGAAATGAGATGACAAGATAATGCATTAGAACTCTGAACAGAGAAATCTATTTTATGTGGCTGTAGGGATTGCTTTGTTTACTCTTCAGAAGCAAAATTGTGTACGGGTAGAAAGTGAAGACTGAAACTCTGATACTTACAACTAGCAGGCCTTGCGCCGTATCTTCGCATGATCTGGTCTTGTGTGAATTTCACAAAAGATTCGTATTGTTCTGTAACAGAGGATCAAAATGGCTGTTGGATTAGTACAAAATTGTGAAGGTGCAGATTCAAGTACCAGATATGTATCAACACATACTGGTGTCCTTTCTACATGTGATGCAAAAAAATATATATTTGGTGCTTCTTTCTTCACTAAACGGTTGATCATTCCAGTCAGAGCAAATTTATATTCTATAAACATTAGCAGTCTTGGCTAGTAGTGTCTAGTCTATAAATCCATATCTGCCAAGAGCAGCCCTTAATTAAACAAAAACAAAATCAGCAGGACATTAGATAAAAGGCATTAAATGTGTTCTGGGGGAGCAGCAAATAGGCCTCTCCTATTGCACACAGGGTGCCATAACATTTAAGATTTTTCGTAAGACAGAAGGAACAAACTAAAGCCATTTTCACACTATCGTGCTGACCCGAACCACTGTGCTAGCTGACATTTTTAGCATGGTTCCAGCATCTACAGTTGATGCGTAACCATGCCAGCTCAGCTTGTTTGGCTCAGTAATGTGAAAAGCCCTTTTGACTGAGGTTTAAGGATGGTGATATGCAATGTGCTATCTGTACCTGCAAGTTTTGTGTTGAGGATCTGTTCATACTCCTCCCGGATCTTCTCCTCGTGGTCTTTGAGCAAGCGCTCACACAGGTAGCTCACCTGCCTCAGTGTGAACGACGGCTGGTCCTTCCTCGAGGCACCTGGGACACAGTGAGATTTTAAATAGGCTGACATTGCCCAGGTCAGAGTTCACAATGTCCTCTCTAGGAATAGATGTCTGCGCAACAATTTCTTGCTTGCCGTTTGTCGCCTTCGACTCAGCAGCAGCCTAGAGCAGTGGTTCCCAACCAGTGTGCTGCGTGCCTTGAACTCAGGTGTTTAGCCATGGGTGGGCATAGGCCCACCCACTGGGGAGCCAGGACCTGCCAATCAAATTGAGTTTCTACCCACAAGAGGGCTTTATTTGACAGAAATACTCCCCAGTTTCAGCTTTCCGGGTGGCTGGTCTCAAACATGAAAATGGCACATAGTTGCATCTGTATCTTGTTTTAAGTCTAGTGCGCTCAGGCTGTTACATTTGTATCACTTGAGGGGCACGCGTCACGAGCAAAGGAATTTGTATCATTTTACGTAGTCTGTGAAAACCATTAGCTCAGGCAAGTCTGATTAGGCCTTTTTTTTTTATATACATGGCTCTGGGTTAGCTATACCAGAGCCTCTGCTATAGAAACAAACTGAACATGACTTTGTGTCTGTGGTTGCACCTTCACAATGTAGAAAACATCTTGACTGTACCCCAAAAAAAACATTATAGTAAAAAAAAACATACCAGAGCTTAATTTCCTTATTTCTTGCGAAGATTCTTGGGACGCTCCTAAGGGGTACAAACAACTTAACCATCATGAGTAAGGAACTATCAAAACTATGAAAATATTTAAAATACACCCTATTTAATCTATTAAAAAAAACATTTGTCACAGAAAATAGATGGTTTGCAGAATGAATCAGATGGGAGGTCATTACCACTAAATGAATATGGACATTTTAGGTGTGCCGCAGAATTTAATATTCCATCGTGTGCCACGGTTCATAAAAGGTTGGGAACCAGTAGCCTAGAGGGTCACATGGCACTAACGAGGCCCCGTTGCCAAAGTCTCCTGACCTTGGAGCTGGATCCAGGGGAATGCTGAATGATTCATACCCTGGGCTTTTAAGTGTACTATGACCCATTCTGAATTTCTGACCAAAGCTTTCTAAAGCTAAATTCCAGGCAATAGTCTCCGAACTAGGAGAGAAAACTATAATTACTAGAACGGAGTGGCAGATATTCGCATTCAAGTCAATGGTCTCCCGAGTGACGCAGCGATCTAAGGAGGAGTCACTAGAGATCCTGGTTCGATCCCGGGCTCTATCACAACTGGCCATGATCGGAAGTCCCATAGAGCGGCGCACAATTGGCCCAGCGTCGTTCAAGTTAGGGGAGGGTTTGCCCGGGGTAGGCAGTCACCGTAAATAAGAATTTGTTCTTAACCGACTTACCTAGTTAAAGTAAAGTAATTGTCTATGTGTTGAGACATCAAAAAGAAGAGGGCACTGACTAGCTATACTTGAGCCAATGGGATCTATAAAAACGTATACCGACTCCAAGCATCATTATGTAACGTCTGTGGCTGAAATGTTTGGGGTTTGTATTACCGCTGCGTGCTCACACTGAACACCACCAGTGGTGATGGGGTTTGGCAGGGGACTCCCGTGTTGCCCCCCTGTGTGTGTGTGTCCCTCTCTCGCATGGTCTCACCTGGCGGGGAGCTGGGGGCAGTGAGGGAGGAACTGGGGGCATCGGTGGAGCTACAGGCAGCCTCACTCTGGTTGAAGGCCCCCTCCAGCTGCCGTCGCCTCTGGTAGCGGCTGTACTCCTGACGGATGTTCTGGAAGATCTGCTCTGTAGAGGGGACAGAACACAGGGGACACGGTCATAAACAGGGCCGGGAACAACCAGCACTCAGGAGGACAAATAATGCCAGGAGTACCTATATGAAAATGGTGCCCGTCTAGTTGATTTTAGAAGACAACAAGCCACAGCCTGCCTTGAAAGCCCAAACATAAAAGGTTTCTTTTTAGATATACTTTGATCATAGCAAACCAGCCATGTCAGATAGTTAGGAACATTCAGCTTCTGAGAATGCCAATGTGTTCCAAAATTGAATGTTGGTGATCACTACAAGCATGCTATAGGCCTAGTAGGCGTAGTGTTCAATGAGAACAGAATGTTTTCCCTCAAGCCTAAATGAAGGCCCACAGCTATGCACACATCCTGTGAGCTGCAGTGTTCAGCTGATGTGGTTTTCAAAACAAAACACACTAACAGGAAGGAGCGCTTTAAAGCTGGGCGAGACTAACATCAGCGACACACACACCAGCTGTGTCAACCCCCACAGCACACTTCCTCAAAAATAATCCACCCCTTCTGAGACCCCGTGACTGGCAAGAAGGGGAAAAGGAGTCAGTTTCACTTCTTCCTTCAAATCGTTCAGGAATTGTGACGAATCCATAGCTGACTAGGAGACAGTCAGGCTTAATAGGTCTTCATGTCTGAGGCAAAATAAGCCAAGACAAAAATAGTAGACAGCTTGTCTTGTACCAGCATGTCCGGCAATAACACAGCAAGAAAACTACTCTAATATTTGACGCACAGGTCTACTTGGCAGTGGTGCTAAAGCTGGAGATCTTTGTTGACAAGCAGGAGCAACAAGCACAAAGCAGAGTGATTTATTTAGATAGATCTGGGTGACATCTGACTGCAATAGAGGGCGGAAAGGAGCATGAAACAGGGCACCGGCCTGCCATGCTACAGCCTCCTTTCCAGAGAAACTGGGTTGGGTTTCATCCTCCAAGGTCTTTGATCACTGCAGAGCTGGGCCTCAGCCAGGCTGCATCCCTATGGCACCCTATTCTCCATGTAGGGCTCTGATCAAAAGGTAGGGCACTACGCTATGAAGGGATTAGAGTGCCATTTGGGATGAGGTAATCTAATGTAGCAGGCGTAAAGAAAAAACACCACAGCAGAGTTCCCACATCCGGTTTTCAGCAGAAAAGGTAGCTAGGTTGAATTAGCATTAGCTCCAAAAAACGGATGCATCCGGTTGTTGGCAACGCCGCTAAGCCTAGGGACAAGCCTAGAGATCTGTGGACAGAGCTAGGCCCTACATGTGCTCAGGCAGTGGTAGTACCCACTCTTTTTAGCCTAAGCAGTGGGACTGCAACTAAAGCCTTTTGACTTAATTTCAGGGCCAATTCCAGTATTCAGCAAACAACCCTGGAGGAAGTACGTAGCCCCTAATCAGTGAAGACTTTTTGTCAAGAGTCCATATCCCACTGGAAACCATTTCAAATCAGATCCACTAAGATCTGGCACCTCACTTGCACGGGTTTTGACTAGGCTATGTTCAATAAGAACATTAGTCAACATACAAAGACAAAACTAAACCCATCAACCTGGTGCTAAACTGAAATTTCACAGATTGGGTGTAAAGTTCAAAGATATATTGGGAACGAAAACAAGAAAAAAACATGTTTAGGCTATGCCGTTCCACTGACCAGTGTTGATAGCCAGAGAGAGAGTGTGACTTAAGTCCTTCACCCTTTGAGGTGGAATAAGGATGTTATCTAGGGAGGCCTGCCTCATTTATCTTGGGTTGAGAGTGCAGAAGCCATATCAAGGTATGAGCAAACATGCATGTCTCTGTGAGCTGTTCTGAGGGGGAAGCAAGCCAGCAGGCCAACATGGCACTTTCTCAGTTCATATTTCTTCACCTCCTCAAAATGCATTGTAAGCAGTAGTCTGAGGGGAGGGACATATTGAATATTTGCGTCCTAATGCGCTCTGAGGCAAGGAGAGAGCGGAATGTAGGCAAGACGAACTGTAAACTAGCCTTTCTCAGATGCCATTTTGAGAGGGAGGTAGCTAGCCATGTGACTGACTGGCCAGCCATGTATTATCAGGCTGGAGGCTTCAAATTTGCAGAGTACACCACCACAAGAAGAGCAGGACAGGAGCAGCAAGGGAGTTGATGAGCTGAAGCCTTCCTGTGTTAACAATGCAGCGCTAATCTGACAGGCTGTGTTTATTTAGCTACTGCTAAACGTTAACGTAATAAAAGCTGTACTTACTCCAGAAACAGGAGTATATGAAAGGGGCTTCCCTTTTGAACAGTTGAGTTTGGAGGCGTGACTCAAATGTTTCACGATGCTGCAAGAACTGACTAGTTGAAAGGCCACCGTGTGAGATCGTTTGCCAACGCTACCCCAAATAGATGTGTGAAATGATCCATTAGCTTGAGCATCACGTTGTTTATCTAAATAGCTTACCTACAATGAGGCTTAAGCCCAAGTCATAAATCACTCCTTAAAATGAAGTTGTCAAAAGGTTTGGTTCTTTATGTCGGTGCCATGACAGCAAAAGTCACCAGCATCTCAATTCCTGTAGGCTACATTTTGAAACACTCCATTTGATACAGGGGTGAAAGTAGATTCCATTTCTTCCCGGTACGGGACCTCCTGTGTGTTCATGAAATTAAAATCATTGAATTAATAGGGATTCTAATCGGAGCTCTGTGGGCCTCGTCGTAAAGATTTATCATTTAAGTTTTGAAATGCATTACCTTTTAATGTAGCATAAACAAGTCATGATATTTGCATCTGATTGTCAAACAAACCACTTTTTAAAAAAGGGCTCCTTTACTAAGCTATAAGGGCTGCAAAGGGTCGTAAACTTTACGGTAAATTTCCATGGGAAGTTAGGCCCAGGAATTTTGATTAAATTCATCAAAAAAACGTGTTTGTGGGACACAAGGCAATTCTAGCTCGTGGCACATTTTAGTTAAACTATCCCCAATTCAATGGAATTGCAACCCTCCGCATGCACAGTGCATTTTTCAATCACATGTGCAGCTGATTCTCAAGATCTTGCACACTAATGAGATGCTATTGAGCCCACACTACTACACTGTCTGAGCAAAGGACTACATGCTTTCTGGTAAGTTTTGATTACAATACTGGGTGGGATGAATATATTTTATGTGACACGATTTTATGTTAACTAGTAAATAGTAGCCTACAGCAAAGTGTGTTTAAATAATTTATAACTTGTTAACAACTTTTGCTAGTTATTTTTTGCTACCATGTGGGTTTTAGCTTGCTTGAGCCTGCTAACTGAGGAGTGTTAATTCACCTGTTCCCATACATGTTTCATTTTAAAACATCTTACAAAGGTGTTTAATTCAACTGTTTATTTATCTGTACATGGAATTGTAGAAGGAAACGCTGTGTACATTTGCAAATACTGTGCCAAATCATGTGAAGAATGCAACAATGATGCAGAACTACCTGGCCAAGTGCATAAAGTTCCCTCAGTGCTCACAACAAGCAACCTCTGACAAAAGTCCCTCTACTTCTATTCGAGGTAAAAAAAAATATTACTCAAGACACCGTATCGATAGCAACAGCTCATGGTCCTCCTGGAATCAGAAGGTTTTTGACTCAATGGAGGAATGTAGTCAGAGAAATGCTGATGAATGTCTTGCTCGAGCTGTGTATGCAACTGGGTCACCTCTGATGCTCACAGGCAATGTGTATTGGATTAGATTTCTGAATGTTCTCCGCTCAGCATACACCACTCCAACCAGACATGCTTTATCTATTAATTTGCTGGATGCAGAGTTCAACAGAGTTTAAGTGAAGGTCAAGCAAATCATAGAGAAAGCAGACTGTATTGCAATCTGATGGGTGGTCGAATGTTCGTAGGCAAGGAATAATTAACTACATCTCCACCCCTCAACCAGTATTCTACAAGAGCACAGACACAAGGGACAGACACACCGGTCTCTACATTGCAGATGAGCTGAAGGCAGTCAATGACCTTGGACCACAGAAGGTATTTGCACTGGTGACAACAATGCTGCGAAAATGAAGGCTGCTTGGTCTACCCTCACATCACAGCCATTGGCTGTGCAGCTCATGCATTGAATCTGCTCCTCAAGGACATCATGGCACTAAAAACAATGAATACACTCTACAAGAGAGCCAAGGAAATGGTTAGGTATGTGAAGGGTCATCAAGTTACAGCAGAAATCTACCTCACCAAGCAAAGTGAGAAGAATAAAAGCACCACATTGAAGCTGCCCAGCAACACCCATTGGGGTGGTGTTGTCATCATGTTTGACAGTCTCCTGGAGGGGAAGGAGTCTCTCCAAGAAATGGCCATATCTGTCTGCCGATATAGACAGCCCCATCAAGAGGTTCCTCCTGGATGATGTATTTTGGGAGAGAGTGGTAAGCAGCCTGAAACTCCTGAAACCTATAGCAGTAGCCATTGCACAGATTGAGGGAGACAATGCCATCCTTTCTGATGTTCAGACTCTGCTTGCAGATGTAAGAGAAGAAATCCGTACTACCTTCACTGTTGCTCCAAGCAGAGGAAACTGCAGTTCTGAAATACATCAAAAAGCGTGAAGACTTCTGCCTGAAGCCCATATAAGCTGCAGCGTACATGTTGGACCCCAAGTATGCTGGCAAAAGCATCCTGTCTGGTGCAGAGATCAACCAGGCCTATGGTGTCATCACTACCGTGTCTCACCACCTTGGCCTGGATAAGGGCAAGGTTCTTGGCAGTCTAGCGAAATACACTTCCAAGCAAGGGCTTTGGGATGGAGATGCAATATGGCAGTCGTGCCAACATATCTCATCAACTTTGTGGATCTGAGGTGCTTTCCCGGGTTGCCATTATCATCCTCCAAATCCCACCAACATCAGCCGCCTCAGAGCGCAACTGGTCCTTGTTTGAACACACACACACCAAAGCACTCAACAGGTTGACCAATACAAGGGTTGAAAAATTGGTGGCCATCAAGGCAAATTTGAGGCTTTTTAAGTCTGACAACAAGGCAGGTCGGCCAATAGGCTGTCAGTCAGAACCGTGCACTAGGCCCATCTATTGGCACTCAAAAGCTGCATCTCGCATTGGAACGCTATATCTTGCATTTCTTGGCTCGCAACTTCAGTAAAGTAGGGCCTATCATCAATGAATAGGCTAGAATATTCTACAAACAGACTGAACACGTTCACATCCCTACTTTTAATACATGTGCTGTATTGTCATGACAGATGGCATCAGCTCAGATGTCTTCAGTGGGTAACCGAGTTGATTTGTTGGATTTGGATCTATGTGCAGAATTTCTTAAGATTACGTTCCAGGTTCTTACCTTAATGGGCAATAAATTAATCTGGTTTGTGTTTGAAGAATACTGCAACCTGACCTACTTTTGTGCTAATGTTCAACACAGCGTTAGCCAAGTACTTCTCGCCAGAATTTTCCTTCAATTCATTATACCCTAACTTCAGTTAGTAAGCCCTGTGGCCAGTTGCCACCCATAGTCATGCTCTAGTAGCAACCAATGATGTCTATACTTTAAGAGGGTCTTTGCTACATCAACTTGGCCTGACCCACAATACAGCCTTCTTCCTGGCGGCTTTGGTGTCTGTAAGTCCCCCCCACTATACTTCAGCAATGGAGGGTGAAATGAGTCAGACGGCCTGTTTTTCCTCTTCACCGCCACCCCACGTACAACTTATCTGGCCAATCTCTTGCCTTGTACACTGTTTTTGTTTGTTCTCTCCCTAAGCTTTTTAGCTGAGGCTTTTCCCTCTCGTAGGAAGTTTCTGTGATTGATTGCTTTGGCCTGGCTGTGGCAGGGTCATTGTTGCTAGGCAACACCCCAAGATCAGTATTCTGGTGGTTGGCAGTGCTGGCCTGACTGGCAGTAGGGGAGGGATTTCACTTGTCACTCAAAAGGTTAACCTGGAGCTCTGAGATCACTCAGCACAGCACACCCAGATGCAGATATACCCTGATTCGGAAAAGGATGTCTCTTGTCAACTTAATGCGTTTGATCAAATCAGGGGTGAAAGTAAAACGGTCCAGTATGGTGTCCCAGCCAAATAAATAGCGGCGGTACACCATACTGGTAAAACATCATCAGCATATCACGATTTAAACAAAATGTAATAAACTAGGCTTTTACACACTTATTTGTCATTAGCCAACTATGTCAGAGGCATGAAAAAGGAGCAAATGGACTTGAAAATGGGTGTGGTATAGCTTTTGCTCCAAAATACAATGTGGTTGGATGAGAACACTGACATTTTGCCAAGGCAGAGATGAATGGCCGACGCGTGTGGACAGCAGTGGATGCATGAATTCTGGCCTAATGACAATCGGCAAAATGTCATTACACTTGGTGGTGTATTGTGTAACCGGTGTCTATTTCCATTCAACAGTGTTTGGATGCTGGAAATATGTTGCAAGTAGATGAATGTGTGTGGGTTGCACATTTTGGGGAATATTCAAAGGTGGAAACTTTCCATGGGAATTAACTGGAATATGGGAATTAATGGAAATATGCAAATTATTACCATTTAAAATGTGATTTTTGCATTGGATATATTTACCATATATGGAGACAAACATTTAACCTTATCATAAGTAGACATGATTAAATCCTTCCAATAGGAAAAAAAAACGATTTAGTTACGAATTGAACATTAATTAAATGAGTTGACTCTTCACATGGGATAATTTCCCTGAACAACAAAAGAAAGGGAGTATTGAATGATCCATCGCATCTCCCAAAAACGTTTTCAACATACATCTGTGAAATGACAGTCTAGAAACTAAAGCTTTGGTTGTCTTCCTCTCAGGCTTCCATGTCTTCTCCCTGGACCTCCTCAATGTCCACCTCTTGAACATCAGACTCTGAGGCCTCATCTTCACTCTCACTTTCCAACCTTGTTGAGAATGGCTATACTGTGTCCCTCGATAGGAAAGAGTTGAGTGTTTGTGTTCTCAGAAGTACGGCAACTAAATCAGTCCCCTCCATTGCAAAAACACTGAATCTTAGGAGTCGATTCCAAATCTTGATACTCAGAAATGGGAGTCGACTTACTGGACGGGGAGAATAGTCATCCATCTATGGAGACAATTTTTTAAAATTAAAACACTTTAGAATTTGAATATACAAATCTGGTTCTCATAAAATGTTTGATCTTTCCTCTATACAAAACAAAAATATTTTGAGTTTGGTGACAAACCATACAAGTTACTGGCCAGACAACTTTGAAATACAGAATGACAATGATTCAAAGTTAAATATGTAACTAGGGAATTACGCTCGTCTCCCAAGGACATCAATGACAGATTCCCATCTAAAGCAGATATTAACCCTTTAATCATGCACAACTTTTTGGAAGACTAATCTCCCTGCCCTGAACCAGGAGGATTCTAACTTCCAGAATAAGGAAATCTGAGAAATTCGAGAAACAATTCATCTCTAAAGAGCGACAAGACCCCGGGCCCAGATGGATTCCCTGGTGAATTCTATAAAACATTCAAATACATTCTCTCCCTACCTGCACAAACTGATTGTTCAGGCCAATGAGGATGGAGCTCTCCCACCTACTTTGAATTAGGCAGTTATTACAGTTATACATGAAAGGTAAAGCTCTGGAAGTAGGGTCATACAGTCCAAAACAGACCAGAAGATCTTTGCAAAAACTCTGGTTAACATGCTTAGCACTTTAGTGGGCAAATTGGTCCAGTCGGACCAGACCGGCATTATCCCAACAGAAACTCATTCTTCAATCTCAGGCGCCTCTTCAACATGATGTATTTCTCAGGTTACCCAACAATGACCTTGCCGTTAAATCTCGACGCTGACAAAGCCTTAGACCAAGTTGAGTGGCCGGTCCTACAGAAATGTAAAATTGGAGACGGGTTCATAAAATGGATCCAGCATCTATATACACGTACCCCATGTGCAAGAATACCCACTAACCAATCAGTCGCCCCGATTTAACCTTTAGAGGAACAAAATATTTCCCATTTAGGAATTGTAGTTACCAAAACACACACTATTTAAAGAGAATTTCCCCCCCTCTGATGCAAACATACACATTTTAGAGAACTCTCCCAATTTCCCTGCTCAGAAGAATGAATGCCCTCAAGATGGTCTTCCTCCGGCAAATGCTTTACCTATTCCAGAACATCCCAGTATTGATATCGAAGTCATTTCATAAATAACTAGACGCAACTATAAATCAATTATAGAAAAATGAAATAAAAACAGGATAGGTAAAAAAGAAAAACCTTTGTAAGTCCAAGATGGGAGGATTGAATCTCCCAAATTGTATATTTTACTATTGGGTCGCTAACCTCCATGCTGTTACGTTTTGGCTGCTCTCTTAGTATGGAGCTAGACGATTGCAGAGAAATAGGAATGTCTGAGCAGAGGGCAAGTGCGTCGAAAGACTTGCTTTCAGTTGCAAAAGCAGCAAGGACTTTTCACAAAACTGCATTCAGCAAAACGACAGAATTGCGAGAGCTAGCTATGTACTGTCCCACAAAATTGCTAAACATAGCAAGTCATTCGCTGAGGGCGAATTCATTAAAGGTTGTTTAATTGACTGCAGCAATACTTTGCCCTGACGAGCGGTTTGAAAATGTTCCCGTCAAGACGGCGCAGTTGTTGATATTCTTACAAGAAATAACCCCAGACTTGGAAATTACAGAGGAGCTTGCTTCAGTGCAGGCAATGAAGAGCGCAACCACATGGAACGATATATTGGAGGAGGTTAATAAGTGTGTGGCAAAGCTGGGATTGAGTTTTGAAAAGTTATGCAGTGTGACCACTGATGGGTGCCCAAATTTGACAGGAAAAAACATTGGCCCTTTGGAAAGGAACCAAGATCAAGTAGCTGAGCTGAACCCAGATGATAATTATTTTCCTGCATTGCATTATTCATCAGGAGGTGCTCTGTAAATGTGTTCTGAAAAATGACCCATGTTGTGGATAGTCACTAAAGTGGTAAACTTCATAAGCTCAAAAACTACCTGTGGTTTAAAGATTATCTCACTGTACGAAGAGACAGTAGGGTCATGCAAATCTCTACCACACAAACGCGAAACGGCTGAGTTTGGGGAAGGTGCTTAAAAGGGTGTGGGACCTGAAGTCAGATTTCTGAGTTTCTGCAAATGAAAGAAAAATGTGGATTTCCCTCAACAGCAAGATAAATAATGGTTGGCTGATTTTGCCTTCACTGTGGACATCATGGCACTCATGAATGAACTGAATTCCAAACTACAAGGGAAAGGTATTTTGCACGTCAGATGTAGAGCCTTGTCAAAGCCTTCAGGGGAAAAATTACTCCTCCTGACGCTCCAAGTAGAAGCCAACAATTTCATCCACCTTCCGACACTACTAGTCTGTTCCCTATCAGATGACCAGCGGGAGAAGTACACATCGCTGCCTCGTGCTTTAAACGGTGAGTTCATCATTTTGAGGATTTCAAAGTGTTGAAAAATGACATGCTGTTGGTTTGATTGAGTAGTTTAGATGTAATGTTGAGCTCTGCGTTTTTGTGCATACCCGTTCACAAGAGATCTGTCCGTGGTGCCGAATGCAGTGTACTTTTCCCTCTGTAGTTCATCGCATGTTAAGTAAAATATGTAGCATATCTGGACGCGATTTATAGTAGATATATCTGTCAGTCATACACATGATGTATAATCCTGTAATATATGTTTCTGGCCCTCAATTGCAAAAATATATTCTAATGTGGCCCTCCATGGAAAAGAATTGCCCAGGCCTGTCTTAGGAATGATATGGGTCTGCTACCTACAGCGATGAATCCCTTCTTTGCCCCCTCTAACCTCGATAACAACTTGAGCGATGGGGAGAGCTAGGGATCAATACCATAAGGGATCTATATATAGAAGGGACCTTTGCCTCCTTTCATTTGCTGAGGGAAACCTACAATCTTCCCAGAAGTAACTTATTCAGATACCTACAGATTAGAGACCAAGTTCTAGAACATCTTCCTACATCTGGAAAGGCTAAACCGTCCATGTTTGACAGTTGCATCAATTTGTCCCACTTTAGGTAAACCGATAACTCGTCTATATGACGCTTTCAAACTGTTAGCGCACCCTCTACAGATGCCCTTAAAGCAAAATGGGAGGAAGAACTAGGCACTGACATTTCTGTACCAGACTGGGAAGATATCTTGGGAGTATAACCACACCTCCTAAATTAACTCCAGACATTCAAGATCTTACACTCTTCCAAAAATGAAATGTGTATAGGATATAGGGGGATGTATGATAAATGTCATGCTGCGGAAGGTACACTACTCCACTGCTTTGTGCTATGCTCTAACCTGCACGATTATTGGTGTGGAATTTTTGGGATTCTCTGAAGTTCTGGAGACTAATTTACCAGATCTACTGCTGATCATCCTGGGAGTCTCAGAAACCCTACACAGATTATCCAAGCCCCAACACTAACTAATCTGTCTCATTAAAAGAATATATTAAAAAAAAAATTGTTTTGGAAAAAGGAGTTCGTACCCTCTACCAAATTATGGCTCAGTGATTTGGCAAACACTTAGGAAAAAAATATATATCTTTTGAGCAATGCATAACCCAAATTTGATCAAATCTGGCAACCTCACCACTCTTATTTGGACCATTCCGGGCTGTGAAATTATACATTACAATGCGCTCTCACCTGTGATCTTTCCATCTACCCTGGGGCAACATGTGCTTGCCCGTTATCCTAGCAATAGGGGGGAGGGGTGTCCTTGTTCAGATTTTTTATTTTACCTATAATTCTGCCTCTTTTTATATCGGTCTGCTCTTTTATGTTTGTATAAGAATTTCACATTTGTCTTCTCTACAAAGTACCTATACACCATTGTTGTGTGTTCAATAAAAAATATTTGCGCAAAGAAGTGGGAGTCGACGTGGAAAGACTCCCAAGGAATTCACTCTCCACCACTACATCATAGTCGCTAACTTCGTAAAAAATGGCAGAGAAAGGCAAGCGACAGCAGCGAAGTCCTGTATGGCAGGCAATACTTTGAAAAGTTAAATGAGAAGGAAATGCACCATGAGATCCAAAACGTTGCTGGCAGCTACATTGTGAATTTGCGTGGAATTTTAAAAGAAAATATTTAAAATGCATTTTATCGGTTAACATTTCTCATTTGTCACATCCCTAAATAAAATCACAAGGTATCTGTGCAGCTTGGATACTGACATACGTAATGCGGGCAAGACTAAATATGCTGTTTTCTAATTCTTGAAAAAACGTTTCAGGTGAACTACATTTATTCATTTGATGGTTCTCCCATCGATCAGGTTCCCGCATATAAATATCTGGACATTTGGATGGACAAAGACTAAAATGTTTTTAAAAAACATGGATGAGCTATTTAAAATTCCAAAATTTAAAGTGGTCTTTTTTTTCTTCTCTCTCTCTTTTTTTTTAATAGATCTTGGCTCTCCCTAAATAGAAAGCAGATTGTACAGTCAACTTCCCTGCCAGTTCTTGACTATGGTGACACCAGATTGCAGCAGCAGCTACTAAACGTAAACCTTTGGATGCCTTCTACCATAGCACCCTTCACTTTATCACAGGTGACAGTTTTAAAACTCACCACTGCATTCTGAATGAAAAAGGTTGACTGGTCTTCATTAAAGTCTCGTAGATCAGTTAATTATTCCAATCAAGTGGGCTGAAGGGGGAGGAGAACCTGTCCATGTGCCCTGGGATTTACAACAAAGGAAACCTGATTGGCTCGTGGGGGGGNACTCCCCACACCTGGTTGTCTAGGGCTTTATTGAAAGGAAAAACCAAAAACCTGCAGACACTAGGCCCTCCGTGGAATGAGTTTGACACCCCTGCCATAGGGGATCTATATATAGAAGGGACCTTTGCCTCCTTTGATTTGCTAAGGGAAACCTGTAATCTACCCAAAAGTAACTTCTTCAGATACCTACAGATTAGAGGCCAAGTTATAGAACATCTTCCTACATCTGGAACTGCTCAACCGTCCATATACACCATTCTTATGCGGGTTCAATAAAAAAATATTTGCGCAAAGAAATGGGAGTCGACATGGAAGGAGTCAAGGAATTCACTCTCTACCAGTACAGCATTGGATTGACAAAGACTTCATGTTTAAAAAAAACATGGATGAGCTAGTTAAAAATCCAAGATTTAAAGCAGGCTTTTTTGTTTTTGAAATAGATCTAGGCTCTCCCTAAATAGCAGAAAACAGATTGTACAGACAACTTCCCTGACAGTTGTTGACACTATTTACCAGATTGCAGCAGCCACTACTCTTAAACCTTCTACCATAGCGCCATTCACTTTATCACAGGTGACAGTTTTAATACTCTGCATCCTGAATGAAAAAGGTTGACTGGTCCTCATTAAAGTCTCGTAGATCAGTTAATTATTCCAATCAAGTGGGCTGAAGAGGGAGGAGAACCCGTCCATGTGCCCTGGGAACTACAACAAAGGAAACTCGACCGGCTTGTAGGGAATGCCAATAAATATGCAGGGGGGGGCTGGACAGAAGAAACTGCCTTCACTGGCAAACCAATGTCTGCAGACACACCAACATCTTACATTCCTTTCCCCTTTGCAGCTGCTATGCAGTATGGAATTTCGGCAAGCGAGGCGGATACTGAGTAAAATGCCAGTGTGCATGAAGCCGGAGGATAGCTGGCCTGTACATACAAAAAAACATTAAAGTGGTGAAAGAAAACACAGCCAATCAAGGGAAAGAGGCTCAAATTCAGAAGGCGATTGCGTGATAAGGGTAAACAGCCGCATGACAAATCCATTGCACACAAAAAGGCAGACAAGACGCCTCTTCCTCCATCTGCCCGTTACACAAGCTTCTTCAGCTGTTGAAACCTGCATGCGTGTGAACCTGCCAAAACCCTTGTGACGTTGCTAGATTTTCTGCTTTTTGGGTCAAAAGTGCCATCAGCCTTAGCTTGTGATGGATAAGAGTTTTTTCTGGATCAAAAAGTGGCTTAGGTGGGGGATGTGGTGGGTCCGTTGGCACAGCAGAATTTGAGATTTTTAGAGACCCCTCTTGACAGTGTTGCATTTAAGCAAATGTATTGCAATTCCACAAATGTCTCCATTGAGCTGAGAAATTGTGATTCTGTGATTCTACACATTCTGCTATGGAGCCGAGAGAGAATTGCCTTTTTAAAGCTAATTTCCTGCATTTAGCCATGGCTAATGCAGTTTTATTTTGCTCAAACACAATACAATGAATAAATGTACTGTTATGGAATTTTCAATTCACTGTCTAGCTTTATTTCAATGATTGTAGATATCTATCATCTTTTGAACATACTTTATATCTGGTTTCAGTTCAATTTGACACAGAAAGCATTAATCCCCATCCAGAAAATGAAGACACCCTGTTTGGACATAGGCTTCCCGAAAAAACACTTAGGCGGCCCGCCCAATGATTTCAATGGCAGATAAACCCTGGATACACAGATGTCCCCTTACAAAAGAGGAGGGAAAAAATGTAGCTATTAAACAAGTCCTTGTCCAAACAAAACAGGCTCAGGACTAGTCTACATGTCAGTTGCACAATCTGGTTTGGTACGATGGACTAAACAGGACCAGGCCAACTGTCTTTCTTTGGCTTTGTCCGGAACTGGGTCACCAGTCACACAGTTCCCCTTTCACGTCCACTATCATAGCCTATGTGGGAACCCACAGTTCAGGCCAAGCACAAATATCTCAAGGACAGATGACAAATTCAAAGCTACTCCCTAATATCCGCTCACCTTTTTTGATATCATTGTCATTGTGTAATAACATCATTAGAGAACAAAAGTGCTTGGGGAATGTTAGGTATTCACTCTGTGGGCATTCAATTAGATACATTCAAGGAGAGCGCTAACCCCTTTCAAAGGTCGATGGGCGCCCATGAAGAAAACTAAAACCAGACCAAAGGTGGGACGCTGAGCTGGTGGCCATGGGAATTCAGTGTCAGAATATTCTGAAGACAGGAATTTTGGACAAATACAGGGATGCAAACTGGTGAGGTCTCAAAAAGGTGATTTCAGAGTGGGGTTGTGACAATGCCAACATTTTACTAATGATGTGATACCGGGCCAAGTATCACGATACCAAGAAGTATCATGATACCACAGGGTTTGGGCCCACCGCCATCACGAAACTAAGTAGTATCATGATACCATTGGGTTTGGGCCCACCGCCATCACGAAACTAAGTAAGTATCATGATACCATTGGGTTTGGGCCCACCGCCATCACGAAACTAAGTAGTATCATGATACCATTGGGTTTGGGCCCACCGCCATCACGAAACTAAGTAGTATCATGATACCTCCAGGACACCTGTTCCAGTTCTATACATTCGGCACATGTGATGCACAAAAACCTGTCCCTGACATTCACATCTCTACTCAATCCAACACATTGAATGCTATTTATCCCTTTTTCCCTGTGCCTCCCAAATGTCTGTATAGCCAAGGTATCATGTTGTTAGCTAGCAAGGTAACATGACAATACAAGACAGTTTGTCACAGGATAAGGTAACTTCGGTAATATGGGGCATAACTTCAGCGGTTTTCAGAGACGTAAAGGCACAAGCATGACGGTCACTGTGGTCCGCTTTTCCTCTATGGCAGTGGCACTGAGGCTGCGTGGGAGCGAAGTCAAACTGGCCTGCTTGTTAAGGGCAAAATGAAAAGATATTGGTGCGGCTCGCATCGCATAATTAAACAAATGTAACAGAAAATAAAGCACTGCCTGCCCACCCCAGCTAAATAACAGACGGCGAAAAGCAGCTGAGTAGACTAATGGCTGGTTAGGGGATGCGGATGGCTGCCACACGTGATATTGGATGAAAGACTCATTCTGATATGACATATCTGGCATCATACTCTAAACTCTGATATTCTAGTTGTAGGACACTTAGAGATGCATTCTGTGCACAGACATTGAGAGATAAGGTAGTGATCACACCGGGGGAAGATCTGTTTATACCTCTTTTATAGCGCAATGGGTAATATACCGAGTCTGCAAACTTGGTCAAACCCAACCATACGGATGGATCTACACGATTCACATAGATGACCTATTTTGAGATCAATCTGGAGGTGAAATAAAAACACCTGTTTAGGCGAGGTGCTGGCTAGCGGAGTAGAACACTTGAAAAAGAAAAGGAGAGCTGCAAACTAAGAGCTCAGATGCCATGACCAACATTTCCATATTTTACAGATGCCATGACCAACATTTCAACAGACAAGCTGTCTTCATCAGGGTATAATGACAAAGAGATCAAAACAGTTAATACGTTTACATCCCTGCAAATATGTAAAAAGGTGCAACCACCAACTGCCTTGGTTAGTTGCTGAAGGAAAAGCAGTCAATTTATTAAAAAAATAAAAATAAAAAAAAGAGATAGGCCAGACAAAGACAAACCAGACAAGACAAACCAGGAGGGGGGTTAACCAGTTCAATAGCATTCACGTCTAGACGCAGGCCTGGGTAATGATAAGAGTGGGATAGCCTCAAAAACAAGATGACCTGGAGTGCCCAGTCCATACAAACTCTGGCCCAGGAGGCAGTCCATCCATTAGATTTTTGAGTCATTGAAATGATTTGTGTGACAGGAGCTGCCCGTCCATTGAACTGCAGCAGGATGCAGGGATTGCATTTTTTTAAGGATTTACTGTGGTGCACCAAACTAAAAAAAATCTGCATGAAATGAACAAGGGGTTCAAAATGAAAGATCAGCCCCCAGCATTGTAATCCTTGAATTAAAATATTATACACAAATCTCAACAAAGAAATAAGATCAAATTGTGCCAAGTGGGAGCAGGATTTTAATTAGGGTTTAGACAGCTGTGAAGATTAGATGCTGTCAAATAGCTCGCTTCTACTCCGGTGACGGCAAATTCAATGAGCTTTGTTGGATTGTAGTCGAGATATCCAGGTAATTATCTTGCCACCCCTGCAGTCCCCCACACTCGCTCAACTCTCACAGGGGATAGATAACATTTTCAAGCGGGTGGGCCGGATTGGTGCGAGCATAAAGCGTTAGAACAATGCCCTCTCAGCCCAGGGAAAACAGAGAAGGTATAAAAAAAAAATAGATATAACTATTCCCACACTTCTAAACAAGAAGTCTTGGACGTTTCAATGCAGCGTTCTACTATATTAAAATAAGTCTGATCATGGAATAAGTTGGTTAAATGTACCTAGTTAGGCAAACTCAACTGGTCATTGCTAACTTCGCATGTTTTAATTTAGTCACACGAGACCAATCATGGATTGTGGACCATGCAAGCATGTACGTTAGCTAGCTGGGTTAGGGTTGTTATGCAGCTAGCCAAATTAGCCATCTTCGCAAGCTGACGCCGAAACATGCATTTTTTTGCTTTGTGTCAAATAATGGTGCTAGCTAGCTAACATGCCAGGCAATTAAAATAAACTAATATATTAGTCACCGGCTAACTAGTTAGCCAGCTATAACGGTATGTTAGCTATCTGACTGCGTTTAGTTACCGAGCAAATGTTAGGCTAGTTACTGTAGGAACCTAACCAGCTAAGTTAACGTTAGCTAACATTAGCTTCTTATACACCAACCCCCATTCTCGCGAAACACCCATTCCACTCCACCCTAACCCCCTCCCCCATGTCACCCCCTTGAACTACAGCTTATTCGAACTTTTGGCCATTTCTTACCTGGAGTTAGCCTGTGCTCTCCTCCCATAGTCGGGGGAGACATCGAGTGCGATGGGCAGTCAACTGGCGGACGGAGGTTGCACCTTTGAGGGGACGGGGTGCTTGGAGCCCCCGGTAGTGCATTGCACCTTCTTCGCTTAGGAGACTGAGGACTGAGTAGGGCCTCAAACTCCATCGAGCGCTTTAACGTAGCTCCACACGCCATGGTGCCTGAGCAAAATAGACAACGAATATGTACAGTAGATAAAAAATCTTCTAAAAATGCTGTAGTCGACTTTCTCTTTCCGTTCCCCTCTCTTCACAACAACGGTTTGCCGAAACCTAGACAGTAAGAGCCAACTGCAGTATCCACTGAATTTCCAATACGTCACAATGAACGACCGTACCATTCTACAAAAAGAGGGGGAATTTAGGAAAATAAATGATTCACGTATAATGTATCGTATATAGAGCATAATTGTGATATGTAGATTTTATTTCATATTTTATCTATTCAACATGCATGTGTGCTAAATTTGGTCAATAATGTACAACTTTATACGTTTATTGTTGTCATCCACCCCTTTTCTTTTATGACGACTGTTTTCAGTTTAACTCAAATTGAGGTTCACGTGAGCACTCGATTGTTTTCTTATCGGGTGACGAGGGTACATTCTCTGCTCCTTTTAACAGGTAGGCCACAGTCAGTATCTGTTGTCTATCATGTTCTTTATAAATACTAAATCAAAACACTGTATTCCCTCTTTACATACATAAATGAAAACCAAAGGCATTTCAAATGTCCTTTCACTTCCCATCAATGATGTCTTTATAAATGACGGTTGAGCAACTCAAGCAAGATCACCAGATCTGTTGGTGCTCTTTCCAACTACATTGTTTATTGCCAAGCCAAACATGACAATGAGTGACAGTAGGCATGAATCATGATAGCAAAAACAAACTGGCATTAAGGCTAGCTCTAGATGCTCGATTTAATTAGTTCTTGTTACTTTGCAGTCTCACCTCCCCTCTTGCTTTTTGCCTTCATATTATTTCATCCATGTGTTTTCGATATTGCAAAGAATATCACAGGGAAAACCTTTGAACCACAAATTGATAGATTTGGCTAAGGTTTCGCATAGGTGAATATGTCACTGTCTGCAAGAATACATCCTAAACATTTGCTAATTGTGATGCATTTAATGAAATACTGGGTCCATTGTGACACTACAGGTGAAATTATACATTGCATTGCGTACCCTGTAGACTATAGCCCTCTGTACAGGGGAGATTTCTTTTTGCATGATGGACATTAGCATGTCATGTCATTATAGGTCTCTCCCCAGGGCTTATATCTCTACCATTGTCTATTAGAAGTTCACGTTGTCTAAGTGACCCTCAATGGTCACTGACACTGAGGCAATATGTTGTAGCTGCAAGCTCACTGTGTGTGGATAGAAGGGGTGATACTGCAGCACACACCAGACACATTGATTCATGTGATGCACAGAGGAGGCTATCAGTTAAATGAATCAAGTTGACATTTTATCACTTCACCCCCACAAAGCGTTAGTGGGGCCTGGCGCAATGTAGATCTACAGACTTTGTGTTCTTTTTCTGCTGAGCAATTGAATGTGTGTTTTTAGATTCATATATCCTTATATTTTTTATTCAGAGTGTAACATTTAATATATGGTTACACATAAACATTGAAGTGAAATCATTAGTGAGTTATCCATTGGGTTTCTGGTCCCTAGTACCTGGGAGGGACATGCTTTATGTATTGACATGGATTCATTATCTGTGGTCATCTTGTGTGCCACATTCCCTTAAAGGCCCAGTGCAGTCAAAAACTTGATTTCCCGTTGTATTTTATATATATATATAATATATATTTCCACACTGAGGTTGTAATAATACTGTGAAATTGTTAAAATTATGATAATGCCCTTTTAGTGGAAGAGCTGTTTGAAAATACATTTTTGCTGGGATGGAGTTTTGGCCTGCCTGCATGGCGACATCCCCAGGCGGTAAATGAGTTAATAGACCAATAGATGGGTTGGTTGTTTAGCAACAAAACCGACACATGTGCAACTATGGGGCAAAACAGATGGGGTTGGCTTACATTGTTGACAACATTTATCTATATCATCACCAAATGTTTATTGAAAACAAATACATTTGCACAATGAGCACTTATTGTCTCTCAAATACATTTTTACAGTTGTTGGTTAGCTAGCTGGTGAATTTGAGCCGTATTAACATTGACATGAAATAAGTCAAAACACCGCAAAATAAGACATGGTAGCAAGAACAAGATGCATCTAGCTGAAATGAGCAACCTACGATTCCACACATGGCAGCTTCTTGTCATTGTTACTTGCTATCTGACCATTCAGAATCATAACAAAACACTGCTTCAAATCAAATTGTCTTTGTCACATGCTTTGTAAACGACAGGTGTAGACTAACAGTGAAATTCGTACTTACAGGTCTTTTCCCAACAATGCAGCTGAAGATAAAGAAGTAAAACTAGAAATAGTGAGACAAGGAATAAATACACAGTGAATAACAATAACATGGCTATATACCAGGGAGTACCAGGACCGAGTCGCTGTGCAGGGGTACCAGGAAATTGAGGTAGCTATGTGCACATAGGTAAGGGTAAAGTGACTAGGCAACAGGATAGATAATAGACTGAGCTGTAGCAGCAGCGTATGTGAAGCAGTAGCAGCGCATGTGGTGAGTGTGAACGCGTGAGTATGTGTGTGTGGCATCAGTATGCATGTTGTGCGTGGACATATTTAGTGTGTTAATGTGTATGTGTGTGTGTTGGGGTGTGAGTGTAAGTATGTGTGTAGGTAGTGTCCAGTGTGTATCAGTGCAAGATAGTTAGTTCAAAAAGGGTCAATTCAGGTAGTCTGGGTAGCCATTTGATTAGCTATTTAGCAGTCTTGTTTAACAGTCTTATGGCGTGGGGATAGAAGCTGTTCGGGGTCCTGTTGGTTCCAGTCTTAGTGCAATGGTAACGCTTGCCGTGCGGTAGCAGAGAAAACAGTCTGTGGCTTGGATGGCTGGAGTCCTTGACAATTTCTGGGGCTTTCCTCTGACACCGCCTGGTATAAAGGTCCTGAATGGCAGGGAGCTTGCCCCTAGTGATGTACTGGGCCGTACTCACCACCCTCTGTAGTGCCTTTTGGTCCGGTGCCTTGCAGTTGCCATGCCAAGCGGTGATGCAGCTAGTCAAGATGCTATCAATGGCGCAGCTGTAGAACTTTTTGAGCCCATGCCAAATGTTTTTCGCCTCCTGAGGGGGGAGAGGCGCTGTCGTTCTCTCTTCACAATGGTGTGGGTGTGTGTAGACCATGTTAGTTCCTTAGTGATGTAGACACCGAGGAACTTGAACACTCTCGACCCGCTCCACTACAGCCCCATCAATGTCGTCTGTTTCCTGTCGTCTACGCTTAGCTCCTTTGTCTTGCTGATATTGAGGGAGAGGTTGTTGTCCTGGCACCACACTGCCAGGTCTCTGACCTCCTCCCTAAAGGCTGCCTCATCGTCGTTGTTGATCAGTCCTACCACCGTCGCGTCATCAGCAAACTTGATGATGGTGTTGGAGTCGTGTGCGAACACGCAGTTGTGGGTGAACTCCCTGTACAGGAGGGGACTAAGCACAGACCCTTGAGGTGCCCCCGTGTTGATGGTCAGCGTTGCAGATGTGTTGTTGCCTACCCTCACTGTTGCCTACCCGTCAGAAAGTCCAGGATCCAGTTGCAGGGGGAGATGTTCCGTCCCATGGTCCTGAGCTTGGTGATGAGCTTGGAGGGGCCTATGGTGTTGAATGCTGAGCTGTAATCAACGAACAGCATTCTTACATAGGTATTCCTTTTGTCCAGGTGGGTGAGGGCAGTGTGGAGTGCAATAGAGATTGGGTCATCTGTGGATCTGTTGGGGTGGTATGCGAATTGGAGGTATCTGGGATGATGGTGTTGATGTGAGCCAAACCAGCCTTTTAACGTATTTCATGGCTATAGCTGTGAGTGCTACGTCGGCGATAGTCATTTAGGTAGGTTACCTTGGCGTTCTTGGGCAAGAGGACTATGGTGGTCTGCTTGAAACAAGCTGGTATTACAGACTGGGTAAGAGATAGGTTAAAAATGTCAGTGAAGACAATTGCCAGCTGGTCAGCACATGCACTAAGTAAGCATCCTGGTAGTCTGTCTGGCCCAGCGGCCTACAGAGAATGAGATCACCCAGTCATTTCTGGTACGGAGAGTGAGATCACAAAGTCGTTCCGGCCACATCGATGCCTGCACATACTGTAATTTGTGACATTGTCAGACAATCCATCTAAACTCATCAAAAAAAGAAACGTCCTCTCACTGTCAGCTGCATAACATAACATAACAAGATTCAACAACTGAGACGTAAACTGATCAAGTTCCACAGACATGTGACTAACAGAAATGGAATAATGTGTCCCTGAACAAAGGGGGGGGTCAAAATCAAAAGTAACAGTCAGTATCTGGTGTGGCCACCAGCTGCATTAAATACTGCAATGCATCTCCTCCTCATGGACTGCACCAGATTTGCCAGTTCTTGCTGTGAGATGTTACCCCACTCTTCCACCAAGGCACCTGCAAGTTCCCGGACATTTCTGGGGGGAATGGCCCTAGCCCTCACCCTTCGATCCAACAGGTCCCAGACGTGCTCAATGGGATTGAGATCCGGGCTCTTCGCTTGTCATGGCAGAACACTGACATTCCTGTCTTGCAGGAAATCACGCATCCGATGATGCTGTGACACACCGCCCAAGACCATGACGGACCCTCCACCTCCAAATCGCTCCAGAGTACAGGCCTCGGTGTAATGCTCATTCCTTCGACGATAAATGTGAATCCGACCATCACCCCTGGTGAGACAAAACCGCGACTCGTCAGTGAAGAGCACTTTTTTCCAGTCCTGTCTGGTCCAGTGACGGTGGGTTTGTGCCCATAGGCGACGTTGTTGCCGGTGATGTCTGGTGAGGACCTGCCTTACAACAGGCCTACAAGCCCTCAGTCCAGCTCTCTCAGCCTATTGCGGACAGTCTGAGCACTGGTGGAGGGATTGTGCGTTCCTGGTGTAACTCGGGCAGTTGTTGTTGCCATCCTGTGCCTGTCCCGCAGGTGTGATGTTCAGATGTACCGATCCTGTGCAGGTGTTGTTACATGTGGTCTGCCACTGCGAGGACGATCAGCTGTCCGTCCTGTCTCCCTGTAGCGCTGTCTAAGGCGTCTCACAGTACAGACATTGCAATTTATTGGCCACATATGCAGTCCTCGTGCCTCCTTGCAGCATGCCTAAGGCACGTTCACGCAGATGAGCAGGGACCCTGGGCATTTTTCTTTTGGTGTTTTTCAGAGTCAGTAGAAAGGCCTATTTAGTGTCCTAAGTTTTCATAACTATGACCTTAATTGCCTACCGTCTGTAAGCTGTTAGTGTCTTAACGACCGTTCCACAGGTGCGTGTTCATTAATTGTTTATGTTTCATTGAACAATCCCTTTACAATGAAGATCTGTGAAGTTATTTGGATTTTTACGAATTATCTTTGAAAGACAGGGTCCTGAAAAAGGGATATATAGTTTTCAGTTCCCCCCCATTCAGACCACTCCCAGACAGTCGTAGCAAAAGTCTTGCTTCAGAAATTGCTCTTAGCTAAGAAGCTATTTTTGTTTATTTTTGACCATTTTAATTGAAAACAATCACAGTAAGGTACTTAATTGTTACCCAGAAATGACTCAGTCTTTCTCTCTATCTAGTCTCTGCCATCTCACCCCCTCACATAAACCATGCTGTCTGTCCATTTTTCCCACTGTTTTCTGACCTGAAATGGCAGACTCCCTGTCTCCAGGCTGTCATCTGTGTTCAGAAGGATTGTCCTCTTGAGGGATTGGGGGACTATAAACACACAACACTTTGTTTCAAATGCTGCACAGTAAAGCAGCAGTGCAGTTTGTCACTTTAACAGGAGACTGGGAGCTGAAGAGAAGAAATCGATTGACTAATTAAGGAATATATATATATATGTATGTATGTATGTATGCCCAGGCATACTTTAAATGGCTTAGAGCTTAGACTAGTACCCCCGCACGTCGACTCGTTTTAACTCGTTATTGTTATTCATTATTCACTGTGTATTTATTCCTCATATCACTATTCTATTTTTATCTTTAACTCTGCATTGTTGGAAAAGGACCCGTGGGTAAGCATTTCACTGTTAGTCTACACCTGTTGATTAAGAAGCATGTGACAAATAAAATGTTATTTTGATAACAAGACAAAACATCTACCTTTGTGTTTGTTTGTTTTGTGATTGATCTACTGAAATGACTTGTGAACTATAGTTTCTATTTATAGTGTTCTATAGAAAAGAGTGTTCTAGTCTCTGTGTTGTGTGACTCTCTATCTTTCTAAACTGTGCCCCACTTATCTCGACCAGTGGCGTAGCCAGAAATTTGTTGTTGGTTGGGCCTGTAGAAATCTGTCTGGGCCCCCAATTTTATTTTACACATTTTGCCATAGGGTAGAGAGGAAAATGTGCAGTTTTTCTTTAGCTCATCTCATGCTATTCTACACATTTTGCCATGAGGCTGAGAGAAAATGTCGAATTTTTAAAGCTCATTAAAGCTCAAATATAGGTGTGTAGAATGTGATAAAGGCGCTGGATTTTGAGCTTGTTTGCTAAATGAACAAATGAAATAGGTAGTGGCATGGTGCATATAGCCATAGAAGCACAGTGACATATGCCTCAATGCAGTCATATTCGTTGCTCATTGGGGGTGTGGCTTTCAGTTAGTTCTTTTTGGCAAGTGATGTCATTCCAGGTCATCTGTTTTGTTATATTTAATCAAATCTGACTAACCCAGTGCACTGCTTGCTATGAATTCTAATAGTGTTTGCGTATTTAGGTAAAAAGACAAATAATATCCCATTAGGAACACTGACAAGTAAAGAGCATAAACATTTTTTTTTAATAAATAATACAAAATCTGAGTGGATCTCTTTTTTTCCCGAGTGGACCCACCCAGGCTCAGCCTTGCCCACACCTCTGATCTCGACACTGCTTGCAGTCACATGTGGAGAACATTGTTTACAATCCACAGGGCCTCTGTTCAGGATAGGTATATATGTGCAGATGGGAACCCGGCAGGATCCTCTTCTGGACGCTAAAGGACAAACACTCAAGCTAAAACAAGCATAGGATACAGATAGCTATCTACATTTGCACTGCCAACATCAACAATGCTGTTCTTTTCCCAAAGGGGTTAATTTGGGATAATTCCCCTAATAACAATAATTCCCTTGGACAAATAATAAAATAGTATTATCTCTGAGTGACTTGGCTTGTAGGTGGGTCAACACAATTTATGGTAACATGGTCTATATCTTTGTTTTAGTCCCTGTTATCACAGTTCATTTGAGAGACATTACCTCCTCATCGCTATGAACACAACAGAAGAAACACAAGTTCAGAACACCCCACTACAATAACCCTGATATACAGTAAGCCTCTCACCCCTTCTCATTTTCCAGTCATGTCCAGTTGCTGCTTGCCAACCATTTCTGAGACTGTGTTCGGTCGGCAGCTAACGAGTCTGGGCGCCTCACTCTCGGAGTGCGCGCTACAGCTGTTGCCCTCGCCTAAGGGAAGGGTAGTGGTCGAGTCTACCCCCACGTGCCTCTGGCAGCACCCCAGCCCCTCACTCAGGCCCCCCAACAGCCGCATCAGTGCCACCCTCAGCTCCCGGCAGCGCAGGGCATACAGCAGTGGGTTGACGGCTGAGTTGACCAGGCACATGGTGCTGCAGAAAGCAAAGGCCCTCTGCTGGGCATGTGTGAGCTGCACCGAGACATCTGCCAACATGAAGGAGAGGGTCGGCAGCCAACAGCCCACCATGATGAGCAGAATCAGGCCCAGGGTACGTGCCAATCGGATGTCCAGCCGCATGCGGGCCTGACCACCGGTAGGCGCCCCCTGGAGGCCCGTCATGGAGGACTCATGCCGATTGGCCCTCCACAGGATCAGGGCGTAGGCGCTCAGGATGAGTGACAGCAGCACCAGGATGAAGCTGACCCAGCAGGCCAGGTAGCGGTGGTCGATGTATGGGAAGAGGCGCGAGCAGGGTGGGCTGAGCCCTGTGGGGCACCTCCAGCCCATCAGAGGGAGGAAGGAGATGAGGATGGTGGCGCTCCACAGGGCAAGGAGAGCCAACAGGGCCCTGCGGCGCGTCAACACCACTTTATAACTCGACGCCTGATGTATACACAGATAGCGGTCCAGAGCAGTCAGCAGAAGACTGCCCACCGAGCCGGTGAAAGCCATCGTCACCCCGCCCAGCTTGAAGAGGTAGGCGATGGGGCCGTCAAGGCGGTGGAACAGGTGGAAGTCCAGGAAGCTGGTGGTGAAGAAGCAGCTGGCAAAGACGTCGGCCAGGGCCAGGCTGCCGATGAAGAGGTAGGAGGGGCGCTGGCGCAGGGCGGCCGTGGCGGCGATCACACCCAGGACCAAAGCATTCTCCAGGAAAGTGAAGGGTCCGGCCAGGAAACAGATGGAGCCGATGGCTGTCTTCTCCACCTCGAACAGAACCATATAGCACTTCAGGTCCGCACAGGACCGGTTGACTGTTGACACAGGAACACAATTCAGACATCAGTGATTGGCTTATGTTGTATGGCAGCCAATGTCAACTCACATTACCAATCATTATCATCCTTATATTTCATGCGTCTCTAATACAAAGTTATTCTATTTAAAATATGATGACAATATTCTAATATACATACCCAGAGGTAATGTGGGGGTGCTGCCATTGTCTTTGGACATCATGGACCCTACAGGTTCGTCACATCCATCCATCTCTTACAGGTCAGGGGTTAGCTCTGAGATCTACTTAGAGGTGCAGAGGGGAAATGTATGAACATTGTTCTCATACTGTACATACCCATAGAAATGCAGATGGGTCACAAGTCATCAGACAGTACCAAATGTGACCACTGGATGGAGACATTATCTCTGATTGCTTAAACAGAATTTCCTGCATGGTGCATCTCAAATTGTACTTCCTTGACTTTTCGCATGCCCGTTCCTCGCTTCCTTCTCAAAACGCATCGGAGGAGACGGTCCAAGGGGAGGAACCTCTGACCCTTTCCTCCAATGCCTTGTGAGAAAGAGTTGCCTCCTAATTGCCTCCTTCCTGAATCATTTCAGGCTCTCTTTATGGTGAAAATGTGCTAATAAATGGCTTGTGAATGTGTTTAATTCAAAACCAATTATTGTCCTATTTTTTTTTATTTATTATCGTTTATATTTTTTTCTCTGCTGTAAATAGACAGAGTATTGTTTTGAAGTGATGAAACAGGTCCCTGTGTTAAAAATATATTCCTATTAGCAGAAAATGAAATCCACCAAAAACAAGCTTCAGACATTCTGCAGGAAACATAACCATTTAAACACAGGGACCTGTTTTATCACCTCAAAACAATACTCTGTCTATTTACAGTAGAGAAAAATCCATCCCTTCTAGCCCACCTCAAGAGGCACGGTAAAAACAAACGCATCATCAATAGACATAAAGATACCTCTAGATATCTCTCACTTTTCAAGCTCAACAGTTTCTCGTGTGTATCAAGAATGGTCCCCCAAAGGACATCTAGCCAAATTGACACAATTGTGGGAAGCATTGGGTCAGCATCCCTGGGGAACGCTTTTGACACTTTGAGTCCATGCCCCGACGAATTGAGGCTGTTCTGAGGGCAAAAGGGGGTGCAACGCAATATTAGGACGGTATTCCTAATGTGTTGTACACTCAGTGTATGTCTCTCTCTATATGCGTGGGAATACTTATGAACATATTTCCAAAATTAAAATTACTTTGAGCTGATTTCCTAGTGATTTTACAGGTCAACATCTAAATATTGCCCCCAGCGTTGATCAAAGCTCAGAACGCTTATATTCTTGATCTGACTGAGTTCTGATCGCGCTTGCCTCTATGGGAACAAGTGGAATCATGTTCGCCTGCGTCACCCTGGATTTGCCTCCCTGGACGTGAAACAAACTACCCCAGCTTGCAGTCGGCTCAATAGTCAACTAGTCTAGAGATGCTGCTGACGTTGTGCAAACTCACTGCACACCCCTCTACTCCTCAATGCAGAAGTGCAGAATAGATCATTTGTCTCCTGTGTACACACTTTTGTCTCCTGAATACAAACCAAGTAAACTTATAAGTCTACATGCTCCCTTGAGAACCTTTAGGATCTAGAAATGAAGTCAGTCGGCGCTCTTAAATTGAGCCAGATGAAGTGTGATGAAATGGGCCTACCTGCGGCGACAGGTGTGGTAGAGACTTCCAACTGTTTGCTCTGTGAATCCTGCCGGATATGATTTTGGACCGGTAAGAGTGAGATTTTTGGAAAGAGTGGATTCCTGCTTTTTGGCCTTGTGTCAAGCTGGGATTAAGGACAAACTGGGAATGGTTAGAACTGTGAAAGTTTTGAGAAGTGGAATTATTTTATTTTTTGTGCATCCTCTGCCCAGTGGAAGCGGGCGCTTTGCATCACGCGACTCGGGGCTCAACCTGTGTAGTGCTTTGCTCTCTGGAGCAGGGCGCCGCTAAAAGGACTGATCAGTGGGGTAGCGTTGATTGTAGAGGTGGATCAAATGAAAAATAATATTCCTGGTGTTTGTGACACCCGCCTTTTGGCGAGACTGAGAATACCTTGTCTGTCTTGTTGAGCTTTGACACAGAGGTTAAGTTATATTTGCTATCCTGTGAGGGCCTATGTTACGAACCCGCTACAGTGATTTAGGTGCCAATAATTTGGACATGTTGCAGCAGTGTGTAGAAGGGAGTTCCCATGATGTGAGAAATGTTTAGGAGGACATAGTCAGAGGAAGTGTACAGTTGGGATAGAGAAAACACTGTGTGACAACTGTGGGGGTGTCCATGCAGCAGGTGATCCAAAGTGCCCTGTGTAAGAGAGACAGGTTGAGATTGCCAGAGTTACAGTGGGACATAAAGTTTCCTGCGCTGTGGCAGTGAAGAGAGTAGAGGATAGGGTGAGTGACTCGACTGGGAGCCCCCCAGTGAGTAGGCCTGAAGAGAGGGATCCAGAGAGGATGAGTAAGGTTGGATTTATTGTGTTTATAGCCATGGTGATCAACTGCACTGAGCTGATTTGGGTGAAAGATTTTCGAGCAGAAGATCTACAGGAGGTTTTGAGAGAAGGGGTTCCAGCCTCCCAGGCCAATGGTGCATGATCCTGGTGTATGATCATTTAGGGATAGTGTATAGGTGCAGGGTTAGATGGGAGTGTAATTTAAGTGTGCAATCCGCACTCCGACCTGCGAAAAGCAGCAATTCGCAACACAGCATCTAGTCTGCCAGAAAGCCACACGAAGAAGAAAACGCTGTTTGCGAGACGCCGGACAAAAGGCAATTTTGTCAATTTGACCCTCCCGCTACTACTGCCGTGTCTACAAACAAAAACCGACTCTGAAGAATGAGCACACAACTGGTAAATACGCACTTATAGATGCACTATACAGTTCATTCGGAAAGTATTCAGACCCCATGACTTTTTCCACACTTTGCTACGTTACTGCCTTATTCTAGCACATTTACATAAGTATTGAGATTAATTGATCAGTACTTTGTTGAAGCACCTTTGGCAGCGATTACAGCCTTCCTAGGTATGACGCTACTAGCTAGCCAACCTGTATCTGTGGAGTTTCTCCCATTCTTCTTGTCGCTGCACAGCTATTTTCAGGTCTCTCCAGAGATGTTCGATCAGGTTCAAGTCCGGTTTCTGCTGGGCCACTCAAGGACATTCAAAGCCACTCCTGCGTTGTCTTGGCTGTGTGCTTTGGGTCGTTGTACTTGTTGGAAGGTGAACCTTCACCCCAGTCTGAGGTCCTGGGCGCTCTGGAGAAGGTATTCATCAAGAATCTTTCTGCACTTTGCTCTGTTCATCTTTCCCTCGATCCTAACTAATCTCCTATTCCCTGCCGCTGAAAAACATCCCCACAGCATGATGCTGTCACCGCCATGCTTCACTGTAGGGATGTGGGCCACGTTTCTTCCAGACATGACGCTTGGCATTCACGCCAAAGAGTTCAATCTTTGTTTCATTAGACCAGAGAATCTCGTTTCTCATGGTCTGAGAGTCTTTAGCTGCCTTTTGGCAAACTCCAAGCGGGCTGTCATGTGCCTTTTACTGAGGAGTGGTTTCCATCTGGCCACTCTACCATAAAGGCCAGATTGGTGGAGTGCTGCAGAGATGGTTGTCTTTCTGGAAGGTTCTCCCATCTCCACAAAGGAACTCTGGACCTCTGGCAGAGTGACCATCAGGTTCTTGGCCACCTCCCTAACCATGGCCGTTCTCCCCCAATTGCTCAGTTTGGCCGGGAGGCCAGCTCTAGGAAGAGTCTTGGTGGTTCCAAACTGATGGAGGCCACTGTGTTCTTGGGGACCTTCAATGCTGCAGAAATGTTTTGGTACCCTTCCCCAGATTTGTTCCTCGTCACAATCCTGTCTCGGAGTTCCACGGACACTTCCTTCGACCTCATGGATTGGTTTTTGCTCTGACATGCACTGTCAACTGTGGGACCTTTAAATAGACAGGTGTGTGCCTTTCCAAATCATGTCCAATCAATTCAATTTACCACAGGTGGACTTCAATCAAGTTGTAGAAACATCTCAAGGATGATCAATGGAATCAGGATGCACCTGAGCTCAATTTCGAATCTCATAGCAAAGGGGCTGAATACTTCTGTAAATAAGGTATTTCTGTTTTTATTTTTAATACATGAGCAAAAAATTCTAAAAACCTGTTTTTGCTTTGTCATTAAAGTGTATTGTGTGTAGATTGATAAGGAATGTTTTTATTTAATCCATTTTAGAATAAGGTTGTAACGTAACAAAATGTGGAAAAAGTCAAGGGGTCTGAATACTTTCAAAACGCGTTCTATATACAAAAGTATTTGGACACCCCTTCAAATTAGTGGATTCCGCTCTATCAGCCACACCAGTAGCTGACAGGTGTATAAAATCGAGCACTCACCCATGCAATCTCCATAAACAAACATTGGCAGTAGAATGGCCTTACTGAAGAGCTCAGTGACTTTCAAAGTGGCACCGTCATAGGATGCCACCTTTCCAACAAGTCAGTTCGTCAAATKTCTGCCCTGCTAGAGCTGCCCCGGTCAAGTGTAAGTGYTGTTATTGTGAAGTGGAAACGTCTAGGAGCAACAACAGTTCAGCCGTGAAGTGGTAGGCCACACAAGCACACAGAAYGGKACCGCTGAGTGCTGAAGCTTGTAGCGCGTAAAAATCATCTGTCCTCGGTTGCAACACTCACTACCAAGTTCTAAACTGCCTCTGGAAGCAATGTCAGCACAAGAACTGTTCGTCGGGAGCTTCATGAATTTGGATTCCATGGCCGAGCMGCCTAAGATCWCCATGCGCAATGTCAGGCGTCAGCTTGAGATGTGTGAAGCTCTCCACCAGCTGGACTCCAGAGCAATGGAAACGCGTTCTCTGGAGTGAGGAATCACGCTTCACCATCTGGCAGTCCGACGGACAAATCTGGGTTTGACGGATGCTAGGAGAACGCCACCTGCCCCAATGTATAGTGTCAACTGTAAAGTTTGGTGGAGGAGGAATAATGGTTTGGGGCTGTTTTTCATGTTTTGGGCTAGGCCCCAAAGTTCCAGTGAAGGGAATCTTAAAGCTACAGCATACAATGACATTCTAGATAATTCTGTGCTTCCAACTTTGTGGCAACAGTTTGAGGTAGGCCCTTTCCTGTTTCAGCATGACAATGCCCCCATGCACAAAGCGAGATCCATACAGAAATGGTTTGTCGAGATCAGTGTGGAAGAATTTGACTGGCCTGCACAGAGCCCTGACCTCAACCCCATCGAACACCTTTGGGATGAATTKGAACGCYGTCTGCGAGACAAGCCTAATCACCCAAMATCAGTGCCCGACCTCACTAATGCTCTTGTGGCTGAATGGAAGCAAGTCCCCGCAGTAATGTTCCAAATTCTAGTGGAAAGCCCTCCCAGAAAAGTGGACCAACTCCATATTAATGCCCATGATTTTGGAATGAGATGTTCGACGAGCAGGTGTCCACGTACATTTGGTAATGTAATGTATGTCAGTCAGCTGGCTATCTGCCGGCAGAGACTTCTATTGCAGTAACGTTGAATGGCTCTGGTTAGTACTACTTAACCGGCTATAAGGATGAAGTAAGAAGCTAACGTTAAATGGAGCCTACCTCAACAGGAGCAAAAAATATGCTACTAAGTTCTCATAATAACCTTGCTTTACAGAGAGTAGGCTACTGAGACAGACAGTGATGTGGCGCTCGGTGGTGAGGTTGAGTCAGGCTGCAATGCATGCAGGAGGAAGCAGAGAGAGTGGTTAGTACGGTTGTTCCCAAACTTGGGGTCGGGCCCCATGCGGGGTCCCCTGAGAAAATCTGTACTAATCTTCTCAAACAAGTTAGGAACTGAAAAAAACAAGATGTTTCAATATGAACATCTCCACATGGTCTATCTTCCCTCATAGGCCTAGGCATACATTAGAATGCAATCAAAATGCAAAYGATACAGTTTAAAAAATGTAATACTTTTTCCTTCGTYGCTGATGCTACGTGTCAGTGTAAATCATTTTTTATATTTCCCCCATTTTAGGGGTATAACGTTACAATTGCATAGGTAATAGGCTATGTGGGTTTTTTTGTATCGTTTTTTTATGTTAGCGGGTAGATCAGCTTTAATGTTACAGATAGACTGTGACTTCTATCAATATAATTGTCTGAATCATTTCCAATCCCCCATATACAGTGCATTCAGAAAGTATTCAGGCCCCTTCACTTTTTCCACATTTTGTTACGTTCCAGCCTTATTCTAAAATGTATTTCAATAATTTTTTTCCCTCATTAATCTACACACAGTACCCCATAATGACAAAGCGTTAGCTCTAAGTAAATGTTGGATTTGTGTTTTTTGTATATCGACTTAGGTGAATGAACCTACAGCAGCCAAGGTGATAATGGCTGGGTTCATTTATTTGTTTTTTCTGTTCTCCAAATAGCATTTTAAAGTTTTTAAATTGTATAGAAATGCAGTCAATGAGCTTCAACTTTCAAAAAGGACCTCACTAAAACTCAAACTCTAGTTACAGCCGTGCTGTCTCTATAGAAATAGGACATTCATAACCACACAAATAGGCCACTTTTTTTCAGCATTGCACCAGTGCCCCACTTTTTGCTTACATTTTGTTTTCATTTTATCTGGTTCTAAATGATCATCATTATTATTTTTTCATCACAAATATCCTGCTTTATGAAAGTATATTTTGGAATATGGGGGCTGGAGAAATAGGAAGTAAATTACTTTTCACAGAGACCCTTATTTGACTTTAGTGACAATATTTCTAAATCTGCTTGAGGGAGATGATGGCAGAGTATATGCACTCTGCTTATTACACCACCTCAGGCTTCCTCTCTCCTCTGTGTGGACCTGAAATATTTTTTGATTGGCAGGTCACAGTAGACTACTTTTCTTTCCCTCGAAGGTAGTTGGACCACTCATATATATCTTAATTAATGCAAAGTACACAAACCTATTACTGAGTAAGGACTCATGGGTAATATCTTAGATTTACAGTATGACCACAGAGACATTTCAACAAATGTTGAAACATACTGTGTCAACTGAGTCGTGATACTGCAACAAGGCAAAAAGACTTTCACAGACTGATGCATTTTAAACAGTCACTTTAAAACATGCAATGAGGTACCAATTCATAAATGCTATTAAGAAAAGAACACATRGGTCACAGACTGATCTGGGTCACAGACTGAAAATCAGACAGCATCATCTAACATCTAAATGCATGCAAAATCCTAAGGAGAGCATGCTTTGTGCTTCAGAACCTAACARTCATGCCCTCACGTTCAGCATTTCCCCTCATAACAGGTTTCAAACAGATTGTGCAAATAATGATTTGCTCTATGATGCTCAGAAAGCAGAAGGTAATGTTTCTGCCCTATATGGGGTGGACTGTATCGTAGTATAAAATAGTACAAGAATAAACGCAGGTGCTTACCTTGTGTGGATGCTTTTCTGTCAGTTCTGTTGTGGTGTAGGAAGAAGACAGACCAAACTGATGACCTCAGCTACAGCGCCACTGAGTTCCATCGAACTCCACTCCCCAGAACCAGTGAGAGTGACTGAGGGAGTGAGAGAGAGATAGAGAGAGAGAGAGAGAGAGAGAGAGACTGATGTCTGACCATTTGCAGTCCCTGAAGTACTAACATGTTCATGCTTTCTGCGTTTTGGGCTCATTGTAATGGCTGGAATGGGATCAATGGAACAGTATCAAATACATCAAACATATGGAAAACACATGTTTGACTCCGTTCTATGTATTCCATACCAGCCCGTCCTCCTATAGCTCCTCCCACCAGCCTCTACTGACGCACAGAGACATTGGCATAGTGTCTGCACAAATGTTGAAACATACTGTGCTAACTAAGTTGTGACACTGCAACAAGGCAATACAACTTTCACAGACATATACGTTCTAAACGGTCACTTTAAAACATGCAACGAGGTACCAATTCATAAATGCTATTAAAAAAATAACACATGGGTCACAGATTAATCAGACAGCATCATTATAACCCCTATATACAGTGCATTCGGAAAGTATTCAGACCCCTTGACTTTTTCCACATTTTGTTATGTTACAGCCTTATCCTGAAATTGATTAAATTGTTTTTTTCCCTCACCAATCTATACACAATACCCCATAATGACAAAGCAAAAATAGGTTTTGAGACATTTTTGCAAATGTATTAAAAATAAAGTGAAATATCACATTTACATAAGTACTCAGTACTTTGTTGAAGCACATTCGGCAGTGATTAGAGCCTCAAATCTTCTTGGGTATGACGCTATAAGCTCGGCACATCTGTATTTGGGGAGTTTCTCCCATTCTTCTCTGCAGATCCTCTCAAGCTCATTGGATGGGGAGCGTCACTGCTCAGCTTTTTTCAGGTCTCCAGATTTGTTCGATTAGGTTCCAAGTCCGGGCTCTGGCTGAGCCACTCAAGGACATTCAGAGACTTGTCCCGAAGCCACTCCTGTGATGTCTTGTCTGTGTGCTTTGGGAAGGTGAACCTTCTCCCCAGTATCTTATCTTTTACCAGATCTAATGTGTTATATTCTCCTACATTAATTTCACATTTCCACAAACTTCAAAGTGTTTCCTTTCAAATGGTATCAAGAATTTGCATATCCTTGCTTCAGATCTACAGGCAGTTTGATTTGGGTATGTCATTTTAGGCGAAAATTGGGGGAAAAGGGTCCGATCCCGGTAACTCTGTATTGTTGGGAAAGGACTCATCATAGTCTAAAATAATAAAATAATAAAGGCAAGTGTGGATTATTTTCTGTCAGTTCTGCTGTGTTGTAGGAGGAAGATAGACCAAACTGATGACAGCTACATCAGCCACAGCAGCGCCAGTGAGTTCCACCTATCTCCACTCCCCAGAACCAGTCAGCGAGTGAGTGAGAGTGAGACACTGGTCTACGATGAGAATATACTGAAACTGCTTGGGGAAGGATGAAGTAAAAAAGAAAGGGAAGCCATACATTTATGTCACCTGAGTGAGACTATACATTTAGGAGCTGAGCATTACATTTTACTATCCATATTTACATTTACAAATTCTGCAGGTTCTGAAGTCGTACAGGTCATGATTAAAGGTCATAAGAGATTATTTATTTCCGGGCGGGCCATCGCTCTGTAATGTCTTAAATAATGTCCTCCTAACACATATAATACTCATGAATACTCCAACCTCACCTTTCCATTTCTCCAATATATTTATTCATTTCCCCAATGTGCAGTAAAAGAGACTGTTTGCAGTCCCTGAAGTACTAACATGTTCATGCTTTCTGCCTTTTGTCAATTCCATTTGCGCATTAAGAGTTAAAATTGTGCCATGGGAGGAGACGGAGCACTCACTGTGAGAGTGGGCTGTGTTTCAGGATGTGTGAAGAAACAAGGTTAAAGAACAGAAAAGACCGAGACTGTGACCTTTGGCTACCCATAAACCAGCCAATAGTGATGCAGAAATTGCCTRTTAAGTGCAATGAAATATTGTGTTTACTCCACAGGGGTTGATAGTGATAACCTTTTCATTGATTCTAAAGTACTGCAGCCTTTATTCAGTATGGTACCATTGTTTTTTTATACAACTGAGAGCTCGAAACCTCAATTGAATATGATATGTTATTTGTTCTCTTCCCTTGTGGCATGATTGTGTCAAGAATCCCCTCATTGTGCAAAAGTTGTATTTCCTGCATATTGCTCAATACAGAAATTATTTTGGCCATGCACGATGAGACAACCAGGATGTAATGTTGTTTTTAAGCAAGAGGGGGCGACAATAACAACCAGTGAGTGAAGAAAAACTATATCTGCAAAAACTACTATACCTATTGGAGTAACTCAAGAATGGTAAAAGTTTGTAGGGGAAGTGGTATGATTGAGGCGAGCAGAAGTTTGTTGCGTAGAAATAATAAATTAGAGAAATCCCACAGGGAAGAAAATTACAATACTTTATTAGTCTATCTAAATTAAGAAACTGTCATTTAGGACATATTAAATCAAAAATATGTTCATATATTCTAATCAGGTTATAAGACCTAATTTACCCATAGGCAATCTGAAATAAATTCATGTTTTACTATTTTTTTTAGCTTTACAACACACATAGAAGAAAGTTATACAATACATTGAACACATTTGGACTGAAAAAGATGGCCTGGTCTGGCATTGACCCACTCACTGGAGTCGACCATGTCTGATGTAAAGGCAGTCAGTATACTATCCTCCTCTCCACTGCCCTGTCAGTGACCTAACCGATTTGGCTGGGCAGAGAGGGAGGAAATCTGATTACAAGCAGGCAGCTAGGCTCCTCCACTTTTTCATTTCTGGCAGTCTCAACAGGTGCACAAGCTCAGCATTTGGCACCTACTATACCTTTTATGGTTATTCATTGAATGATTTGAAATGTTATACAATAAGCGAAATAAACAGTCTCCCAACCCAGAACCAAATACAAAAAGTATCTTCTCCTTATACATTCAATCAAAAAGAGCTTCAGGCCAGGTTTTATATTTTTATGGCCATAATGTTGAGTGCTGTCTCCTCAAGATCACATTTCCTTCCCATCTCCCAACGCTTCACTTAAAGAGAGAAAAAAAGGCACTGATATGACCTCTCACTTAAAGTGTAGTCTGACTGTGTCCTATTCCCTCCTTTCAGATTAATGGAACAAAGTCAAAGTCATTGTATTACAGTTGGTCATTTGTTTACAACAGATKACCTAATGTAAAACGCAATTGCAACAGCCTGTTGGTTTTCCTTTCAGCTCTTTGTATGCATCACTAAACAATACATTTGTAGTCATCATTAATTCTACACAAACACACCCAACCTCTTGCCCAAAATAGGGTGAGTGTGAGAGGGTTAGCCTGTGTTCCCACGTCAGGAGAGTTTGACAACGTGGTTATGTGACATCCTGTGTGCACCTCCTCTATACTCCTGTGTGACCTAGAAGAGCCTCCCAATGACCTAAATACTATACATAGCTTCTGGCCTGAGGAGGCCCAACCCTTGAAAGGAGTTGTCACAGGGGTGTGTAGTACACACTGGGTACTCACTCAAGGTGTACGACTTGATAGACGGGCAAAATGTTGCAACAACCCTCTTTTACAGTGAGATGCACAGATGAGTGTTAGACATTGACGAGCACATTTGGAATTCATCCCTTCTAACCATTATACAATTGTTTTGTCCCGTAGACTTGGACCTGCTATAAATATTTAACACGTAAACCCGGCCTTCAAAATCTAGAACAATATGTTCTATACTAAGTCACAGACTCACAGTGTATACTGTCATCACTATACTATTACCACAGATTATAAACATGCTCTGATGTAAAACATGGAAGCTGAAATCAGACACAGGCGAGACATATTTATTGTCTTCATAGAGGTCTGGTCTGAGGTGCTGCTCTCGTCTCTGAAAACAGAAGATATCCTCCTATAATTGTATAAAATGAGGGCAGATCTCCTTACGTGTCCTGAAATAAACCGTCACTGTCAGACAGCTTGGAGAGAGCTCCATGGCAATGGTAAATGCAATTACTTAAAACGAACCAGACACTGTGTACAAATGGACAGTCCATTATCAGAGAAAATGCAGCACATTTACACCTAGTGGTATGATAGCAGGAAACAGTTTATAAATTCGGTCTTTGTGGTTTCTAGTGTAGTATCTTAGGACTTGCACTATTGTTGTTTTATGTTCCCACCCAAGTTAACATTAGGGATCATTTGCAATGGTAAAATTAGGTCAGGTTTAGGGGCAAGTCATTTGAGTGTCTTATCAAACAACAGAGACAACATGAAACACATAAGACACTGAGTGAGAAAATACTGTTAATAACAGACCTACATCTTGACAGTGGCTGACTATAGTGCCCCAAAACAAAAAAAAACTAAACTCAGCAAAAAAAGAAACGTCCTCTCACTGTCAACTGCGTTTATTTTCAACAAAGTTGTGTAAATATTTGTATGAACATAACAAGATTCAACAACTGAGACATAAACTGAACAAGTTCCACAGACATGTGACTAACAGAAATGGAATGGTCAAAATCAAAAGTAACAGAATCTGGTGTGGCCATCAGCTGCATTAAGTACTGCAATGCATCTCCTCCTCATGGACTACACCAGATTTGCCAGTTCTTGCTGTGAGATGTTACCCCACTCTTCCACTAAGGCACCTGCAAGTTCCCGGACATTTCTGAGGGGAATAGCCCTAGCCCTCAACCTTTGATCCAACAGGTCCCAGACGTGCTCAATGGGATTGAGATCCGGGCTCTTTGCTGGCCATGGCAGAACACTGACATTCCTGTATTGCAGGAAATCACACACAGAACGAGCAGTATGGCTGGTGGCATTGTCATGCTGGAGGGTCATGTCAGGATGAGCCTGCAGGAAGGGTACCACATGAGGGAGGAGGATGTCTTCCCTGTAACGCACAGCGTTGAGATTGCCTGCAATGACAACAAGCTCAGTCCGATGATGCTGTGACACACCGTCCTAGACCATGACGGACCCTTCACCTCCAAATCGATCCCGCTCCAGAGTACTGGCCTCGATGTAACGCTCATTCCTTCGACGATAAACGCGAATCCGACCATCACCCCCGGTGAGACAAAACTTTGACTCGTCAGTGAAGAGCACTTTTTGCCAGTTCTGTCTGGTCCAGCGACAGTGGGTTTGTGCCCATATGCGACGTTGTTGCCGGTGATGTCTGGTGAGGACCTGTCTTACAACAGGCCTACAAGCCCTCAGTCCAGTATCTCTCAGCCTATTGCGGACAGTCTGAGCACTGATGGAGGGACTGTGCGTTCCTGGTGTAACTCGGGCAGTTGTTGTTGCCATCCTGTACCTGTCCCGCAGGTGTGATGTTCAGATGTACCGATCCTGTGCAGGTGTTGTTACATGTGGTCTGCCACTGCGAGGACGATCAGCTGTCCGTCCTGTCTCCCTGTAGCGCTGTCTTAGGCGTCTCACAGTACGGACATTGCAATTTATTGGCCTGGCCACATCTGCAGTCCTCGTGCCTCCTTGCAGCATGCCTAAGGCACGTTCACGCAGATGAGCAGGGACCCTGGGCATCTTTCTTTTGGTGTTTTTCAGAGTCAGTAGAAAGGCCTCTTTAGTGTCCTAAGTTTTCATAACTGTGACCTTAATTGCCTACCGTCTGTAAGCTTTTAGTGTCTTAACAACAGTTCCACGGGTGCATGTTCATACATGTTTTATGGTTCATTGAACAAGCATGGGAAACAGTGTTTAAACCCTTAACATGAAGATCTGTGAAGTTATTTGGATTTTTACAAATTATCTTTGAAAGACAGGGTCCTGAAAAAGGGATTTTTTTTTGCTACGTTTATCTACATATGGGCCACCAGTGGGATTTATTGAGAGCGCAAAGTTATGTAGCGCAATCAAGTAAAAGGACTTTCACTTTATGATCTATAATCCTGAACCCTAAATACACCTTATTACCATCCTGAGAAATAACTGCAGCACACAATTTATTCATATAACGACACTGGCTGGAGAGGCCTGCTATACACATACAATAAACTAAATACTCTCTAATGAACCCAGTGAGTAGGATGAACATTTATTTTTCACCAAACAAAGTACATTTAAAAAAAAATGTAATCTTTATTTAACTAGGCAAGTCAGTTAAGAACAAATTCTTATTTACAATGACGGCCTACCCTGGCCAACACTGGGCCAATTGTGCACCGCCTTATGGGACTCCCAATCACAGCCGGATGTGATACAGCCTGGATACGAACTAGGGACTGTAGTGATGCCTCTTGCACTGAGATGCAGTGCCTTAGACCGCTGTGCCACTCGGGAGAATTTACAGCCCTGGGTTAGGAATAGAGGCCCTTTCAGCCATGCACTGTAACTGTGTGAGTTGTTGATTTTAACACGTAACAGCTGTCCAAACTACAGCCTTCCCTTTCTCCCCCAACCACCTGTGGAGTGAATTACCCCGCAGGCAGGAGGAACCAAGATAGCAATCAAGAAGCCCAGACTGGTGACTCGCTTTGACCAGAGAGAGAAACGAGTGGCCAAAACAACATCGTGTACGTGGTGATGGCCAATCAGGCTCCGTCCCCAATCATAGTTTTATGGGTGGGTAAGGAATGGACACCCTTCCTGCTGTTCTCAAGATTGACCCCAATTTCAACAACTCGGCCTGCAGGTTTTGATCTATGTATTGTCACACAGCGTGAAATCTGAGGATTTGGGAGGGGAGAGGGGGATGGTGATATACGTGGGCCCTTTGTTAGCAAGTAACCGCTGATAGTCATTTGCCCAGACTTGAGAAAGCCTGTTGCAGCTGCTCTCTTCCTTTCATATGAATCACCACCCACCCACTACTACAGGAAATCTGGTTAAATGTTGTTTCTTTTTTTCAAATACGAGATAAACCATATTAAATCCGTAATAAAAAATAAATACAAGCCACTATAAATATCTTAAGATTTGCTGTTATATTCAGGAATAGACAATGTACAAATCATGGCTGCTACTGAGTTGGTTTTGTGATGACATCTGAGATTACATAATCCTTTTTCAAATCAAATTGTATTAGTCACATGCGCCAAATAGAACAGGTGCAGACAGAGTGAAATGCTTACTTACGAGCCCCTAACCAACAATGCAGTTTTAAAAAATATGGATAAGAATAAGAAATAAAAGTAATTAAAGAGCAGCAGTAAAATAACAAAAGCGAGACTATACACAGGGGGGTACCGGTACAGAGTCAATGTGTGGGGGCACAGGTTAGTTGAGGTAATATGTACATGTACATGAACGTAGAGTTATTAAAGTGACTATGCATAGATGATAACAACAGAGAGTAGCAGCGGTGTAAAAGAGGGGGGCAATGCAAAWAGTCTGGGTAGCCATTTGATTAGGTGTTCAGGAGTCTTATGGCTTGGGGGTAGAAGCTCTTTAGAAGCCTCTTGGACCTATACTTGGCGCTCCAGTACTGCTTGCTGTGCGGTAGCAGAGAGAACAGTCTAGGATTAGGGCCTCCTGGATGGCATGAAGCTTGGCCCCAGAGATGTACTGGGCCGTTCGCACTACCCACTGTAGTGCCTTGCGGTCGGAGGCTGAGCAGTTGCCATACCAGGCAGTGATACAACCAGTCAGGATGCTCTCGATGGTGTAGCTGTAGAACCATTTGAGGATCTGAGGATCCATGCCAAATCTTTTCAGTCTCCTGAGGGGGAATAGGTTTTGTCGTGCCCTCTTCACGACTTTCTTGGTGTGCTTGGACCATGTTAGTTTGTTGGTGATGTGGACACCAAGGAACCTGAAGGTCTCAACCTGCTCCACTGCAGCCCCGTCGATGAGAATGGGGGCGTGCTCTGTCCTCTTTATCCTGTATTCCACAATCATCTCCTTTGTCTTGATCACGTTGAGGGAGAGGCTGTTGTCCTGGCACCACACGGCCAGGTCTCTGACCTGGCACCACACGCCGTGCAGTCATGAGTGAACAGGGAGTAGAGGAGGGGACTGAGCACGCACCCCTGAGGGGCCCTTTTGTTGAGGATCAGCATGGCGGATGTGTTGTTACCTACCCTTAACACCTGGGGAAGGCTCATCAGGAAGTCCAGGATCCAGTTACAGAGGGAGGCGTTTAGTCCCAGGGTCCTTAGCTTATTGATGAGCTTTGAGGGCACTATGGTGTTGAACGCTAAGCTGTTGTCAATGAATAGCATTCTCACATAGGTGTTCCTTTTGTCCAGGTGGGAAAGGGCAGTGTGGAGTGCAATAGAGATTGCATCATCTGTGGATCTGTTGGGACAGTATGCAAATTGGAGTGGGTCTAGGGTTTCTGGGATAATGGTGTTGATGTGAGCCACGACCAGCCTTTCAAAGCACTTCTTGGCTACAGACATGAGTGCTACGTGTCGGTAGTCATTTAGGCAGGTAACCTTAGTGTACTTGGGAACAGGCACTATGAGGTCTGCTTAAAACATGTTGGTATTACAGACTCGGACAGGGAGAGGTTGAAAATATCAGTGAAGACACTTGCCAGTTGGTCAGCGCATGCTCGCAGTACATGTCCTGGTAATCCGCCTGGCCCTGCGGCCTTGTGAATGTTGACCTGTTTAAAGGTCTTACTCACATCGGCTGCAGAGAGCGTGATCACACAGTCTTCCGGAACAGTTGGTGCTCTCATGCATGTTTCAGTGTAATTTGCCTCGAAGCGAGCATAGAAGTAGTTTAGCTCGTCTGGTAGGYTCATGTCACTGGGCAGCTCTCGGCTGTGCTTTCCTTTGTAGTCTGTAATGGTTTGCAAGCCCTACCACATCYGACGAGCGTCAGCCGGTGTCGAACGATTCGAACTTAGTCCTGTATTGACGCTTTGCCTGTTTGATGGTTCGTCGGAGGGCATAGCGGGATTTCTTATAAGCTTCCGTGTTAGAGTCCCGCTCCCTGAAAGCGCAGCTCTACCCTTTAGCTCAGTTAAACTAAACTACTGAACTATTGAGTCGCCAATCATATTGTAAAGACCTTGGGTTTATAAGCGCGGAAATCGACTCTGCCGCACGAGCATGCCTTTGCGGCAGTCAATAGCGCGCCGGAACTCGGGCTAGAAGGTCGAGGGTTCGAGACCTGCTCCCTGCTGTTTCATTACAATATCATAATCTCAGCAGGAATTGATCTGACAGATTTTCTTTCACAAACTAGGTTTCCATCCAATTGGCAACAGATTGTCATACGAATATTCTAAAAAACCCATATAAACAACATGCGGATTTTCCCACCAGTTCTGTTTCCATCAGATGGACTTGTTGTTGTTGATAAAAGGCTGTGCGTGATGACGTAGTGCACATAAAAATTACTTTTGCTGTTCAATTCCCACTTCACTGATGGTTTTGTCACAACACATKTCCCGTTATATAGGGAATGTGCACACTCTGGTCGTGGCACGTGCACTCTAGCCAACAGMTAGCATAAAAAGGTTGGATGGAAACCTGGTTAGTGTAGGCTACACGTATCATTAAAATATTTTGTCAATTGTTTTTTCGGGAACCCCAGTATTAGCTTTTGCCGACACAGCAGCTATTGAATACCAAGTTTGAAGGACAAATGTCGATTTGTTTTCTTTGATTTGAATCTAAAGGGTGGTTTTCATTATGTTTTTACCAGTTCTTCATGGAAATACCCTCAACAAAGGAAGCTTAGGGCGGGAGGTTTGTCTTTTGACGTCAACAGTCTGGCAACAGACATGAATGCGTCTGTGTATCGCCTCTCCGATTGGTCCTTCCGTCACATAGCTGTTGTGATTGGTGAGAGCTCAGCTAGCGCAGTTACATATACCTGCTCGAGCTTCCATTTTGTTGCAAATCRGACAGTCGAGAGGGAATAGAAGTATACACATCTTTTACACCGTGTAAGGTCCACACATTTCTAGATTCTCCATCCAGAGATTTCAGACTTCAATTAAAAAATATCTGACAAACGGCTTTTACCAACCAAGCCTGAGGAAGTCGGTAAGAGCCGGTGTTGTGTTTAGCTAAATTGGCTAAGTTCATTTAGCTAGAATTTGTGACGCCATACATATGAGTGGTGTTCTTTGTTTTGTTCCCAGATAAGTGACCTAGATAGACCTCTATTTAATTACAATGATGATAATAACCCTGAACACATAACTTTAGTATAGTAATGTTAACAAGCACACATTACGGTTAATCTAGGCGTATTTTAAAAATGTATGCAGCTAACGTTCACCAAGCTAGCTGACGAAGACGTTCGCATTCTTCGAAGCCAGTGAAAGAGGATTATTAGCTGTTTACGTGTTGGCTTTACATAGCTAAACATGAACGTTAGTTAACTACCTGCTTTATTTTCCAGTAAACGAATATCCATTATTTTACTACAGTACCAGTTTATATTTATTTTACATGACAGTTGCTACTTGTAGAATGTAGTTAGCTCGCTGGCTAACATTATTAGTTGGCTTTGTGACGATGCATGTTTGGCACACGAAAGCTGGCCCCATTCTCAGTTTGTAACATCAACAGTTTACATACTTAGAACACTGTGCGAGCATTATCGTGCTATTTTACCCGAAGTATTAATAAAAAGTATAAAAACATTTTTATTGTTTAGATCGCCTTGGAGCATTTTCGTGCGCTGAAGTGAATTGATGTTCTACTCGGCTTCACGGGAAAACGACGCTCATTGGCACATGACAACTCCAGATCTTGCTGGACCTAAAAGTGCAGCGAGAAGTAGATCGAAGACTACTTCGAGGACCTGGAGCCCAATTGGAAAGGAGAAATTAAGGAAACATCTCTGCACATTCAACTTTCTAACAACAAAGAGGTAGGCAATGGATGCGACACTGTTTTTCCAGTTGGGTGGGGGAAGGGCTGAGTTTTTGCACGTAGCCAATTGAGCTCTGAAGTAGATTCAGGTATGCACATTTGTTCCAGAAGTTCTGTTGCTTCTATTTTGCCCTTCTTAAATATAAATGAAGTGTATATATTTTAGACCTGATTGTTAAAACGGGTTTGTCAACCGGGGACAATTTTTTTTGGGGGGCAGCAGGTAACATTAGCCTAGCATTAAGAGCGTTGGGCCAGTAACTGAAAGGTCGCTGGTTCGAATCCCTGAGCTGACAATGTGGAACATCTGTATGCCCTTGAGCAAGGCACTTGTAAGTTCTGGATAAGCGTTTCTGCAAAACGACTAAATTGTAAATGTTAAAAATGAATTGCTTCAACGTTTTTTTAAACTTTGTCTTCCTCCTTCAGGTGACACACTGTGTGAAAAGTACAGTATGGGAGGTGGAGAGAGGTACAACATTCCAGTGTCCCACCCAGAGCGCCCATTGCCCAAGAAGAACCATCAGCTGGGCCGGGCCAAGCAGAGAGTTGTCCGCGATCAGAATGGAATGACAACAGTAGCATCCTCAGGGGCGGCGGGAGGTCCTCACCAACATGGCCACCGCAAGGGAGCAGCCTACCCCTGGTTTCCAGAGGCGCGGCTGGCCGCGTCGGCTGAGAAGAAAAATGCTTCTGTCCGTTTTGCCAACACCTACGATCAGAATTGGGAGGGCGCTGTGTCCCACCTGAACACACTTCTGGCTGCCCAGTGTGGCGGCCCGAGCTATGCAGGGGCCAAGTTCAGCGAGCCACCCTCCCCCAGCGTGCTACCCAAGCCCCCCAGCCACTGGGTCCCCATGGGTACCCGTGACAGCAGGGAGATGATGGCCTTCCAGCTGAAGAGCCTCCTCAAGGTGCATGCCTAGAGATGGACTCCCATAACCTGGTCTTTCAARGCCAACGTGTGAACGAATGCCCCTCTGAAGACTCCTGCCTGCCTTGAATGCCCCAGCGTTGTAATACACTTTTAGCTATTTTAGATTGAGGTCTTTGTGGGGTGAGAGGCATTTTGCTGGGAAATCTCTGCAAATGTTTGGCACCCTTTTTTGTTGAGAAACCACAGATATTACAGCGCTGCGGCCTTGTCGGTGGGGGAGAATGTTCTCATTGGAGTCTGTTTCTGTCACTAACGATGAACTGGATATCCTTCGTATTCGTGCTCTGTTCTTTTTTTGTTTGTTTTGTTCTTTTTTTGTTGGCCGTTATAGCAAGTCTGTTGGCTTCTCTTCCCAAACGGTAGGGTTGGATATTAGTATACACATGTTCATGCGGTCTCATTTACAGTCCATTTCTGTGGACAGGTAATTCTTACTTTGGCACGTTAAGTTCTGTTAATCATTAAGGATTTCACCTCTGACAACCTGGTGCTGCCTGAAGCACAATCTACAATAGTAGCATTTCTTTTTAGTTTGACTTATTATTTTCCATCTTGTTTTTGGGGGATGTAAAAGCCACTGTTCTGCAGGGAAACCAGAGCTATCTTTCAGGCGAGAATCAGCTGTAGTAGTGAGTACAGGTCACAAGTATAACCTCAAACTGAAGTGTAGAGGCCATGGCACACAGGCCTTGGACGTTCAACTCCTGTACTTTTTTATTGCGCTGTGTGCACTGCACTATGGCAGTTGTGCTGGTCCAAGGCCTGCAGCTCTATCATACAATTATTTTGTCTATTTGTGATGTAGTTATAAGTCAGTTTTGTCTTAACCAAAGCAATGTCTTTTGCTGTGATTTTCTTTCTTTTTCTCGCCATCTCTCCCTTGTATGTCTGACGTGGTTACAAGTGCCATATCAACCACGTTGGCTTGAGTGGCGCARGGAATTGGTCCTTTGGGTCACTTTTTCAATGCAATCAGTACTGCTATTAGCCACTTTCAAACTCTCCTTCCCTACTGAAACCCCACCCAGTAAACAATGCAGAAGAGGGCCAGATTCAACAGGGACTGTAAGTTTCGCAACCTCGGTCTCCTGTGTCATGGCCCTGTTTGCTGTGTGGCAGTTTCTTACAAGGAAGTGCAAAGTTGAGAGAAGTGCGTAACGTGGCACAGAGGACGTTAGGCGCAAGGCCAGTGTGGATCTGTTTACATTTAAAGTCTCCAGCAGCAATCTCCAGATACTCACTGCCTCCTGCAACCTACTCTTGCACTGCAATCAAAATTGTTTTCAGAAGTTACAGGCTGAGAGGCCCTTTTTATTGACTATCTCCCTCTAGGTTCTAATTTGAGGGGAGGCAGTCTTTTATTTTCTTTGCAGAATGGGAACTGTAATGGCCATCTTAGAGATGACAAAACGGAGCTCACGAGCTTGAAATAAGTTAAAGAGCCATGTAAATAATGAAATGTATAAAAAATACTTGTAGCATATGTACATTTAGCAGGGTGTTTTTAAACCTGCTTGATAAAGTATTTTTAGTAATAACACTGAATGTATAAGTCATGCTAAGGACATGTCTTGACTTCAAATACTGAATATTTTTGTAAAGAAGAAATCTGCCTATAGCATTTGTCAATGCCCCTGCACTGTGTAGTTATTGCCAGTAATCTTGCACATAATGTTTTTTATTTTKTATTATGCACAGTGTAGGGTAAAAAATGCAATGTGCAAAAAAACGTAACTTACATTTGACCTTTTGAGTTGACTTCGATATGTATGAATTGTTAAATTATTTTAGTTTCCAGGTGTGCTACAGCCTGAAGACAGCCACTGGGGGCTGGTTTCCCAGACAGATTGACCCCAAACCTGGATTAAAACAACTATTTCAATGGATAGTCTCCATTGAAATTATTTTTTTATCCAGGACTACTTATGATCTGTCTTGAAAACGTGCCCTTGATTGTGCCTACATTTTAACCCAACATTGCAAACTTCTGTTGTTGAACCAACATTGACTTATATTTTTGGATTAGGTAATGTTATTCATTGACCAAAAATGTATATCTTAAAATCACCTTCAATTATCTGCTGTTCTTCTGCTAGAAGATAATTGAATTTGGCCCTATGTTATTGTGAAACTGTTTTTCAACTGCTTTTGTTTTGATATGTTTTTTAATGCGTTGCTGTTTATTATTTTTAAAACAGATGTCCTGTTGGTTTCTGCTAATGATTCATACATGTATAAAGCTCTTCGTCCTAAATTTGAAACTGAAGGGTTTCTCAACAAATTGGCTTTTAATTTGTCCCATTTGTTTACTGTCACCGATGAATATGAAATTATGCCACATGTCCAGACTTGATTTGAATTCGACAACAAACAAAAAACTCGAGCACTGCTTTAATTGGTCTAATCAAAGTAACCCCCCAAAAAATAAAATCCCTTCCCTTTCCCCCCAACTTTGTGTCTGTCTTTTCCTGAATGCACTCATTATTCCAAACCTTTTCCCACATTTAGTACAGCTTACTGTATTTATTTGAAAGTTACACATGGTTATATTGATTACACATTCTAATAGAATATTCATATCCTCAGCAAATAAGTGAATTGAACTGTAGCACTCCTGTCATCATGAAGTGCTTTCAGGCTAGTTAAGGATCACGTCACCCTAGACCCACTACAATTTGCATACCGCCCCAATGGATCCATCTGGACTAGAGGAACACCTACAGTGGGGAGAACAAGTATTTGATACACTGCCGATTTTGCAGGTTTTCCTACTTACAAAGCATGTAGAGGTCTGTAATTTTTATCATAGGTACACTTCAACTGTGAGAGACAGAATTTAAAACAAAAATCCAGAAAATCACATTGTATGATTTTTAAGTAATTAATTCGCATTTTATTGCATGACATAAGTATTTGATCACCTACCAACCAGTAAGAATTCCGGCTCTCACAGACCTGTTAGTTTTTCTTTAAGAAGCCCTCCTGTTCTCCACTCATTACCTGTATTAACTGCACCTGTTTGAACTCGTTACCTGTATAAAAGACACCTGTCCACCCACTCAATCAAACAGACTCCAACCTCTCCACAATGGCCAAGACCAGAGAGCTGTGTAAAGATATCAGGGATAAAATTGTAGACCTGCACAAGGCTGGGATGGGCTACAGGACAATAGGTAAGCAGCTTGGTGAGAAGGCAACAACTGTTGGCGTAATTATTAGAAAATGGAAGAAGTTCAAGATGACGGTCAATCACCCTCGGTCTGGGGCTCCATGCAAGATCTCACCTCTTGGGGCATCAATGATCATGAGGAAGGTGAGGGATCAGCCCAGAACTACACGGCAGGACCTGGTTAATGACCTGAAGAGAGCTGGGACCACAGTCTCAAAGAAAACCATTAGTAACACACTACGCCGTCATGGATTAAAATCCTGCAGCGCACGCAAGGTCCCCCTGCTCAAGCCAGCGCATGTCCAGGCCCGTCTGAAGTTTGCCAATGACCATCTGGATGATCCAGAGGAGGAATTGGAGAAGGTCATGTGGTCTGATGAGACAAAAATAGAGCTTTTTGGTCTAAACTCCACTCGCCGTGTTTGGAGGAAGAAGAAGGATTAGTACAACCCCAAGAACACCATCCTAACCGTGAAGCTTGGAGGTGGAAACATCATTCTTTGGGGATGCTTTTCTGCAAAGGGGACAGGATGACTGCACCGTATTGAGGGGGAGGATGGATGGGGCCATGYATCGCGAGATCTTGGCCAACAACCTCCTTCCCTCAGTAAGAGCATTGAAGATGGGTCGTGGCTGGGTCTTCCAGCATGACAACGACCCGAAACACACAGCCAGGGAAACTAAGGAGTGGCTCCGTAAGAAGCATCTCAAGGTCCTGGAGTGGCCTAGCCAGTCTCCAGACCTGAACCCAATAGAAAATCTTTGGAGGGAGCTGAAAGTCCGTATTGCCCAGCGACAGCCCCGAAACCTGAAGGATCTGGAGAAGGTCTGTATGGAGGAGTGGGCCAAAATCCCTGCTGCAGTGTGTGCAAACCTGGTCAAGAACTACAGGAAACATATGATCTCTGTAATTGCAAACAAAGGTTTCTGTACCAAATATTAAGTTCTGCTTTTCTGATGTATCAAATACTTATGTCATGCAATAAAATGCAAATTAATTACTTAAAAATCATACAATGTGATTTTCTGGATTTTTGTTTTAGATTCCGTCTCTCACAGTTGAAGTGTACCTGTGATAAAAATTACAGACCTCTACATGCTTTGTAAGTAGGAAAACCTGCAAAATCGGCAGTGTATCAAATACTTGTTCTCCCCACTGTATGTAAGAATGCATTTTTTTATTAGCTTTTTTACTACAGCTCAGCCTTCAATGCCATGGTACCCTCCAAGTTCATTAAGCCCGGGTTCTGCAACTGGGTCCTGGACTTCCTGATGGGCTATCCCTAGGTGGTGACAGTATGCAACAACAACCCCACTACGCTGATCCTCAACACAGGCCCCAGTGGGGTGCCTGCTTAGCCCCCTCCTGTACTTCCTGTTTACCAATGACTGCGTGGCCATGCAACTCCAAGTTTGTAGACGACACTAGTGGTAGGCCTGATTACCAACAATGACGAGACAGCCTACAGGGAGGAAGTGAGGGCCCTGGCGGAGTGGTGCCAGGAAAATAACAAAGGAGCTGATCATGGACAGCAAAGGGAACACGCTCACATCGAGGCCGCAGTGGAGAAGGTGAAAAGCTTCCAAGTTCCTCAGCGTACACATCACTGACAATCTGAAATGGTCCACGCAGACTGAGGTGAAGGTGCAACAGCATCCTGTCGGGCTGTATCACTGCCTGGTACAGCAACTACACCGTCCGCAACCACAGGGCTCTCCAGAGGGTATTGCAGTCTGCTCAATGCCTCACCGGGGGCACACTGCCCTCCAGGACATCTGCAGCACCCGGTGTCACAGGAAGGCCAAGAAGATCAGTAACAATTTAACATGGATCGTGTTTTAGACGTTCCAAATGAACAATTAGTGGTGGGCCTGGACCATCATTTATAATTTGGAATGATATTTATATTGTTTATCGACACCAAGGCTTTTTAAAATCGGGTTATTCTTCACGATTATGTAAAAAAGCAAACGACTGTTCCTGCAGGCACAAAATCCTCAGACTTTCTCTTTGCAGTCTGATGATGGGCCATCAACTGGATGTGATTTCCCATTGTATTCAAACTGGTTACATTGCACCAAAAGGCAATCCACAAGCAGTTGTCTGGACTTCACCGAGTCGAGGAAGTGAAAAGTTCATGTTCACTCAGTTGCAAATTTGCCATGTATTTTAAACAAACCGATATCAAATGGAAAAATGCAACTGATAATGGTGCCCATCACTAGTAACAATATTCTCAGTAAATACACTATATATAGAGAAGTATGTGGATACCCCTTCAAATGAGTGGATTTGGCCATTTAAGTCACACCAGTGGTTGACAGGTGTTTAAAAACAAATCGAGCACACATCCATGCAATCTCCATACACAAACATTGGCAGTAGATTTGCCTTACTGAAGAGCTCAGTGACTTTCAATGTGGCACCATCATAGGATTCTACCTCATCAAATTTCTGCCCTGCTAGAGCTGCCCCGGTCAACTAAGTGCTGTTATTGTGAAGTGGAAACGTCTAGGAGTGCTGAAGCACGTAAAAATCTGTTCTCGGTTCCAATATCTCTGGAAGCAACAACAGCACAAGAACTGTTTGTTGGGAGCGTCATGAAATGGGTTTCCATGGCCGAGCAGCCGCACACAAGCCTAAGATCACCATGCGCAATGCAAAGTGTCTACTGAAGTGGTGTAAAGCACACCGCCATTGGACACTGGAGCAGTGGAAACACGTTCTCTGGGGTGATGAATCACAGTTCACCATCTGGCAGTCTGACGGACGAATCTGGGTTTGTCGGATGCCAGGAGATGCTAACGGCCCGAATGCATAGTGCCAACTAACCTTTGAGATGAATTGGAACGCAGACTGCGAGCCAGGCATAATCGCCCAACCTCACTAATGCACATGGCTGAATGGAAGTCCCCGCAGCAATCCTCCAAAATCTAGTGGAAAGTACTTTCTGAAGAGTGGAGGCTATAGCAGCAATGGGGGGGACCAACTCCATATTAATGACCATGATTTTGGAATGAGATGTTTGACGAGCAGATGGCCACACACCTTTGGTCATGTAGTGTATATTACACACAAAAAATATTACCAATAGGGTACATTTTTTTACTTTACAGGTAAGTGAGATATAGACCGAATTAAACCTATCCAACCATACTCACTGGCCAGTCTATTAGGTACACCACCCAGCTCACCAACAAAATGGATCACTCCTACAAACCGTGAGTCACATAACCCGTGGCTTGCTGTATAAAGCATGCAAACAGGCATCGAGACGTTCAGCTATTGTTTAATTGAACGTTAGGATGGACAAAACGAGTAACCTAAGCGACGCAGAACGGCATCTCAGAACACACAACTTGTTGATGCTTGTCACTGATGGGCTATTACAGCAGATAACCACACCGGGTTCCACTCCTATAAGTTAAAAACAAGTAGAAGTGGCTCCAGTGGGCACACGATCACCAACTGAGTGGAAAAACAGCGAGTTCATTTTACTTAGAGCATCTTTGGGATGAGATCGAACGGGCTGTTCGCTGCATGAATGTCTGCGCGTTGTCTCCAATCTGCTAGATGCCATTGCACTAGCATGGTCCAACATCCCAGTGGATCACCTCTGACACCTTGTAAAATGGCCCGAAGAATACTGGCTGTTCTGGGGGGGGGGGGGGGGGGCAACCCAGTAAGGAATAGGTGACCCCAACAAACTGTCCGGTGTCTCGTACCTTCAAGGGAGCGACATCTTTGCACAACTCAGATGATTAAGAAAAGTTAAAACATAACATTTTTAATCCACAAAAAGAAAACACTGCTGCTCGATTTGAACACAAAAAATAACAATTGATCTAGAAAAAAAAAATGCAGGAGATTTAAGCAACATCAAATGTACAAAAATAATAGCAGTTAACTTGATGGCTAGATATCACTGCAAACTCCAGATTTAACTTCTCTTTTCTTATAAATGTGTTTTTGGACTCTCAACCTCTTCTGTAGCCAGAGGTTAATACCCGTTAGCCCAAAACTGTACCTTTGCATTTCATAGTTGACCAATTCTTATGTGCTGAACTTAAATCCACTGGGTTCTCAATTAATAGAATTAAACCAATATGAATGTAAATTAAAAACATCCAATGTTTTTCAGAGGTGAATGAAACTGAACTAACATAAAAAACTACTATCCATCTGTAGGGACAACCAGCTCTCCTGTTGTATGGCATCAGCCCAGAGATATGATAACTCAACTAATGAACTGAGGTGGGGTGTGTAATAACCACTCCCTAGATACCATATTCATATGTTGTAGTGTTGAACAAAAATATCTTTAGCTACTGAATAACAGGGTTTGAGGGTGGTGGGGTCCTAGGATCTGGAGCGAGATCGGGACACAGATCTGGAGTAGGAGCGTCGACAGGCCTGTTTCTGGGAGCCAGAAGAGGGGTGGAAGTCCTTGACGGGGCTGGGGGATTTGGACTGAGACTTTGTGTCTTTGGGCCTGGATCTGGGAGAGGGGGAGCGGGATGCGGAGCGGTTACGAGATGGGGGTGCGTGGTGCATCCTGTGGTGTTCACGTGGAGGGCCCCTGTACCTGTAGAAAAAAGGAGGATGGCATATGAACAGAACAATCAGTCATCCCACTAATAAATACACTGACTTGACAACTGTGTAGTGTTTTGAAACCACATAGGCTTATGCATTTTAAATGCAATCTCACTGCACTGTGTCGTGTTAGACAAGTCAGAATAATGAGTCGTATATATATATATGTCTACCTGTCATTTTCATGGCTTCTGCTTCGCCTGTGCCTGCCATATGATCGAGAGCTGTAGAGAGAAAAGTTAAAGTAAGAACCAGTCTGTATACAAAGGCATTTCGGTCTGCAATGAAAGCCCCTTGGGAGGCTTACTTGACAAGCGAAACAGTGGTTTAGTTTCAGTGTCACAGGGGAACTCACTCTCTAGGGCTCTCTGACCTCCGAGGACGGCGGTCGCAGGAAGGGCTACGCGACCGGCGCCTTTCGTAGCTGCGACTGCGAGAGCGTCTGCGTCGGCCATCGCCGCGTTCGTAGTCGTCGTAACGGGAGAAGGAGCTGCTGCGGGACCCTCTGCGAGGAGAGCTCTCCTTAGTCTTCATCTGGTTGGGGGCTGGAGGGACAAGAGTCATTAAAATGAAATACTGGGCACAAGGATAGTTGAGCAAGTAGGGTTTAAAAAAAAGAAAATTTGCATGCAGGTTGGCAATGATTTCACTAGTCAGAGACCCGAGTCAAGATATTACCACTAAAAGTGAAGCTGTAGGCCGGCCTAGTCAGACTTTCCTACTTAGATTCTTGGGTAAACTGTTTCGACAGTGAAACTTGAAATTCGTCACATTGAAATGATTGGTAGGTAGTAAATAGTGCATTTATACAGGAAATCTAAATAAAACCCATTCTTACTTTTTCGGTCACCCTGTGCAAACTGGATCTCGATCTGTCGACCACACACCCACTTGTGGTCCAGGTTGTGGAGGGCATCCTCTGCATCTCGCACGTCCTCGAATGTGCTACAGACTGTTAAGGCTTTTTACTTTCACTTGTGGAAATGGGGAGACATGTATGCACACATACAACTACAAAAGTATTTTTTTTAAATTCAGTAAAGAGGCTGGAAGCTTCAAATTTGTAAGTCAATTGTGTGCCAGCATGGGCTAATAGTAAGCTAAAAGATTAAAAATATGAAGCTGAAACTTCTGTTCAAATTTCGGGAGGAAACGAGAACAAAGGCCATACAAATGCAACATTGAAATCTTATTTCAGCAGACTTGCTTACAATTAAAGCTATAATTGTCTTGCCCTTTTGTACAGAGAACACACAGAGCAAAATATTTGGAGGTGAAGAGCACGGGTTCTATTTGGTAGGATACAAAACATTAGGCTTGTTACCTTTAACATGCTTGACCTTTGAGCTTCAGCTTGACCTTTATGCTCTTTAACTGCGCGGCAGAAGAACTTGAGATTTCCGGCTCGTCTTCGCCCAATACATCCTTTAATTTTCCTCTCTTTGGTAGTCAAACAGCTGCCTTCGTGCCCTCTTTTCTCCTCCTTGTATCTTCATGCTTTAACTTTGCTCTTTGTGTTCTTCTCCCACTATTTCCTTTCGCCTGAAATCATTATGGTCCCTTTGGCTTGAAACTACTCTACACCAGTCTTTACATTCTTTGTTGGGGTTTCTCCAGAACTGTACGTCTTTAACATTTCTAGGGTAACAGAAGCAATTTTAGTTAGGAGAGATGTTGATTCATGTCTGTACACATTTTTACTGTGTTTAACAACATTCAATGTTCCCCTCCCATAAACCAGTATAGCCTACTTTTATGACAAATATACAATAAATACTTCAAAACAGTAGGCAAACTCAAGACGTGTGACATTGTCAATATGACCCCATGTGTGAATAATAATAATGCACCGAATGAAAGACATGTTCATTAATACATTACATGAGTATAAAGGATATTGAATGTAAGCAAATCCTCTTGGTCGCCGTGTAGAGAAGTCAAGTGGAATGTAGACATCTACAATAGGCCCATAACGACCAAATTCACGGCGTAGTTCCTCTGGCCTAAAGTGTTGCGAAATGACAGGACATTTAATCTAATGGCCAGCGAAGTACAACCTTTTTGGGCTAACATTAAACCAGTGTGATTCAGAGTTCAAACCTGCAACTGTGGCCAATAACCTTCAGATTAAACTAAATTGGCTTAATACTTACCATAGAAATGGGGGTATATAATGTGACATTGGACAAGAGATATTTCATGCATTACAAGCCAGGTAGATGGTAGCCTGAGTGCCAGTCTGTTTGTGCCATCATGCCAACTCCTGTCACTTATTGTCATGTTTGGCATACATGCCAGTTAAGCCCAGGTTCCATGATATGGAGTTGGYAAAAGAGCAGTAACAGTCAACCAGTGGTGTAAAGTACTTAAGTAAAACTAATTTAAAGTACTACTTAAGTACTTTTTGGAGGCATCTGTACTTTAATGTCATATATTTTTGACGACTTTCACTTCACTACATTCCTGAAGAAAATAATGTACTTTTTACTCCATACATTTCCCCTGACACCCAAAAGTACTTGGGTGCTTAGCTGGACAGGAAAATGGTCTAATTCGCGGACCTAAAGAGAAAATCTGGTCATCCCTACTGCATCTGATCTGGTGGACTCACTAAACAGAAATGCTTTATTTGTAAATTATGCCTGAGAGTTGGAGTGTGCCGCTTGCTATCAGTAAATACAATTTAATAAAACAATAACAGCGTGCCGTCTGGTTTTCTTAATATAAATATTTTTTTACTTTTGATACTTAAGTATATTTAAAACCAAATGATTTTTTACTCAAGTAGGTTTATACTGGGTGACTTACTTGAGCCATTTTCTATTAGGGTATCTTTACTTTTACTCAAGTATGACAATTGGGTACTTTTTCCACCACTGCTGGCAACCTGGTAGGTAGAAAGATGGCCAGCTAAGTTAAGTTATTCACAGTTCGTTTCCAACAACGCTCCTGTTTTTGTGCAAACCATTCTATTTGGTGCAAACTCATGTGCAGCCTAGCAGACATGCTAACGTTAGCTTTGATACAAAGCTTAGCGAGCTAACGTTTTCAGATAACTTACTTAGCTATCCAACTAACGTTAACGTTTCCTATCATACAAACTTAAAAACAACTAGCAAATGACAACACTTAGCTACAAGTTTTCATTGTAAATGCTAGCTAAAAATCAGTAAACACAGTTTAGCCACCTAGCTAACGTTGCTCGCTAGCATACGTTAGCTAGCGCTAGCTAGCTACTGTATTACCTCGCACGCCCGAATGATTCAATCATAGCTACCTGGATTCGTCGGAGATGTTTCTAATGAAGAGTGATGGGTTAGGGGGCCTCATGTACCTAGCCATTGTAAAATATTGTTGTTACGGTTGAAATTTCTGATATAATATCAGTAAATTATACGACTTGTTCTAGCTGTAGCAAAAAGCAGCGAGGTGATCTATCCGCGAACAGAGGCCAGCGCGCATGCTCAGATACCACTATTTTAGCCCTGCCCACCAGGGGTGGCCTGGCCATCTGGCAATTTGGGCAAGGGCTGTTTAGATGTTAAATGATGACTAACCACGGCCGGCCCGCTAATTATGTGCGATTAGGGGGCCATTGAAGAGTGCACCATTTTCTGAGCTAAACTGACCAAGACGCACCTCCAACAACAACACATAAAARCTCACATAACCTCGTAAATTCAATCTGGAGTGCCAGAGGCGCTCTGGGCATTTGTAAATTCAAAGTACTGAGAGTCAGATTGTCCATTAATAAATTCGGAGCATTTCGCTCTGAATTACACGTTGATCCGAGCGTTCTGACCACTCAACCTGTTTTTGCTTTGTCATTATGGGTTAATGTGTGTAGATTGATGAGTGGAAAAAACTATTTAATCAATTTTAGAATAAGGCTGTAACGTAACAAAATGTGGAAAAACTCAAGGGGTCTGAATAGTTTCCGAATACACTGTATATGAAAGTTCCTGAAGTTTCCAAAACCATATCTCTAGGGAGAATGACAAATGTTTATAAATGTTAAAACAGAGCGTCGATAGTTCACGTATCCAGTTGTCCTCCATACCATCAACTGAGAACCCAAGACCGGCACCGGCTGTAAATGTTTGGTGTAGGCCTAGTTTTGGAGGGTTGTGTGGAAGGGTCTCGAGCACTGAGGTAAATATGAACTGGAGACAGTCGGCCATGTTGGACGTTGTTTTTAACGTAATCTACTCACATTCGCATACTCCGTTTCGGGGTTGCTGCAATCTGCTTTACAGAGTCAGTAACACCTTCTCAGTGCACACTGGAGAAAGCGCGAGCATCAACAATGCCATCACGTCATCCAGAAGCATGGCAGACATTGGATGAATATTAAGATATTCATATCTTCAGCTGTGAGTGATGGAACGAATCAGCTTTGAAGACAATTACTGGAAAAATCCAATAGATATTTTTGGCACAAAAGGTGATAGGTTTCTACTAGATAACACAGCCAAAACATGTCAAAATTGGCTATATCGTAAACATTTATGAAAACAAAAATATGCTTTTTAGGGATAAGATTAGGGTTAGGTTTAAAATCAGATTTTAAGAAGAGAAAATGTAGAAATAGGTGGGGTTTTTGTCTTTGTGACTGTTAACTAGTGATGGCCCCTGGTCTCCAGTGGTCTGGAGAGGTATGCAGCAGGGGCAGACGGACTAGAAATCAACCCTGGCATTTCTAACACACTGTACAATTATTTTCCTTGAAGCCACCAGACCATTTTATTTAGCATTGTACAAACCATTCTGATCTTGYGAGAGCTTACGGTCTGTTTCGCTATACTGATATCCGTGTAGTGAAACAGAATGTAAGCTCGCAAGATCAGGATGACTCATATGACACTACCTAATATTAGCCAAATAATGCAACTTCAACAGGCAAATAAAAAAACGGGGGAAAAACAAAATGGACCAGCTCTTGTTGTGTGTACAAGGGCACATTGATGCCATCTGTTGGTAAATGTTCATTACTGCAACACCAGTGTTTTACCAGTGTGCTTGAGATATGCACCATGATGTATTCCAATGTGCTGAACATAACTGGTTACTCGCAGGGCTGGTGATTGCCGTTCTGCCGCCCTAAGTGAGACCAAAAGAAATKGATGAAAAGTATTTTCCGCATGTTTAAAATATATWTTTTTTCCAGGACGTTGAAAAGGCATATTTTCCGGATGTTGAAAAATAGGTACTGTATGTGGTAAGCATACCATTTGCTAAACACTAAAAGGCTGTAACGTAACAAAATGTGGATTGTGGATACATCTTATTTKATTTTTTTWTTTTTWAATATGTCAACTGCCTGTATGCAACGGAGAGTGAGATGCTATGCTAGCCTCATGAATATGCATAGAACATCTGAAATTTCGAGATGGTATTTTTTCCCTCAAAGTTGCCGGGATGTCACATGCAACACACATCAGTACACTCATAACAACCTAAGGATTACGACACTTCTATTAGATCAAATAAGCCTCAATACCATTATTGTTCATCTTGACTATATTTGACACTTTTTGATTGCCTCCCATGAGTATTTTTCTCCACTCGTAACACACACACACTTAGAAATTCTTGTTTTTGAAAGAAAAGCACAAAAAAAATCCATTAAAATAACATCAAATTGATCAGAAATACAGTGTAGACATTCATAATGTTGTAAATAACTTGTAGCTGGAAACAGATTTTTTATGAAATATCTACATTAGGCGTAGAGGCCCATTACCAGCAACCAGCAATCACTCCTGTGTTCCAATGGCACATTGTGTTAGCTAATCCAAGTTTATCATTTTAAAAAGGCTAATTGATCATTAGAAAACCCTTTTGCAATTATGTTAGCACAGCTGAAAACTGTAGTGCTGATTAAAAGAAGCAATAAAACTGGCCTTCTTTAGACTAGTTGAGTATCCGGAGCATCATCGTTTGTGGGTTCGATTACAGGCGCAAAATGGCCAGAAACAAAGAACTTTCTTCTGAAACTTGTCAGTCTATTCTTGTTCTGAGAAATGAAGGCTATTCCATGCGAGAAATTGCCAAGAAACTGAAGATCTCGTGCAACGCTGTGTACTACTCCCTTCACAGAACAGTGCAAACTGTCTCTAACCAGAATAGAAAGAGGAGTGGGAGGCCCCAGTGCACAACTGAGCAAGAGGACAAGTACATTAGAGTGTCTAGTTTGAGAAACAGACGCTTCACAAGTCCTCAACTGGCAGCTTCATTAAATAGTACCCGCAACACACAAGTCTCAATGTTAACAGTGAAGAGGCGACTCCGGGAAAGCTGGGGCCAAGCTTCCTGCCATCCAGGACCTATATACTAGGCGGTGTTAGAGGAAAGCCAAAAAAATTGTCAGAGACTCCAGTCACCCAAGTCAGACTGTTTTTTTCTGCTACCGCATGGCAAGCAGTACCGGAGCACCAAGTCTAGAACCAAAAGGCCCCTTAACAGATTCTACCCCCAAGCCATAAGTCTGCTGAACAATTAATCAAATGGCCCCTGGACTATTTACATTGACASCCCCCATTGGTTTTGTACACTGCTGCTACTCGCTGTTAGATTCGGTACCGGTACCCCCTGTATATATCCTCATTATTGTTATTTTGTGTTTTTTAATTATATTTTTTACTTTAGTTTATTTGGTAAATATCTTCTTAACTCTTTCTTGAACTGCACTGTAGGGGATCGGTGTCCCGTCCATGGGACGGTTGAGCTAATGTAGGCTAATGCGATTAGCATGAGGTTATAAGTAACAAGAACATTTCCCAGGACATAGACACATATGATATTGTCAGAAAGCTTAAATTCCTGTTAATATAACTGCACTATCCAATTTACAGTAGCTATTACAGTGAAAAGCCTTGAGACTTCCTTACTATTAGATTTCGTGCACCAGCTGTTGTTTACAAATATACCCAGACCGCCACCCCTTGTCTTACCGGAGGTGGCTGTTCTATCTTGCCGATGCAGCGTAAATCCTGCCAGCTGTATGTTATTCATGTCGTCGTTCAGCCACGACTCGGTGAAACATAAGATATTACAGTTATTAATGTCTCATTGGTAGGATAGACGTGATCGTAGTTTGTCTATTTTGTTATCCAATGATTGTACGTTGGCTAATACGACTGATGGTAAAAGCAGATTACCCATCTCTTTGTGAGATGCAGAGTAGGTGAACGGATGAACTCCGCATGTGTGGTTCTCACCGTGAAGCATGGAGGTGGTGTGGGGGTGCGTTGCTGGTGACATCTTCAGTGATTTATTTAGAATTCAAGGCACACTTAACCAGCATGGCTACCACAGCATTCGGCAGCGATACGCTATGCCAGCTGGTTTGCGCTTAGTGGGACTATCATTTGTTTTTCAACAGGACAATGGCCCAAAACACATCTCCAGGTTGTGTAGGGGATATTTGACCAAGGAGGGTGATGAGTGCTGCATCAGATGATCTGGCCTCCACAATCAGCTGACCTCAACCCACTTGAGATAGCTTGGTATGAGTTGGACCGCAAAGTGAAGGAAAAGCAGCCAACAAGTACTCAGCATACGTGGGAACTCCAAGACTTTTGAAAAAGCATTCCAGGTGAAGCTGGTTGAGAGAATGCTAATAGTGTGCAAAGCTGTCGTCAAGGCAAAGGGTGGCTACTTTGAAGAAACTCAAAATATATTTGGATTTGTTTAACACTTTTGGTTACTACATGATTCCATGTGTTATTTCATAGTTTTGATGTCTTCCCTATTATTCTACAATGTAGAAAATAGTAAAAATAAAGAAAAACCCTTGAATGAGTAGGTGTGTCAACTTTTGATTGGTACTGTAGGGTTGGTTGGTGGTGCGTTTTTCTGTTTGTATCAATATGTAACATTATACACTACCGCACAGTAGGTGGCAGCATGCACAAACAAAGTGTGTGATACTGAAGTGTCTTGTGTAGGCCTAGCGAGCCTATCTGTGCATGTGAGGTTTTGGTGTGTGTGTGTGTGTGTGTGTGTGTGTGTGTCTTCAAACCAAACCATAAAAAAAATCTGGAAATCAATGGTTTGAAAATGTCACAAGTTTCATTCATTCGATTTGTACCATTTCACAACTTGCCTGGTTGTTTCAGTTAGGTGTGCCTATGCAAAGTCACTCAAAGGTGGTACTGAAACCCAACTGTCTGATGGGTTTTGAAAATGTGTTATATCTTTCACTACCTTGGTTGTTAGTTTAAGTTGGACTTTTAAGATCCTCATCGAAGTAGTCATTTCAGATGTGTAAGCTTTCATCTCCCCTTCATTGTCTGTCATCTTGACTTGAATGAGTGCACACATTCATTTGAATCGGAATACAGCTTTTCTTTTAGTCATGTATATGTTCTGTCAAGTATTTGATTGTGAATACTCCACCCCTTCCTTTTTTTGCAAGGTTTTTAATGTTGTGATATAAGTGGGTATGCACCCTAAATGTTTGTACATTTATTTTAAACATTGTTTAAGGGTTCAGTGGTCTGTTTTACTGGAATGACTTGTTTAAAAATGTGTGGTTTCTAAAGTGGGGAACAAAATAATCATTTTCATGCACTTTTATGATTTTGGGTAAGCTCATTCTATAATATACTGTATAATATGGGATTTTGCATAGAATAAAAATCATGTCTGTCCCAGTGCAGTTGAACTAGGTGCCCTTCATGGTTTCAATGTTGTGCAAATGAAATGCTACGGACTGAGTTCTGTAACTACTGAATGGTTACACCTTTTATTCTACATATGATTTTTCAGTCCAAAACCTGGCTGAGAATATTTGGCCAATAACTCAGTTTACTTGCATTACTTACCTGCCTCTTGCATTCTCCTGTTAGTGTTTGTTGGCCTTCAGCACACCTTAAGCTGCATTTAGACATCTAGCCCAATTCAGATTTTTTTCTTCTTCTCTAATTGGTCTTTTAACCAATCAGATCAGCTCTGAAAAAGATCTGATGTGATTGGTCAAAAGACCAATTAGTGCACGACACTCATTCCACAGAGGGCCAAGTGTCTGCGGGTTTTCGCTCCTCCTGTACCTGATTGATGAATTAAGGTCACTTATTAGATAGGAACTCCCTCACCTGGTTGTCTAAATCAAATCAAATTGTATTGGTCACATACACATGGTTAGCAGATGTTAATGCGAGTTTAGCGAAATGCTTGTGCTTCTAGTTCCGACCATGCAGTAATATTTAATTAACAAGTAATCTAACAAATTCACAACGACTACCTTATACACACAAGTGTAAAGGAATGAATAAGAATATGTACATATAAATATATGGATGATTGATGGCCGAACGGCATAGGCAAGATGCAGTAGATGGTATAGAGTACAGTATATACATATGAGATGAGTAATGTAGGTTATATAAACATTATATAAAGTGGCATTGTTTAAAGTGACTAGTGATACATTTATTACATCCAATTTTATTATTAAAAAGTGGCTAGAGATTTGAGTCAGTATGTTGGCAGCAGCCACTCAATGTTAGTGATGGCTGTTTAACAGTCTGATGGCCTTGAGATAGAAGCTGTTTTTCAGTCTCTCGGTCCCACCTTTGATGCACCTGTACTGACCTCGCCTTCTGGATGATAGCGGGGTGAACAGGCAGTGGCTCTGGTGGTTGATGTCCTTGATGATCTTTTTGGCCTTCCTGTGACATCGGGTGGTGTAGGTGTCCTGGAGGGCAGGTAGTTTGCCCCCGGTGATGCGTTGTGCAGACCTCACTACCCTCTGGAGAGCCTTACGGTTGCCGTACCAGGCGGTGATACAGCCCGACAGGATGCTCTCGATTGTGCATCTGTAAAAGTTTGTGAATATTTTTGGTGACAAGCCAAATTTCTTCAGCCTCCTGAGGTTGAAGAGGCGCTGTTGCGCCTTCTTCACCACGCTGTCTGTGTGGGTGGACCATTTTAGTTTGTCTGTGATGTGTACGCCCTCACCTCCTCCCTGTAGGCCATCTCGTCATTGTTGGTACTCAAGCCTACCACTGTTGTGTCGTCTGCAAACTTGATGATTGAGTTGGAGGCGTGCATGGCCACACAGTCATGGGTGAACAGGGAGTACAGGAGAGGGCTGAGAACGCGCCCTTGTGGGGCCCCAGTGTTGAGGATAAGCGGGTTGGAGATGTTGTTTCCTACCCTCACCACCTGGGGGCGTCCTGTCAGAAAGTCCAGGACTCAGTTGCACAGGGCATGGTCGAGACCCAGGGTCTCGAGCTTAATGACGAGTTTGGAGGGTACTATGGTGTTAAATGCTGAGCTGTTGTCGATGAACAGCATTCTTACATAGGTATTCCTCTTGTCCAGATGGGTTAGGGCAGTGTGCAGTGTGATTGCGTCATCTGTGGACCTATTGGGGCGGTAAGCAAATTGGAGTGAGTCTAGTGTGTCAGGTAKGGTGAAGGTGATATGATCCTTGACTAGTCTCTCAAAGGACTTCATGATGAAGGAAGTGAGTGCTACGGGGAGGTCTTAATTTGAAAGGAAGAAAACAAAAACCAGCAGACACTAGGCCCTCCATGGAATGAGTTGGACACCCCTGAATTAGTGAGAAAAATATCAGAATTGGGCTCCCTGTCTAAACGCAGCCTTAGTGGGGGGTAGCTCGGTTGTTCAGGCAGGTGGTTCCCTAGCAGTCTCTCTACCTTGGCTTGTGCCCATTCATTCTCCTTCACAGTCACATACAGTAAATTATAAGTCATTGTAGATTAGTCAAACTAATGTGCTAAAGGGGAAGATCGGAAGCACAAAATGGAAGATGGCCAGTCAAACTTGATTGACCCCTGCGGTTTATTAATTACGTTGATTCTGTTGCAAAACGTTTTGCAACAGAAACCATTTACTCCAAACGGAAGACGTTTTGCAAGGACAACAAGAGTTTGTATTGGACAAATTTAGGGAGGTCCATCCCCATTTCATTCTGTTTGCTCTGTTTGCATCCTTTTGGTTCTTAAAACGGTAAATGTTTCCATTGAAAGACGTAATCAATACATCCCAGTTTTGATTATTTCAATCACCAACTCTATTTTGCAGTCATTTTATAAAGTAGCCTCCAACACTCTACTCAACAAACTGGATGCAGTCTATCACAGTGCCATCCGTTTTGTCACCAAAGCCCCATACACTACCCACCATTACGACCTGTACGCTCTCGTTGGTTGGCCCTCGCTTCATACTCGTCGCCAAACCCACTGGCTACAGGTTATCTACAAGTCTCTGCTAGGTAAAGCCCCGCCTTATCTCAGCTCACTGGTTACCATAGCAGCACCCACTCGTGGCACGCGCTCCAGCAGGTATATCTCACTGGTCACCCCCAAAGCCAATTCCTACTTTGGTCGTCTTTCCTTCCAGTTCTCTGCTGCCAATGACTGGAACGAACTGCAAAAATCTCTGAAGCTGGAAACACTTATCTCCCTCACTAGCTTTAGCTGTCAGAGCAGCTCACAGATTACTGCACCTGTACATAGCCCATCTATAATTTAGCCCAAACAACTACCTCTTCCCCTACTRTATTTATTTATTTATTTTGCTCCTTTGAAGCCCATTATTTCTATTTCTACTTTGCACATTCTTCCACTGCAAATCTACCATGCCAGTGTTTTACTTGCTGTATTGTATTTACCTCGCCACCATGGCCTTTTTTTTGCCTTTACCTCCCTTATCTCACCTCATTTGCTCACATTGTATATAGACTTATTTTTCTACYGTATTATTGACTGTATGTTTTGTTTATTCCATGTGTAACTCTGTGTTGTTGTATGTGTCGAATTGCTATGCTCTATCTTGGCCAGGTCGCAGTTGCAAATGAGAACTTGTTCTCAACTAGCCTACCTGGCTAAAAAAGGTGAAATAAAATAAAATTTAAAAAAAATGGCCACATGTAATTATGCCTGATACTAGGTACAGTGCATTCGTAAAGTATTCAGACGCCTTCAACATTGAACCAACGTGGAATACACGTTGAATTGACGTCTGTGCCCAGTGGGGCCGTCAGGTGTCCTTCTCRGAGCAAGCCCACTGGAGCAGCTTAATGGAAAGATCAGCCTGTCCGGAAGTCATCAGGTGAGAATCACAACTTCAAATAGTGGCTTAACAGTAYCCCCTGCTTGGGTTTTGTTGGCCAATATTGCCCATCAGTCTGAACACCTGTGGCCACCTGGGTATTTAGTAATGACCATGTACGCTGAGGAAGGTTTCAGCTAAAAAAAATMATCCCTACAGTGGAATAAATTACACTGAACAAAAATATAAATGCAACATGTAAGGTGTTGGTCCCATGTTTCATGAGCTGAAATAAAAGATCCCAGAAATGTTCCATACGCACAAAAAGCTAATTTCTCTCAAGTTCTGAGGGAGTGTGAAATTGGTGGCAGTGGGGTTATGGTATTGGCAGGCATAAGTTACGGACAACGAACACAATTGCATTTTATTGATGGCAATTTGGATGCACAGAGATACCGTGACAAGATCCTGAGGCCTATTGTTGTGCCATTCATCCGCTGCCATCACCTCATGTTTCAGCATGATAATCCACGGCCTCGTGTCGCAAGGATCTGTACACAATTCCTGGAAGTTGAGCATGTCCTGCAAACTCACCAGACATGTCACCTTTTGAGCATGTTCTGGATTGACATGTATGACAGCATGTTCCAGTTTCCACCAATATCCAGCATCTTCGCACAGCCATTGAAAAGGAGTGTGACGGCATTTCACAGTCCACAATCAACAGCCTGATCAACTCTATGCGAAGGAGATGTGCCGCGCTGCATAATGAAAATGGTGGTCGCCTAGGGTTGCAAAGGGTCGGAAACTTTTCCATGGAAAGTTAAGCCCAGGAACTTTGGGAATTTTCCTTAAATTCATCAAAAAAGTTAGCTTATAACATTTAACCTTTTTTGTGGGATACGCATAAGGCAATTCTAGGTCTTGTGGCATATTTTGGTTAAACTATCCCCAATTCAATGGGATTGCAACCCTCTGCATGCACAGTGCATTCATCCATCACATGTGCAGTGCACTCTCCATCACATGTACAGCTGATTCTCAAGATCTTGCACACTAATGAGATGCTATTGAGCCCACACTACTATACTGTCTGAGCCAAGGACTACATGCTTTCTGGTAAGTTTTGATTACAATGCTGGGTGGGGTGAATATATTTTATGTGACATACATGGTTTTATGTTAACTAGTAAATAGTAGCCTACAGCAAAGTGTGTTTAAATCATTTGTAACTTGTTAACAATTTCTGCTAGTTAGTTTTTGCTACCATGTGGGTTTTAGCTTGCTTGAGCCTGCTAACYGAGGAGTGTTAATTCACTTGTTTCCATACATGTTACATTTAAAAATATATATCTTACAAAGGAGTTGTTTAATCAAACTGCTTAACTATTTATCTGTACATGGAATTGTATTTGTTTGTTTTTTTACTCATTTTTTCTCATCTTTACAGGAAAATGCCACGGGCACTATCTGATGTGTGGAGACATTTCACTGCAGCTAACGTAGAAGGAAAAGTTATGCACATTTGCAAATACTGTGCCAAATCATATGTGAAGAATGCAACAAAGTTGCAKAATCATCTGGCCAAGTGCATAAAGTTCCCTCAGCGCTCACAACAAGCAACCTCTGACAAAAGTCCCTCTACTTCTATTCGAGGTAAAAATTATTAATCAGACACCTTATCGATAGCAACAGCTCATGGTCCTCCTGGAATCAGAAGGTTTTTGACTCAATGGAGGAACGTGGTCAGAGAAATGCTGATGAATGTCTTGCTCGAGCTGTGTATGCAACTGGTTCACCTCTGATGCTCACAGGCAATGTGTATTAGAAGAAATTTCTGAATGTTCTTTGCCCAGCATACACCCCTCCAACCAGACATGCTTTATCTATTAATTTGCTGGATGCAGAGTTCAACAGAGTTTAAGTGAAGGTCAAGCAAATCATAGAGAAAGCAGACTTGTATTGCAATCTGGATGCGGTGGTCGATGTTTGCTAGGCAAGGAATAATTAACTACATCATCTTCACCCCTCAACCAGTATTCTACAAGAGCACAGACACAAGGGACAACAGACACAGCGGTCACTACATTGCAGATGAGCTGAAGGCAGTCATCAATGACTTTGGACCACAGAAGGTATTTGCACTGGTGACAGACAATGCTGTGAACATGAAGGCTGCTTGGTCTACCCTCACATCACACCTATTGGCTGTGCTGCTCATGCAATGAATCTGCTCCTCAAGGACATCATGGCACTAAAAACAATGAATACACTCTACAAGAGAGCCAAGGAAAGGGTTAGGTATGTGAAGGGTCATGAAGCAGAAATCTACCTCACCAAGCAAAGTGAGAAGAATAAGAGCACCACATTGAAGCTGCCCAGCAACAACCATTGGGGTGGTGTTGTCATGATATTTGACAGTCTGCTGGAGGGGAAGGAGTCTCTCCAAGAAATGGTCATATCACAGTCTGCCAATATGGACAGCCCCATCAAGAGGACTCTCCTGGATTATGTATTTTGGGAGAGAGTGGTAAGCAGCCTGAAACTCCTGAAACCTATAGCAGTAGCCATTGCACGGATTGAGGGAGACAATGCCATCCTTTCTGATGTTCAGACTTTGCTTGCAGATGTAAGAGAAGAAATCCGTACTGCCCTGCCCACTTCACTGTTGCTCCAAGCAGAGGAAACTGCAGTTCTGAAATACATCAAAAAGCGTGAAGACTTCTGCCTGAAGCCCATACAAGCTGCAGCGTACATGTTGGACCCCAAGTATGCTGGCAAAAGCATCCTGTCTGGTGCAGAGATCAACAAGGCCTATGGTGTCATCAGTACCATGTCTCGCCACCTTGGCCTGGATGAGGGCAAGGTTCTTGGCAGTCTGGCGAAGTCCACTTCCAAGCAAGGGCTTTGGGATGGAGATGCAATATGGCAGTCATGCCAACATATCTCGCCAGCCACCTGGTGGAAGGAACTTCTGAGGAACTTCCAACTTCTGTGGATCTGAGGCTCTTTCCCCTGTTATCTCCATCATCCTCCAARTCCCACCAATATCAGCCACCTCAGAGCGCAACTGGTACTTGTTTGGGAACACACACATCAAATCAACAGGCACATCAAATCAACAGGCAATCAACAGGCTGATCATTACAACGGTTGAAAAATTGGTTGCCATCCGGGCAAATTTGAGGCTTTTTGAGCCTGACAACGAGCCATCCTCAACAAGGTTGGAAAGTGAGGGTGAAGATGAGGCCTCAGAGTCTGATGTTCAAGAGGTGGACATTGAGAAGGTCCAGGGAGAAGACATGAGAGGAAGACACCAAACCTTTCTAGACTAAATCATTTTACAGATGTACAGTTGAGGTCGGAAGTTTACATACACTTTAGCCAAATACATTTAAACTCAGTTTTTCACAACTCCTGACATTTAATCCAAGTAGAAATTCCCTGTCTTAGGTCAGTTAGGATCACCACTTTATTTTAAGAATGTGAAATGTCAGAATAATAGTAGAGAGAATGATTTATTTCAGCTTTTATTTCTTTCATCACATTCCCAGTTGGTCAGAAGTTTACATACACTCAATTAGTATTTGGTGGCATTGCCTTTAAATTGTTTAACTTGGGTCAAACGTTCAGGTAGCCTTCCACAAGCTTCCCACAATAAGTTGGGTGAATTTTGGCCCATTCCTCYTGACAGAGCTGGTGTAACGGAGACAAGTTTGTAGGCCTCCTTGCTCACACACGCTTTTTAATTTCTGCCCACAAATATTCTATAGGATTGAGGTCAGGGCTTTGTGATGGCCACTCCAATACCTTGACTTTGTTGTCCTTAAGCCATTTTCCCCCAACTTTGGAAGTATGCTTGGGGTCATTGTCCAGTTGGAAGACCCATTTGCGACCAAACTTTAACTTCCTGACTGATGTCTTGAGATGTTGCTTCAATATATCCACATAGTTTTCCTGCCTCATGATGCCATCTATTTTGTGAAGTGCACCAGTCCCTCCTGCAGCAAAGCACCCCCACAACATGATGCTGCCACCCCCGTGCTTCACGGTTGGGATGGTGTTCTTCGGCTTGCAAGCCTCCCCCTTTTTCCTCCAAACATAACAATGGTCATTATGGCCAACCAGTTCTATTTTTGTTCATCAGACCAGAGGACATTTCTTTGTCCCCATGTGCAGTTGCAAACCGTAGTCTGGCTTTTTTATGACTGTTTTAGAGCAGTGGCTTCTTCCTTGCTGAGCAGCCTTCAGGTTCTGTCGATATMGGACTCGTTTTACTGCGGATATAGATACATTTGTACCTGTTTCCTCCAGCATCTTCACAAGGTCCTTTGCTGTTGTTCTGGGATTGATTTGCACTTTTCGCACCAAAGTACGTTCATCTCTAGGAGACAGAACGCGTCTCCTTCCTGAGCGGTATGACATCTACATGGTCCCATGGTGTTTATACTTGCGTACTATTGTTTGTACAGATGAACGTGGTACCTTCAGGCATTTGGAAATTGCCCCCAAGGATGAACCAGACTTGTGGAGGTCTACAATTATTTTCTGAGGTCTTGTCTGATTTCTTTTGATTTTCCCATGATGTCAAGCAAAGAGGCACTGAGTTTGAAGGTAGGCCTTGAAATACATCCACAGGTACACGTTCAATTGACTCAAATTATGTCAATTAGCCTATCAGAAGCTTCTAAAGCCATGACATAATTTTCTGGAATTTTCCAAGCTGTTTAAAAGCACCGTGTGTAAACTTCGGACCCGCTGGAATTGTGATACAGTGAATTATAAGTGAAATAATCTGTCTGTAAACTATTGTTGGAAAAATTACTTGTGTCATGCACAAGGTAGATGTCCTAACCGACTTGCCAAAACTATAGTTTGTTAACTAGAAATGTGTGTAGTGGTTGAAAAACTAGTTTTATTGACTCCGACATAAGTGTATGTAAACTTTCGACTTCAACTGTATGTTGAAAACGTTTTTGGGGATCATTTGATATTCCCTTTCTTTTGTTGTTCAGTGAAATCATCCCATGGGAAGAGTCAACTCATTTGATTAAAGTTCAATYTGTAACTAAATTGTTATTTTTTAAATTTCTATTGGAAAGRTTTATTAATTTGAAATTATGACTACTTATGATAAGGTAAAATGTTTATGTTTCTGTCCCCATTTGATATGGTAAGTATATCCAATGCAAAAAACATCTACATTTAAATGGTATTAATATTAATTTGCATACATTTCCTTTAATTCCCATATATTCCCACGGAACGTTTCCAGCTCTGAATATTCCCCAAAATGTGCAACCCTAGTCACGCCAGATACCGACTAGTTTTCTGATCCACRCCCCTACCTTTTAAAAAAAATGTCTGTGACCAACAGATGCATATCTGTATTCCCAGTCATGTGAAATCCGTAGATACAGGTTTTATTTTAGTCGTACGTCTTGAATGTAAATTATCAGTGGTTTGTTTTACAATGTGAAATGAGTTGATGTACCCGACTTTGCTGTTTTGAGTGTGAATTATCCCACTGTAGGCCTATTCAGTATTTGAAAGGGCACTGTGAAATGATAGACTGTGTATTTTGAATCATATGTGAAGTATATATTGAATACTTTTCTATTATTCCATCAGCGTTCACTGTTTATTAGATGATGCACAGCAGCATGTTCACAGCACACATAATAAACCATATGTTTTATGTCAAGCAAGTTTATTTAAATAGCCAAGGACTGCCCCCCTGCCTGCTACCATTCCAGGTTCACAACTTTTTGCTCCTCCTGATGAGTGACGTAGAGCCCACTGTCAGCGTCTGAAATTGGGGAGGTAGTGAAAAGTGTTTTGTTACCGTGGGCAGGTCACAATTATACAAATAAAACCACATAAGGTAGAAATAGACAGCTTGTTTGACCTGTGCCCCATATTTCACAACTCTATATGCTTATATTTGACACGCTGTACAGACAGATGTGTGTTATTTTTCAGTGCTACCAACATTAGGTCAAATTACCTCAACCATCTCTCCTCCCTTGAGCTCCTGGATGCTGGAGAATTTATCTGTGTTGCACATCAGCTTTCCTCCCTCCAGTCTGACAGTGCACTGTAGGGGCCAGAGAAGAGAGAGGTGATCAGTAATGTGTAGCAATAACGAGTGAGGACAGACGAGCTGAGAAACTTGGAAGAGTGAACAAGTCATACACTAACTGCAGATACAAGACTATCTTGTATCTGCTGGACTTCAGTTCAAATTGCTGGATTGCTGGACTTCAGTTCAAAGATTAAACCTGTCGATTTAACAATATGTCAATCAATCAATACTTTCAYAAGTATAGATTCAACACAGACAGGTAAATTGGGATTGTCTACCTTGAGCTTTTTGCCATCCATGGTGGTGATGTCGGACTCTTTGCCGATGGTGAAGGAGTTGGTGACGGACTTGCCAGGAGTTTTGGAGGTGATGACAAAGTCATTGCCGTTCTGCTGGATCTCAGTGACGGGCTTGATGTCTTTGGCCAGCTTGATAACATCTTCTGGGAGGGCTGATAGACGGGCAGGAGGATGACTCATTAGCTTAGGATTGGACCCATGGAGGCAAACCCTACCTTTTCATTTTGGGTCATAATTGAGAATCTATAGTTGAATCTCTTGTATTTCCTTGATTCCTTACATCCTCTCTCCTTCTCAAAACTCATTGGATGAGAAGGTCAGAGGGGAGGAACCATTAATCTTCTCTCCTCCATTGAGTTTTGAGAAAGAGGACACGAGGAATCAAGCAAATACATTTCAGATTCACCCCTAAACAACCCTATACATGCAATGCAATGGATCTTTAGGAAACTCACAGATGGCCCTGAGAAACTCCTCGTAGTTCTCCTGAGCATACACCTGCCACGTTCCACTGAAGGCCATTTTGTCTGTGTCTGTACCGGTCCGGTTTCTTCTCCTTCACCAAGATGGACAATAAGAGCCTGAGACAGCTGTGCGAAGCTAAACACAAATGTAGAGATGGCACTGCGTCCCCCACAGCTACTTATATCAGCAGGTAGAGGGGGCTCCGCTCTGTGCCTCTGTGTCTAATCAGTAACACAGCCTCTGAAGTAATGTCCCCCATTGTTTGAACAACCCAGAGTTCGCTTACATCTGTCTGGCATGACCCCAACTTCCAGTTGTCTTGGGATGGGGAAGAGTACGTTATGTCTGAGCCATAAAATGACATATGCATGGGTTTTACTCATCCCAATAGATTGGCTTCTGAAACTTCTGTCACGCAGATCTCAAGTTTGTGTCTGAGCACCTATTGCAATACTGTCCTAAATACAGACCTGTGTTTAAATTGCTATCTGAAATAATTTTGAATACTTCAACTGGGCTTTATCGAGCTTGCCTAGCACAATGGAACCGATAAAATCAGTGCAAAAGTGCAAACCAGGCCACATGGCTCTTTGGRCAGGCTAAAGCAAACTCTGAAACTGTTTGAATAGTATTCGAACCCAGGTCTGATGTCCTGTGGAATCTTCCTAAAAACAGTGTTCAAATCTACTCCACTGTTTAGCCAGGCAATGGGTGAATGACACCTTGGACAAGAGCTCTTCTATCAGTTCAGAAGACATATTGTAGCTACTCTTTAATTGCATAATACTTTMCCGCACTTCTATGAGATGTTTCTAATAAWCATTGAATGACGAATCMCTCTGGCAGACATCTCAAACAGTGCACACAATAACATCAGAGGCATGTTGGAGGTGAATGAAACGGTGTCAAGCCACCAAGATCAAATCACTTTCTTAGCAGCTTTATTAGAAGCGATTGCAGAGACACATGATATGACAAACGCTGTATGTGGAGAGCGGACAGGCTAATAAACCTACTTGAGCTGCAGGTGCCGACTCTGAGTGAGTGAGATTACAGCCTTATTACAGGGAGGTCAGAGCATAAATTAGGTTGATATAGAAAAACGAACTTGACGTGTCGTGCACCGATGTGATTTGCTCCGTGTACATGGCTAACATGACACCTCTAGTGAAATACAACATGGGAGATAATTGCAATTGGCATCAAGTCTGCTGCTGTCAAGACATGAAATGAAACTTTAACGTGCTCGCCTTGGCCAATGAATCCTACTTCAGAGCTTTCTAGTCCCTGCTCACAGGTCCTATTATTAAATTGCTCCAGAAAGAAAGGGGCGACATCATAAAATTGTAGCTGACACTCTTGGGATATTTACTGGTAGTCTAATGACACAAGAATACAGGTTGTTGCAGTTTTGACTGGACCTCAAATTGTCCTAATTGACTGCATTCCCTCTAGCACAAGTAACTTCTTAGTCATTGCTACATCCCAATGCCACAAATTAACCGCTTCTAGCATTTCACTCCCCATTAACTCCAATTTAACCCCATGAAAACGAACTGGCTCAACCACCACACAAACACAACCCACTGGGCACACACTGGTTGAATCAACGTTGTTCTCATGTCATGTGGAACCAGCGTTGAAAATACATTGAATTGACGTCTGGTACCCAGTTGTAATCGTCTCTTAGTGCAACAAAACCAACGCTCCTTCCTTCCTTACATCTCCRCTGCATCGTGCGGGGGCTTCTCGCCATGCTTGYAGACGSTCACGGTCACGTYGACCGTCTGAGTGCCGTACTGGTTGCGCWCAAAGATGCAGTAGTTGCCTGATTCCTCGCTAGTCACACTGTTGACGGTCAGAGTGCTSCACTTATTCTCGTTGGCGATGTTGAACTGGCCCCCTGAGACGATGCCTTTGTCGTTCCTCAGCCAGATCATCTCTGGGGCAGGGGCACCGTCAGCGAAGCAGGTCAAGCACAGAGACTGGGGAGGAGAGGGAAATAGAGATGACATGATTCACRACAGTCAATGTAAATATGAACAACGACCAAATACCGCTTGTCACTTGACTTGGGCAGGTAAGGCTATTTAAAAAAAATAAAAAAACGTATTGGAGAAGGTGCTGATCTATGATCAGTTCCCCCTGTCCATTTAATTGTATTCATTATGATCTAAAAGGCTAAACTGATCCTAGATCAGCACTTCTACTCGTGGGTCTAACAGTACAATTACAAAAATCGGACGTAAAAAKATAATGAAGTACTAGTGAACATGGTAACCACGTAATAGAACAGTATTATTTAGTAGTTAGCCTACTTTATTCTCCATGATAGCCACCACATCTGGTAGGCCCTTGGTCACCCTGGCCCGATCTAAAGCAACGAGAAGGACATTTACCCCCTTGAATCATCCATAGGAAGCTCATTCAATCATTCCAGTGTACAGAAAATTAAATAATTAAGAAACCATGAAAGAGTATGCTACTCACCTTTCTCAGCAACCGCCACTTGCCTTTGTAGTAAAAAGCAAGGGTAAATCCGATAAATACATTTGCAAATGGTTTCATATCTATCACCATACTATATGTCAACTCATTAATATTGAATATAGAACAGTTTTCTGTTTGTCCATGTGAGAATAGTGATAGAAAATAGTACCTGCAATTGTTTGTGTTAGTGTTTACCACTGCAAGCCATGCTGGGCGCTCACCATCAATATGGTAATGGACTTACTTCAATCTCTGGTATTCCAACAGAGGATCAGCAAAGGCKTTTAAAGAGAGAGAGAGAGAGATAATTAAATATAGATTACTGAAATGTATTTAAGAAGAATGTAATATTCACCAACTGCCTGTCTTGGAAGATATGAATGTAGATCAAGATTGCAGACAAATTAAATTATAATTGAGTAATAATTGTCAAATTCTGAAGTTTACATTCTAGTTGTGAAGACATTGACATGAATCTGAAGCAGTAAAATCCTTGTATGAAGCCTATTTTGCTTAACTGCTTTGAGACAATACTGCTTTTTGAGTGAATCAGACTGGTCAGACTAACCTTGTCCAGATAGGTCCAGTGAGCGGGTGCTTTTCTTGACCATCTAACATCTCCAGAGTGTACTTCCCCTTATCGTTCTCCGTGGGCGCGAAGACCTCGACCCACAGCTTCTGCATACTGCTGCCAGGCTTACACCTCTCCAACTGGTCAATGCTACTCTCCCTGGTACACAATGAAAAATAATATGATAATACGATTCAATAGAATAGAATATATTTTTCTAAAATCCAACAAAAGTTACTTCCATACAAGGCCATGACTGTTTATGTCTGAGGGCTTTACTTGTTCAGTTTTAAGTTTCTTTGTAAAAGCCTTTACGTTTGGTCTTTTTCAATCTGGTGAGATGTGATGGATTTGGGATTAAAGGCTCAGACTGTCTCACTAAGGAAGCTGTGGGGCGATGTGAAGAAAAACACAAATGCTAAAGCAACTGAGTTTAAATTGGACAATCCAAACCACGTCCTTACAGAAAAATCACATGATTTCACATGAAATTTCACATTTTTGCGTGTAGTTTCATGTTATCACATATTGCGTTACATGTTATCACATTAACTTCACATAARATCACATGTGATCACATGTTCACGTGTAAAATTCATGTGGTTTTTCTGTGGTACAGGATGTGCAGGCTCTCCAGACAGGCACCAACACAGCTGATTCAGGTTGAATCAGGTGTGTTAATGCTGGACTAGAACAAAAGCCTGCGTGCGCCGTAACTCTGTAGAACCAGGGTTGGTGGTTGGTGCTAACCATAAAAGCTGCCAGTAGGTGGCGATAAAAGTCCGGTCCACTTGCCTTTGTTCCCTGTACCATGCTCTGGTGTGAAGTGTCCCTTAGTTGCAGATTTAGGGTCAACTTCCCCTTCCCCAATCCTAGCCTTAACAATTAGTGGGGAAAATGCTAAACTGACCCAAGATCAGCGCCTAGGGGTAACTTCACCCTATTCTGTATAGCAAAGGCTGACTGTATAATGTATACAAAGTAGAACCAGTGGGCCTGGAGCACAGCCCTTGCAGCAGGGCAGAGTACAGAGGCCAGGCCAGGCAAGGGAACTCACTTGAAGTGCCAGCTGGTCTTCATGTAGCTGATATAGTACTTGAGAGAGCAGTAGAGCTTGAAGCCCATAGCAGTGCATTGAATCCTCACTGGGCCTGCAGACAGCGCTGTGCCACAGAGAGAGGAAAAAGTCAAACTCAGAGAGATGATGACAGAATGTCCTTGTTGGGATATTGACAGTTGACAGGGCATGCTGTCTAAACTGTAGTCTAGGTCCAATACATTTGTAGTTGATTCTAACCTGTAGTCAGGATATGACTTCATCTTAAATTGTCCCCATCCAAAAACTGTTCATTAGAATGCTTGAGAAGTCACTCATGTTTCAGTACTGAAATGTTGGCGTAATAGTATTAGGAAATMTATGCTGAACCTGCCACACTGTTTGCTCAGGAGTTGGAGGAGCTTGTCATACTCTGTAAATAAAGACAGAATAATTATGTCTTCAGACAGTGGGCTCTACGTAAGCAATAAGGTCTGAGGAGGTATGGTACATGACAYATATACCACAGCTAAGGGCTGTTCTTATGCATGATGCAACGCGTTGTGAGTGTACCCTTATTGGCCCCTGGTTCACCTCTGACCTCTGGGMTGGGTCCCTAAGCGCYGTGATTGKTCCACAGTGTTCCTGCCGGGGCCAACAAGAGTCAACAAGTGTCTCCCATCCGGCTGACCAAAGTCCATTCTATGAATGCCTGGATACAGCCATTAGCAGTGGCATATTGGACATATACCACAAACACCCAAGGTGCCTTATTGCTATTATAAACTGGTTACCAACGTAATTAGAACAGTAAGAAGTAATATTTTGTCATACCCGTGATAAATGGTCTGATATTCTACGGCTTTCAGCCAATCAGCATTCAGGGCTRAAACCACCCCGTTTATAATGTTCATTAACCTCTATGCATCTTCATTCAAAGACTCAATCATGGACACTCTTACTGACAGTTGTGGCTGCTTTGTATGTTGTATTGTTGTCTCTACCTTCTTGACCTTTGTGCTGTTGACTTTGCCCAATAATGTTTGTACCATGTTTTTGTCCTGCTACCATGTTGTGTTGCTACCATGTTGTCGTCATGTTGTGTTGCTACCATGCTGTGTTGTCATTTGTTGCTGCCTTGTTATGTTGTTGTCTTAGGTCTCTCTTTATGTAGTGTTGTGTCTCTCTTTATGTAGTGTTGTGTCTCTCTTTATGTAGTGTTGTGTCTCTCTTTATGTAGTGTTGTGTCTCTCTTGTTGTAGTGTTGTGTCTCTCTTTATGTAGTGTTGTGTCTCTCTTTATGTAGTGTTGTGTCTCTCTTGTTGTGATGTATGTTTTGCTTTGTAGTGGCCTGCCTCCTTCTTAGTCACCTGAGATTCACCAGAGAGAAAASAGTCAATCATTATGACACACACGCAGGCACGTCTGGTTACCAGACGTGCCTGCATGTCCCCTGAACAAGGCAGTTAACCCACTGTTMCTAGGCCGTCATTGAAAATAAGAATTTGTTCTTAACTGACTTGTCTAGTTAAATAAAGGTACAAAAAAAACAAAAAAATACAATGTCCGCACGCACATACACATAGGGTTTGAGAACACATTTGACTTTCTGTACACAGATAATCCTACCCACTGGGCACAGACTTTAATTCAACGTCTATTCCACGTTGGTTCAACGCAATTTAATTGAAATGATGTGGAAACAATGTTGATTCAACCAGTGTGTGCCCAGTGGGTAATTATGCAATGATCTATAAATACTCATACTGGAGAGACACTCTGACACAGATTATCTGTGTGTGTGTGTGTGTGTGTGTGTGTGTGTGTGTGTGTGTGTGTGTGNTGTGTGTGTGTGTGTGTGTGTGTGTGTGTGTGTGTGTGTGTGTGTGTGTGTGATGATCACTGATGATATGTGTTCTCCTGAGCTTAACCCTATTCCCTCATCTGCCACCATCCCATTACTGTACATCCAGTACTACTGAACATTACTTTACATATTCATTACTATACTGCAAATATGAGGTGGTAGGTAGCTTAATAGTTAGAGCGGCGGATCTGTAGCCGGAAGGTCGCCAGGTCAAATCTCCACGGTTGCGCTAAATAGTGGGGTTGAGCAAAGTGATATGTGACATTTTGGGCCAGTTCCCTGGACCCAGAATCAGCCTAGTCCTGGATTAAAATCATTCACAATAGAGACTCTCCATTGAAAGTGTGTTTTAGTCCAGGATTACGTTTAATCTGGGTTCAGGAAACCAGCCCTATGAGGACTGGATGTGGTATGTGTACCTGTTGCACAGTCATGGTGCTGACTCCAGTCTGCTGGTCATACACAGCTGGAGTCTCCACGCCGTCCTTGAACCACTTCAGAGTYGTATCCTTGCTTACGTTGGTCACCTGGACCCAGAATGACAGAGGATTCTAATGATACAGTAACACTGTGCACTGAAAACATTCATAACAACACACATGCACATTAGAATACAGAATCCATGTGATTATTTCATAACGAAGATAACAAGATATTGGATAAATTATCTATAAATGACAAATAATCTACAAATTACCTTGCATTTGATTATAAACTCACAGTCCTCTGTCACGGTCCATGACAAAAAGTCCAGAAAATAGGGTCCTTGAAAAACAGAGCGATGATTAACTGCGCACACTGGACCAGAGATACAGCGGCCATCTTTGCTGGCACTCAATCAATGAAACTCACTATATCCTGGTGTGTCAGCACTATATGTTCTAAAGATATAGCTGCCTGTTCAACACTGTTTGCACTCCATAAACTGTAGATAGGTATGTTTTGCCACTAGCCACAAAGCTAAGGAAAGGGACTAACGGTTAATGACAGATAGGAAACTAGGGCATTGAGGTGTATTGAATCTGTTTCAGCACATTTGTAACCTATTTGGCAGGAGCATTTTACACTGAAATTAGAAATGTATCTACTGTTGGCAGTAGATGAAAACACATCCTACATGGACTTTGGTCAGCCGGATGGGAGAAACTCTCTGAGAGGATCCGGCACCTTTTCAGATATGACTTTGTTTGTTCCGGCAGCTATTTACCCTGATCCGGTACCTCTCGCGGCATGATTTATTCATTGTTTCACGGTTCGCACTGTAGACATTCGATTTAAAAGCGATCGGCGTTAAATCAAGTTACCTCCTCATTATTTCTCCCGCCCCCAAAAAACACCATCAAGTAAAAGCATGGCGATCCTTCTGTGTAATCATCCTATCCTGCCACACTGATTCCAGACCTGCTCTCTTTATTTGTACATAGAGGTTATGGGGAGGGCGGGTGGGTGGGGTAAGTAACTGATCTTGACACAGGTCTTGGTAGTGGTGGTCAGCTGGTGAAGAAGTCTCTACGTAATCACATTACGTAGCCTGGCTAGTTGTCTCCCTACTGAATTTGAATTGTGGGAAAGCCAAATAAAAAAGTGCCCCCCCCACCTATGTGTTCCAGGACTCCCGATTTACGAATGAAGCACTGGATCCAACCCAGAGGTTAGAGGTGAACCAGGGGCCAATAGGGGAACACTCACCTGACTTTCTCTTGTAGTCCATTCTGTTGGCTATGGACTGAGCCAGTGTCTGACAGAACTCTGCCAAACACAACCACAGGGTTACATCCCTACTAGCACACTGAGGATATATATATATTAACCACCAATAATAAGACAGTAACATTGAATGTAATAACCAAATTGATTGGAACAAATCTATATATCAAGCCAAGCCAAACATTTACTGCCCTTTAGAGTTCATAGCAATAGTAAGCTGCCCTTTTCACACTACTGTGCCGATCTGAAGCAAACTGCGCTGGCTCAGCACTTCCAGCAGCTACGGAGGATGCGAAAACAGGCCAGCTCAGGCCAGCTCAACAGGCCAGCTTGGTTTAGCTCAGCTCGGTTCGGTAGTATGAACATCCCGGTAATGAGTTGGGTGACCAGATGGACTCACTCTCGTCCACGAGCACCAGGGTGAACTGGTTCTTTGGCGCGGCAGTCGCAGAGCTGAGCTGTGTAGAGCCCTCGTCCTCCTTAGACAGCTGGTCAAACAGGATCTCTATCAGCCACTGGCCTTGTCAAATTAATCTTACGGGCCTAGGGAGAGAGAAGAGAGAGAGAGAGAGAGAGAGAGGAGAGGAGAGAGAGAGAGAGAGAGAGAGGAGGGACCACACAAGCACATGAATGCAGACGTATGTACATACATGTGCGCACACACGCAGGCACGCATACCTCACAGAAACCACATTTTTACAATAACTTCTACAAGTGTAACTTACATGTTGATTTGGGCTAATCAAGGCAAGTGGTCTAAAATGGGGGAAATGGGGATTGGTTTATTCACAAAATCCTTACCTGTAGTCATTTAGTAATAAACCCTTAGCAGTGTTGACGTACATGTATACACACGTGCATGGATGGAATCATGCTATTCCTTACCGGACTGACCACATGCAAGACACTGAGTCCAAAAACATGCATGTTGTGTAATATTAGTTTAACCCCATGGAAAATCTACATCTGTTGCAACAAACTCTGCGACAGTAGTCTTCCAACTGTGGTTATTTTTTAGGTTAACATTGCTATCATATTGCTACGTACATCTTGGTGAAAATCTTTATGAAGGTGATTTGTGTTTAAATGAAATGCAATATGATGGTGGAGGTAACATTTTTAGATGTGATTGTTTTGTGATTACTTTCTCTTTCTATACAGCCAACAACTCTGACTAATGCAAACTTGAATGGGAAAATATAAAACATTTTTGCTATTTTGTGGCACATCTACATTTCGTTGTTTTATGGAGAATTTCACTGGAAATGGAAATGGATCCGGGAACACATAATCATCTGCATATATTCAAAATAAATGTGTGTATGCAAAATGCAGTCATCTGCATATACTTGCCCGGACCAGTCTATTTCTGTTTCAGCCAACCTGTCATCGTCTTCCTATTCATACATTACTGCACCATCGACTAAAGCAGGAACATTCTGACACCCAAGCTAGTTTTAGTATTCATTTGAGACATACACACTCTCCTGACAGACTAGTACACACACGATTTAGTTCTGGGTTCTGAGATTAGAACATATAGCCTGTGTTTTGAAATGCTCCTCACTGCAGTACTGGAGATCTCTCTGTCGTTGAGAATGAGGCGGAGCTCTGCAGCGTTGCTCAGGCTCTCAGTCTGTATCCAGAGACGCACGTTCCCTTTCTCTGACACCTCCACCTGCCACTTGGAGCGCAGGGCTATCACTGTAGGGGAAGGGAACAATGAATAGGGAATAGGTTATGCATTCAGGTTGGCCTCCAAGCTTCAGCAAACAAAATAATCTAGGAAGGGTGCAATGACAGGAATCAAAAAATAGGGCTTACCCAAGAAAACATCTGAGGGAGTAGGTTGTTGAAATTGTGATKTTGAACAATATATTATAATGCCTGTTTCTATTTGAAAAGGAATACTATCAATTGTTTTAGCTCGATAGAGACTTGTATTATTACAGTAACTAAGTCTTACATGGGTGGCAGATGTGCCAGCCGAGCTCAGTCAGTCTCTCCAGATCTATGGGGAAAGAAAGAGAGGGAGAATTACAGRGAGCAGCAATCTTTTGTGCAGGTCTTCTTTAGCTTTGAGTATAAAGTACCTTCCCCAGTGAAGGTGAAACTGGAAGAGATGTCTGGGTTGTCACTCATCTCTACTGTGTACAGGCCCAGGTCCTCTTTAGTGGCATTTATGAAGGTTAGGATGGACCTGGGGATGGACAGAAGGAAGGACAGTTAGCTAAAAGGACGGACAGAAGGACAGTGGGCTTAAAGGACAGACCAGGGGACTCAGTAGGCCTGAATGGGACCATAGTGCTCAGTGAAAAGGGAGGACATTKTGCATCGTAGTGTGAGGTGAGGAAGAATCTCCACTGAGTCTGASCCTTTGCTGACCTCTTAACATTAAAGTCTTTCATGGGTTACATGCCCTCTCACAACTCTACAGGTCATTTTCTTTCTCTCTCTGTAACAGACAGACACACACACACCCACACAYATACACATACACACATACACWYGACATTGCAGTACCTATTGTTCTCCCACAGTACCCTGGCTCTCCCAGCTTCAATAGCCTCTTTGTAGTTCTTGCTCCAGACAAACGCGCTCTTCTCTGTAATTTCACTGGCCTCAAAGGCCAGGAAGATGAAGACATCATTGTCCACACCAATCTCTATGTCTCTGGTGTCTGATGGAGAAAGAACATGAATCATAAGTCATTCTGGTGATATTGTTCATCAGGGACCAGTATGGCTAAAATGAAGCCTGGTCCCAAACCTGTTTGTGCTCTTCTGCCAACTCCTATGGTCATTGTTACGCCAAACACAAACAGACCTTGAACCAGGCTAACTAAATCCCTAAAATGACTCACCTGGTTGGGTCTGGGCTCTGATAAGCTCAGAGGGCAGAGAAGGGATGCCCATTCCAGCCTTGTTGAAGGCACACACTCTGAGACGATAGGTCTGACCAGCCTGGAGACCTGACACCTGGGAACACAAACACACCAAAATCCATTTGATATTTTTATCAAATACAAAACATATTAACTCTATTTTAATGTATCTATATCCYTTTTACATAAAACCAGTATCTCACYATCCTTCAAAACGGTGTCTCCAATTGGCTCTTCATTCACAGCAGTCCAGCTCTGTGATTGGTCGCCCTCGCTCAGCTCCACCAGGTACCCTGTGATTGGTCCTTGCTGTCCTTTGTAGAGAGGGACTGCCCACAGGAGGACTAGAGARTTACGCCTCACCTCCCTGAATTCCAGGTCATAAGGGCAGCCTGGGGGATGAGTGGGGTGAGCATAACACAAAGAGAGAAATATAGAAAAAAACAACATTTGTTTATCTGTGTCAACCCATACAGTGTTTCATTCTATACAGTACATGGATTGATACGTGTCTACTGTGTTAGAAATATACCAACCAGACCTGGGTTCAAGTACTATTTGAAATCAGTGTTTGCTTCATCCTGACTGGAGTGCCAGGTGGGCAGGGTCTGCACTTTTTGGAATTTTCTATTGGTTACATTGCAACATGCATGCTTATTCAAGCACAGATAAAGTATTTGAAATGATTTAAAATCAGGCTAAAACAGGGAGAATATTGTTATTCATCCTTTTCCCGTCTTATAGACTCACCCATAAACAGCCAAGTTGTCTGTGACAGAACAGGCCATCATAAAGAAACAAACAAATAACAATAATACAATTTAAAAAACAAGTGAAGTGATTTTGCTTAATCTACCCCTTTGTTTTTAGTGCCAGTGCACGGTAGTTCATTTGCTTAACGATTTTCAGTCGCATTTAAATTATTTAAGACACAGGGAGATCAGGATAGATTCAGCTGGATTAATGGGCTGTGCGGGATAAATGGTGTGTGGCTCTCTCCATTTCCAATATGAATATCACAACAGGCAACCATTCTATGAGAAAGACCATGGGGCCAACACAGCTGGCCACGGCTGTGCACTGAAATGCTCCATTACCGAATGACAGAGTGCGTAGAGGGAGAGCGAAAGAGAGAGTGTGTGTTTTAGAGAGGAAATGTATGAATGTGTGTGTGTTTTAGAGAGTAAACGTGCGTGTGGGTGCGAACTCTTTGTGTGTGTGTGTGTGTACGGTGACCATGTGTGTGCGTGCGTCAGCGTGTATGTGCGTGCATGAGTAAGTGTGTGTGTTTTCATGATGATTGGATCATCCTCACCTGGCTCAGGCATGGTCCACTCCTCACAGAGGAAAGCCTATCCAGGTTACAGACCTGTAAATAAGACAATACAAAATGAATACAGTTACTGTCCAAATTAAAACCAGCGTTGTGTTCATTAGGGCATACTGTAGAAAATCATTTCAAAACATTTTACAACAGAAATGAGTGTTTCTTATTGGTCAAGTTCTTCTGTTTGGTGCCTAAGGAACAATACCCTGGTCATTGAGAAAACAAGGGTCATCTAGCTCTGAGTTTCAGTATGTCAATTCTTACATGGACAAACCGTGGACAAAACAAAAAAGATACCTTGTAAGGATAGTTCAACACAGTATCTGGATAACCTCGGKCACTCCTGATGTTCGCAGAGATTCATTTGAAATCTGAGGTTGTGCTCTCACGTCTTAATTTAGCTGGGTTTCTCAACTCCACACATATGGACATGTCGGTGGAGTTGGGTTACGACGACTGCGGAAGGAGGTGTACCTCTGACCACATGTAGACGCTGTCAGTCGGGACGAAGAAACATTTTGCATTTGATGGTTGAATTTGATTAACGCTTTATTCAAAATGATGGATTTCAGCAAATRAMGAAAGGYACGCAGCTACAGAGGACAAACATAGGTACACGGTAAGGGTTGACATATTTACATGTTTAGAAGTATCGACTGACAGCGACTTGACGTAGTCAGAGATACAGTCCGCACACTCTCGCCTCCACTCAACTCCATTGATGTGATGGACATTGTGCAGTTGAAAAAAAACTTGGCTAATCCTAACCGAGCCACATACTGTAAACCAAGTATAAATTCTGCCAGTGTAGTTTGGAAAAGCCCCTTAGAGGCTGGCTTTAGGAAGGGGATTCAGATCATTGATCTCAACCACTTTTTTTCGCAGCCACTTAGCCTTTAAAGTCCTTATCGCCTATGAAGTCTTTCTGCTTTAGGGGGACTGAGCCAAGGGACAATGGCTATCAATAGACAAACCTGAGGGGCTTATCTAAGTGTGATGGGAATCACACCATCGAAAGACTATGCCTCCTAAATGTATAGATTGGTCACTAGGCCATCCATACTTAGGTACAACAAAAGCCTCTTTATCAAATCAATATCTGAACAGTGCCGCTTGGAGCTCTGCAGTGAAATATAGAGGGGGCAGGGGAGAAGGGGCATTTGTCCCAAAGTGTATGTCGATTCGACATATCGCCACTAGATGGCATCAGTTCACCTGATTCTGAATCAGTGGAAGTGAAGGCACTGCCATGGAGATGGAGGTGGAATTCCAAACTAAGCGAGATAACAGAAAATCCTAACGGTTCACATCTCAGACATTCTTCTAATGAGGCTGGATAGGTGGCATGCCTGCCTGACTGCTAAACTGGTGGTGGTGGATGGAAAGGATTCAGGGGGTAAAGTCATTTACATTGGCTTACACAAGCAGGAAGACCAAAGTGCCCCGAGCATGAAGCCTCCGTTGGATCAATATTCKAACTAATCTCATTTACATGGAGACAGCAAGTGAGCAGCTTGTAAAAATAAGAGCAAAAGGCGAACTCAGAGATGGGAGGAACTATTATTGGAGGAGACTGGGCAGTTGTAGGGTCTGGCACTGCATGTGACCTCTGTGTTTTATAAATGCCTGCAAGCAGATCAATGGCTTTATATGTTAAATACCTTGGACATTAGGGCACATCGTAGCAATATGTTTTGCAATGGAAAATGAAAACAAGCGTTTCTTATTGGACATTACATCCCTGTTTCAGTTTGCTTTCGTCCTCCTCCTGAACAAGACCCTAGGCAGTGAAAATGTACGGTTTACTCCACACTTCTAAACTATCTTTGCAGTATGGCAGACTTTCAATTGCTTTGTTCTGTTGAGTCTAAAAACAACAATATAACTCTTTTGCATACAATTACAGGTCACAGTTGCAAAAAGAGACAGGTGACAATTTTAACTTTCCATTAGTCTCCATGGACACCACCACTCGTTGCCTAGTGACACAGCTAAGGTAGTAGAGGGAATGTGTTTTTTTCCTCCAGTATACTTCCACCAGAGCCTTATGTTCAGCTCTCTGACCACCACTAATTCTGTTTTCTACATAGATACAAAGRCGTTAGTTGTAATGGAGTGTATTCCAGGGATAAATGTTTTTTACTGGTTTATTACATACATCATTATTATTCGTTATCAGAGGCGCAACTTTGGTTTTAGAAGTGGGGGGGGACATAATTATCTGGATTTTTTTTATCCAGTCAGATAAACACTCCAAACAGCCTACCCGACCGCTCCGAGGCGTCCACATGGTCCTAAAGCCTCGTTTAGTATCACATTCCAATGGTGAAACTGGGTGGGGACAAAAATGCAATTTCAGAATGTGGGGGGTTCCCCCCTTCCCCAGGGAAAGTTGCTCCCCTGTTGGTTATTACATTTGAGTTATTCCACGGCATTGTTGAATAATTGGCTAGGAAGGCATTCTAGAGAGGGCATAACATGTAGATACACGGGACAGTTGGAAAATATATAGGTCACCTCTGAAGTAGTTCCAACAATAGGCACCTTTTTACCTTTCTCAACCACTGCACCATGCAGAACTTACTTGCTACAAAGTTACAGAAAGCCAAAACAAAATCAAATCAAATCGCGGCAGGTAGCCTAGTGGTAAGAGCGTTGGACTAGTAACCGAAAGGTTGCAAGATTGAAACCCCGAGCTGACAAGGTAAAAAGCTGTTGTTCTGCCCCTGAACAAGGCAGTTAACCCACTGTTCCTAGGCTGTCGTTGAAAATAAGAATTTGTTCTTAACTGACTTGACTAGTTAAATAAAGGTAAAATATAGATTTTTTTTATTGGTCACAAACACGTGATTAGTAGATGTTATTGTGGGTGTAGCGAAATGCTTGTGTTTCTAGCTCTGACAGTGCAGTAATATCTAAAAAGTAATATCAAACAAATTACACAACATATACCCAATACACGCAAAAAGTAGGAATGAATTAAGACTACATACGTATGGAGCGATGTCAGAGCGGAACGGTCTAAGATACAGTAGAATAGTATAGAAAACAGTATATACATATGAGATGTGTAATGCCAGATATGTAAACATTAAGTGACTAAGATACCGCAGAATAGTATAGAATACAGTATATACATATGAGTATATATGAGTAATGCAATATATTAAGTAATGCAATATATTTAAACATTATTAAAGTGATAGTATTAAAGTGTCCAGTGATTTCTAGTCTATGCCTATAGGCAGCAGCCTCTAATGTGCTGCTGCCAGGCGGTGATAGAGCCCGATTTCGTGGTATCCAATTGTTCGTAGTTACTGTCTTGTCTCATCGCTCCAACTCCCATACGGGCTCGGAAGAGACGAAGGTCGAGAGCCATGCGTCCTCCGAAACCCAACCAAGCCGCACTGCTTCATAACACAGCGCGCATCCAACCCAGAAGCCAGCCACACCAATGTGTCAGAGGAAACACGACCTGGTCAGCRTGCACTGCGCCCGGGCACACCACAGGAGTCACTAGTGCACGATGAGACAAGGATATCCCTACCGGGCCAAACCCTCACTAACCCGGACGACGCTAGGCAAATTGTGCATCGCCCCATGGACCTCCCGGTCGCGGCCGGCTGCGACAGAGCCTGGGCTCGAACCCAGAGTCTCTGGTGGCACAGCTAGCACTGCGATGCAGTGCCTTAGACCACTGCTCCACCCGGGAGACCGATTGGCACACTCTTAGGAAAATAAAAGCATTCTATCTGAAGCCATCCCTGTAGGAGAACCCTTTATGGTTCAAGGTAGAACTGTTTTAAAAAACGTTCTTCCATAGAGAAGGTCCTGAAGGAAGAACCACCCTAGATGAAAAAGGTTAATTGAAGAACCATTGTCCCTGTGTAGAATAACCCTAGAACTGTTTTTTATTTATTTATAACAGTATACACAAATCCATATCAATGGAACTACTATAACATTAAAGAAATAATATGTTTGTTCCTCTCCCTCACTTTGGGGTTGTCCCAATGAGATTGGCAGGCTCGGCTCTGAGGATTCGCTCACGCCAAACTTGTTGACGGAGTGCACCCGGAAGCAGTAGGACTTCCCCTTCTGTAGGTTAAACATGGGGAACCTGGGAGAGCCCACCGTGGTGTCCATGCTGGCCAGCTGCCAACTGTTTTTCCCTGCAATGGACTGATGCACAGAAGGAAGTACGAACAGAGAGAGAGACAGGCAGGCAGGCAAAAAGAGACAGAGAGGTAGATGGAAAGAGAAGTAGACACAGACAGACAGACAGACAGACAGACAGACAGACAGACAGACAGACAGACAGACAGACAGACAGACAGACAGACAGACAGACAGACAGACAGACAGACAGACAGACAGACAGACAGACAGACAGACAGACAGACAGACAGACAGACAGACAGACAGACAGACAGACAGACAGACAGACAGACAGACAGACAGACAGACAGACAGACAGACAGACAATCACTCACTTCTATTAATCAAATTGTTTTTCACTATTATGTATCTTTTCTTCTGCTCCATTAACTTGTCTCCCATATCTTTTAGTAATTTTTAAAATGTACATTTGAATAAAACCYAGTGTTTAAAAGGAGATCAGCAATTATAAAGCGCAAGCCCAAGGGTGAGCCGAGGATATTTGAATATTCCTGGGTGGAACAGAAGCGGGAGATCTTGATAATTGCAGATGCTTTTGATGGATTGGACAGTTTTATTACAGAGTTACTTTTAAAAGTCCAATAAAAAGCAATTTCCTGTGGCAGTTTGCCACTTTTCTTCTCATTATTGGAACTGCAAGCTGTTGGGCATCTAGAATGCAGAGTCCTGGTTGATATTGAAGAACTGGGGCACTTTGGGGAAGATGTAAATTGAATGATCCCTCCCAGCACTTTAATTCTTTAGGGAACGTTTTATTTTCCTGGGCGGCCATTTTGATAAACCAGAACTTTGACAAACTCATTGTAAGACATTCATCAAAATAGGAACACTTGTGTCCTGTATAGTTTGGGGCCATGTATGAACACACCCACAACATGTACTATAAAACCTCCTTAATTCTGGCTGCAAGCCCGACGTCGGTACACTTATGACAACAGCCAGCTCAAGTGCAGGGCGCGAAATCCAAAATATATTTTTTAGAAATATTTAACTTTCACACATTAACAAGTCCAATACAGCATTTGAAAGAGAAACATCTTGTGAATCCAGCCAACATGTCCGATTTTTAAAATGTTTTACAGCGAAAACACCACGTATATTTATGTTAGCTCACCACCAAATACAAAAAAGGACAGACATGTTTCACAGCACAGGTAGCATGCACAAAACCAACATAACTAACCAAGATCCAACCAAACTAACCAAGAAACAACTTCATCAGATGACAGTCCTATAACATGTTACACAATAAATCTATGTTTTGTTCGAAAAATGTGCATATTTGAGGTATAAATCAGTTTTACATTGCTGCTACCATCACAGCTACCGTCAGAAATAGCACCGAAGCAGCCAGAGCCTAATTACAGACACCAACGTCAAATACCCAAATACTCATCATAAAACATTTCTGAAAAATACATGGTGTACAGCAAATGAAAGACAGGCATCTTGTGATTCCACGCAATATTTCCGATTTATTAAGTGTTTTACAGCGAAAACACAATTATAGCTATTTATATTACCTACCACCAATAGCCAGAAACACAAGCCATTTCCAGCAGCAAGTTGATCAAAAAGGTTAGCGATCGTAACAAACCAGCAAAATATATAATTTTTGACTAACCTTGATAAGCTTCATCAGATGACAGTCCTATAACATCAGGTTATACATACACTTATGTTTTGTTCGAAAATGTGCATATTTAGAGCTGAAATCAGTGGTTATACATTGTGCTAACGTAGCATCTTTTTCCCACAACGTCCGGATATTTATCTGACACTCACATATTCTGACCAAATAACAATTTATAAACATGACAAAAAAATACATGTTGTATAGGAAATTATAGATACACTAGTTCTTAATGCAATCGCTGTGTTAGAATTCTAAWAATAACTTCATTACGACATAAGGCTTACGTTATGGCGAGATAGTGCCCAAAACCTGGGCGCAAAACTAATAGTACACAGTTCGACAGATATATGAAATAGCATCATAAAATGGGTCCTACTTTTGATGAGCTTCCATCAGAATGTTGTACAAGGGGTCCTTTGTCCAGAACAATCGTTGTTTGGATTTAGAACGTCCTCTTCTCCAGTCAATTAGCACAGAAAGCTAGCAAAGTGGCGCGAAGCTCTCCTTCCTGAACATACGCAGACAAAGCAACACGCCTAACGTCCCGAAAAATTTTCAATAATCGAATAAAACTATATTGAAAAAACATACTTTACGATGATATTGTCACATGTATCAAATAAAATCAAAGCCGGAGATAGTAGTCGCCTATAACGACAGCTTTCCAGAAGGCAATTCCAGGTCCATCCTCGCACTTTCCAGAAAACAGGAAATGGGTGACACGTAATTTCAAGAGGATTTATTCCACCTCAGACCAAGATAATCACTCCATTTCTTCTCTCACTGCCTCTTGACATCTAGTGGAAGGTGTATGACGTGCATGTATACTAATACGTATCATGCCCATTTATAGGCAGGCCCTAGAACAGAGCATCGTTTTCAGACTTTCCACTTCCTGGTCAGGAAGTTTGCTGCCAAATGAGTTCTGTTTTACTCACAGATATAATTCAAACGGTTTTAGAAACTAGAGAGTGTTTTCTATCCAATAGTAATAATAATATGCATATTGTACGAGCAAGAATTGAGTACGAGGCCGTTTGAAATGGGCACCTTTTATCAGAGCTACTCAATACTGCCCCTGCAGCCCAAACAGGTTAACGTTAAAACTAAACCAGAACAAAACTGTGGCTAATTCACAACCGTGAACCTATAAAACCAAGAGTTATACTTTTAATCACMCCCAAAGCCTAGAGAGAGAGCTTTGACCCAGCTAACAATTATAGGGAGAGAGAACGTTTTTGTAATGTTACGCACAATGTTCCCCTAATGTTTGAGTCCAGTTTTCCATTAGTTAGGGAAACATTCTCTCTATGTTATCTTAAACCTTGTGAGAATTTTTTTTATGTATGTTTTGGTGTTAAAGTTGGGAGAACATTGCCTTAATGTCAAACAGAACTTATCAAGAATGTGGTTACAACGTTCTCAGATTACAAAACATTAATGTCCTCGACGTGTTTTATGGGACATTGCAAGAACATTAACGCGTCCAGTTTTCGAGGGCTAGGAGAATATTCCATCAACGTTTCGATACCTTTAGGGCATGTGCTCTTGCAGAGGCCCTGTCCAGGAGAAACCCAAACCACCACCCCTCCCTAGGCACTTGTGTAGATCTGAAACAACTGGTTCGGCGAATACACTTTGAAGTAAATCTCAGCTCTGTTAAAAGTACACTCAAGAAAATATTTGATTGATCACAGCGATTCAGGGCTATCATTAAAACAGGTCATTAAAACAGGTTAATATGCCCCATTAATATTAGGCAACTTGTCACGTTCCTGACCTGTTTTCTGTTGTTTTTGTATGTGTTAGTCGGTCAGGGCGTGAGTGTGGGTGGGCATTCTATGTTATGTGTTTCTATGTTGGTTAATGGGTGACCTGATATGGTTCTCAATTAGAGGCAGGTGGTTTTCATCTCCTCTGATTGAGAACCATATTAAGGTAGGGTGTTCTCACTGTTTGTTTGTGGGTGGTTGTCTCCTGTGTCTGTGTATGTCGCACCACACGGGACTGTTTCGGTTGTCGTTCGTGTTTGTAGTCTGTACCTGTTCGTGCGTTCTTCGTGTTTATGTAAGTTCACATGTTTTAGGTCAGTCTACGTCGTTTTGTTATTTTGTAATCTTTTCAAGTGTTATCGTGTTTCATTCGTTCTGTTAATAAATCATTATGGATTACAACNGTTTCTATGTTGGTTAATGGGTGACCTGATATGGTTCTCAATTAGAGGCAGGTGGTTTTCATCTCCTCTGATTGAGAACCATATTAAGGTAGGGTGTTCTCACTGTTTGTTTGTGGGTGGTTGTCTCCTGTGTCTGTGTATGTCGCACCACACGGGACTGTTTCGGTTGTCGTTCGTGTTTGTAGTCTGTACCTGTTCGTGCGTTCTTCGTGTTTATGTAAGTTCACATGTTTTAGGTCAGTCTACGTCGTTTTGTTATTTTGTAATCTTTTCAAGTGTTATCGTGTTTCATTCGTTCTGTTAATAAATCATTATGGATTACAACACTGCGTATTGGTCCGACCCTTCTCGCTTCTCCTCTTCAGACGAAGAGGAGGAGAGCACCCGTTACACAACTATACAGAAAGCCTTTAAATAAGTCAATTAAATCAATGATAAGAGAATAATCAGATTTAGTGACACCTGACACAGAYATGGTGGTGCATCGGGAAAATAGAAGTATGGCGAACTGAAAGGTTATGAGTTCAAATCCCAGGTTARGATATGTTGAATAATAATTTCTGTCTAAATTAACATGCACAATGTAAAGATGTGTGTAAGTTGAAAACACTATGTTAAAAGCACCTGTGTGTGAGTATCCCTAACCTTGCCAACAGACGCACTATGAATGTACCATCAGTGGTTCACCAATCAGGGCCTTGATTGGCTCAGCATCAATAGGTGATGTGTAATTCATTTTGGGGAGGGGCTCATGAATGTTCTTGCAACGTTCTCATTTAACTTGTCTAGAACATTCACATCTTGTGTTCTGAGAACATGGCAACCATGTTCTGTGTGTGCTTGGTGGAACTTTGATGGCATATTCTCCTAACCCACAGAAAACTGGATACGTAAATATTTTGTTCTTGCAACGTTCCAATGAAATGTGTCTAGAACGTACACTGAGTGTACAAAACATTAGGAACACCTTCCTACTAATGAGTTCCACCCCCACTGTGTCCTCAGAACAGACTCAGTTTGTCAGGGCATGGGCTCTACAAGGTGTCAAAAGCATTCCACAGGGATGGTGGCCTAYGTTGACTCCAATGCTTCCAGCAGTTGTGTCAAGTTGGCTGGATGTCCTTTGGGTGGTGGACCATTCTTGATACACACAGGACACTGTTGAGCGTGAAAAACACAGCAGCGTTGCAGTTGACACACTCAAACCGGTGCTCCTGGCACCTACAACCATACCCCTTTCAAAGGCACTGAAATATTTTATCTTGCCCATTCAGCCTCTGAAAGTCACACGTACACAATCGTTGTCTCAAAGCTTAAAAATCATTCTTGAACCTGTCTCCTCCCCTTCATCTCCACTGATTGAAGTGGATTTAACAGGTGACATCAATAAGGGATCATAGCTTTCACATTGATTCACCTGGTCAGTCTATGTCATGGAAATGTTTTGCACTCTTAATATCTTAAGTTCTGAGAGCATGGTAACCACGTTCCGGGTATGTTCTATTTGACATTAAAGGAATGGTCTCTTGGAAACATTCCTTGCACATCACGGGAACGTTTGTTCTTAGTTCATGAAAAAGCGAATTAACTAGCGACGCCAAAACGCACGCCACGAGAGAGCAACTTCAAGGTCTCTCAGTTTTTAATGAGTGCACTGATGCCCACCTAAACTGACACCGGCAGCCATATAAGTGTTTTTCCCCCTCCCCTTTAATCTTTAATTAGCATAGTGGTCAGAGCTCTTCATTAATTTGGCTCCGAGTCTACAACAGTAAAACAGATCAATGGGCAGCTGCGGG
>NC_036874.1:12714907-12716806 GCF_002910315.2 Salvelinus sp. IW2-2015 | reverse complement strand
AACACAACTACACACCACACACACACACACACACACAACAGGAGAGACACCTAAACACTCACATTAAACGACAGGTACAATTTAACCCTACAACCGGCACTCTCATGTGGCCGTGTAGTGTCACACACACACACACACACACACACACACACACACACACACACACACACACACAGTTATTGATTCATTGAAACCTAAAGCTGTAGCAGGGTGCCTCGCAAAGAGAGTATGGCAGTCTATGAGGTTGAGATAGTTCTTTATTTCTCATCATAGTAGTACACCATTCCCTGGTGTTTCCATGGCGTTTGCCTCCTCCTCCCTCTTTGAGCTACATCAGGGGCATGTTATGATCCATATTCAGAGAGAAGCACTCTGACTACCCTGGGCTATAATGTGCATTTACTAGGACACCATAGAGAATAGTCCACCTAATGGAACAAAGTACATTGCTTTCACAAAGCTATCACATGATGGAATATATGAAGGAACATGACGTTGTTATATTAAATATCATAGGTGAAATTGCCACGGGGGGTTTTGTAGTAAAAAAAGATAGTGAGAGACAAGTGTTTCCGATGACAACAGTGTGTGCATTGCGTGATTTTGACCAATTGTTAGTAGGCATTGYCTGTCTGCTAACTGGTTGATGATGTCATTGGAAACACTTATCTTTCTCTATCTTTTTTTTACGACAAAACATAGAAACACGCCATTTTCACACATGTTGATGTTGGTGCTGGAGACGATGAATATGAAGTAGACAAATGTTACAATTTTAATCTGCCGCATGTTCTTTCTGCCCCATGTCAAACGTGTTACAGTTAACTGTTTCCTCCCCCCAAAAATCAGTTTTACAAAAACTAAAAATCACTTTCCACTTCCACTTATACTGTGTTTTCAAAATACCCCTCCATATAACCCCCCACCAACAAATTTTATAAAATCCCCTCAAGAGAGGAATGATACGTCATGTCAAACTGTATAGAATTGCAGAACATGTGTTTTCAAATGACAAAATAGTACCAAGGGGAAAGCAGAAATATGCAGTGATACTTTATCGTAAGTACTCGGTCGAGGGTAAGTAGCTGGGGGATACCATTGAAAATGCTGTAGTGTCATAGCTACAAACACTGTTATTAATAGAACTACAATGAYGATATATGTGGTTTCTCACTTTCCAGCTGATCTTTGGTGATGGGGATCTCTCTACCTCTGTCCATCTTGATAACTGAGAGAAATAAAGAAAGGAAACGCATGATAGCACAATGACTAGATAACATGGAAGAAACCGTCCATTCAATGCCAGCATGCAAGGTTGAGAGAGAGATGGGGGAAACAGTCAGAGGCAAGCCAACCTGGTCGTTCTTCATCTGCGCCTAATGATCCACAGCATCTGACCAGAGCACCTATCTGTCCTCTCCGCTCCTCTTTCTCTCTCATAGCCCCCAGAACCGCAACGTACTCGCACAACTAGCAGACAACAGACAACAGAACTACAGACACCACACAAACACACAAATACAACAACGCAACACAAAAAACACACAACAAACATAAAACAGGTCAGGGCAGACGTTTAACAACACACAGAACACACACCACACCACACAACACACCACACCACCCCACACCACCCCTCAAAGTGGTGGCGAACGCCGGGCCGGGCACCAAAGCACAAAGGGACACACACAACATACCACACCCACACACAGCAGGCGCGCACGAAGCGGCACGACATCACCACCCGACTGGGGTGGTGGCAGTTTGAACAAACCCAGACACACGCATGTGTTATAACATATAGGTCTGGTGCTAGTGGTGCTTCCTATTCTCAGGCGCTACTGTTCTATGGTTCTCGTGCTATGCTCGTGGCACCTCTACGCCTAGAGTGTTGTTCGT
>NC_036874.1:12709880-12714882 GCF_002910315.2 Salvelinus sp. IW2-2015 | reverse complement strand
GTGTGTAAATCTGAGTGTGCAGATTACCCATAGTTCTGGTGTGTTCTAAAGGGTAGGTGGTGATGACAGGCTTGGTGGCCTATGAGGGGCGTCCCACACCTGCCTGGTTGACGGCACACACCCTGAACTGGTAGATGGTGCTGTCACTCAGACCCCTCACAGGGTAGTGACATGCCTTCTGAATGGTGTCACTACAACTCACCCACTGCCCACTACCAATGTCACACCTGGGAATAGGGAGAGAGAGTGGAAGAGAGCGAGGGAGAGTGAGAGCGAGAGAGAAAGAGACAATGTGAGAAGGGAAAGGAGAAGATCAGAGACTTCAAATAGATTTATTTCACAACTTTATGACTTAGAAAATTGTTTTTAGCGCAACATTCCCCAATGTTGTTATTGCTCCATGAAATATAATTTTGTCATTATAAAATACATTTGTAAACATTTTTGATTGCATTAAAGAAAAACACATTTCAGCCAACAAAGGACAATCATTTTTCAAGCCAAATATATAATCTCAAAATAACAAGTCTCACAACTCATTTAGAAGAAAATGTGAAGAAGAAAAGCAGCCGTCAAATGCTGATAAATCAATACTGAACATGAAGCAATGCCACCTGGGAAAGCAAACAAAGTAAGGAAATAGCATGGGAGAACATTAAGCTGTGTATGTGTTGCTAGGCAACTGGAAGGTTAGGGCTCTGATGTTAGGTCTTTCTCTGATGCATATAATATATATATATATATATTCATATATTGTATAAGACATCAGAGAGACCTAACATTAGTTTTTAATGTGCCCTCTGCATGCATGATAGAGAAGATGTGTAAGTACGATGAAAGTATGCATACACACACACACATGCACATGCACACACACACACACACACACACACACACACGCACATCGATCAGCTTCAGTGATTAGTGAGCACCTGTTACCTATGGGAGGGCTTTGATGCTGTTAACGCTGTGTTCCATGTTGAATTATTATCACGCATATCATCCATCTTCTTTGGGCTTTGCCAAATGGATATTACATCAAAGTTGGCTGGGGTTTTATCTGCCCGATCCAATTTCCTCACACACTGCAGAGTAAGTTGTGGCCCAACAGTTTAGTCTTGTTTGCTGTGTGTTGTTGATTTTGAGTAAACAACGATAGCTCATATCTAAGATAACTCTTATCGTTTAGATGGAACGTACACCTGAGTGGATCTATTCATTATCCGTGACATATTGAGAGCGCACGTTGCACTTCTAGAATTTACCCTGAGAGTAGTTTATTGCAATTTACCTCCTCAAAGTAATTCTAATCCCCTTTTCACACTATAGTGCCAACGCAAAACATACTGTTTTGGCCTGGGGCGGCAGGTGGCCTAGTGGTTAGAGCGTTGGGCAGGTAACCGAAAGGTTGCTAGATCGAATCCTTGAGATGACAAGGCAAAAAATCTGTCGTTCTGCCCCTGAACAAGGCAGTTAACCCACTGTTCCTAGGCTGTCATTGTAAATAAGAATTTGTTCTTAACTGACTTGCCTATTTGAATAAAAGTTCCTAAAAAAAAAAATTCAGGTATGCAGGCCAGCTTGGCTTAGTAGTGTGAAAAGGTTATATGAGACCTCAACCTATGTCCTTGGTATTTATTTATTTTGGAACTTTTGTGTGTAATGTTTACTGTTTTGTTTATTTCACTTGGTTTGGTAATGTAAGCATATGTTTCCCATGGCAATAAAGCCCTTTATATTGAAATTGAATTGAAAGGCTGGAGAGGGAGAGGACACAGAGAGAAAGAGAGGGAGACAGGGACATGGAGAGCAACGCAGAGGGAAAGAGAGATGGAAAAAAGGGAGTAAGAGAGAGAAAGTGAGGGAGAGAAGGATTTTGATAAACTCCCGTATCTACTGGGGGAAATACCAGTGTGCCATCAGAGCAGCAAGATTTGTGACCTGTTGCCACAAGAAAAGGTCAACCAGTGAAGAACAAACACCATTGTAAATACAACCCATATTTCTGCTTATTTATTTTCCCTTTTGTACTTTAACCTTTTGTACATCGTTACAACACTGTATGTATACATAATATGGCATTTGTAATGTCTACTGTTCATTTTTTTTATTGTTTATTTCACTTTTGTATATTATCTATTTCACTTGCTTTGGCAATGTTAACATATGTTTCCCATGCCAATAAAGCCCATTGAATTGAAGGAGTAAAAATTAGAGGGGGCAGAGGGGGAGAGGGGAGAGAGGGATGATTAAAAGCCAGCAAGGTAATGTAATCCACAGCAGTTCAATTAAACCCTCCCACAAAGTCTGTCTGGAGCAGCCATGTGAAAGCAAGACCAGGGAAGGGTGATGCATTGTCTGGAGGTAAGATTAACAGGTCCTCAAACGGCATTAGTTATGAAGACAGCGCAAAGGAGAGCAATAGACAGAGACAGAGAAAAAGAGAGGATGGAGAGAGAAGGAGAGATACGAGTGAGAGATAGGAGAGAGAGAAGGAATGAGGGAATTATGTTAAGAGGATTAAAGAGATAAGATGTGACATGTATCAGACCCGTTTTTTTATTCTCTGAGGCTTGAGAGATCTGTTGCTTTTGCACCAACAAAAGAGTAGAGAAATGTCAACTAAAATGTCTTTCCAACTTTCTTACTGTTTATGCTGCAAGTGTGAGAAATTGAAGTTGGAATCCGTTGCGGTGAAACTGCCACGTCCGTTTGCGTATTACAACAATAAGATACGTTACTTCAAACCCCAAAACACTTTTTTCACCCTCTGACATCATTGCACGCAATAACAATAACAAATGTGCCTTGGTGACCAGTGGCGCTGTTTCACTTTTTGCAGATCTCAGCTTTAAGGCCAATGAGTCATGACCAATTGCCTAGGTATCAGCATGACTAGTCATAAATGTCCTTGCGGTCAAATGTCAGACATCTCGCTATTTTGACATATTCTATTGAAGACCATTTTGAACTAGTAGACCACTCAGTCCATCATTTACTTTGCTGTATTTCTCTCCCTCCCCTTTCTCTCTCCCTTTCTCCCTCCCTTCCCCTCCCTCTCCCCTCCCTTTCTCCCTCCTTTCTTCCCCTCCCCCTCCTCTCCCTCCCTCCCTCTCCTCTCTCCTTTCCCTCCCTCTCCCTTTCTCCCCGTCTCTCCGTACCTTAGGCTCACACCACAGGCCCTTTCTCTGTCTCCTTTCTCTCTTCCTTCATCCCTACCCACTACCCCACTCATCTTATCCTCCGCTTCCAATATGGCCCCTCCCTACCTCCGAAATTATAGGCTCAAAAGGCGCAAACAAAACACACACAGCTCCCTCATGTCTCTTCCTACTACTCTCCATCCGAATTTGAACCTCCTAAATGCACTTCGCATCTTGAGCTAGAAGTAGAACATTAAATTTCAAGAGGGGAACACAAAAATCCACTTCCACTCCCGAAATGAATTACTATAACTTTTTAATAAGACATATTCCAGAAAAAAGCAAGCGAAGATTGCATGATTAGCAAAAAAGATGGGGTGATTCTGTCTATAAGATGAGTATTAGAGAGTCTATTTTTAAAATTAAACTGACTGCAGGAAACAATGTGAGGCACGAATTGCTATGCAGAAATGGTCAATTGGGTTGGTGTGATTTAGATGGGGAGTATTAAGAGAGAGGGAGGGTGGCATTAAACAGTGGGGCTGTGGGCGTGGAGGGTAGGTTTGGGCACGAGATTCGGGTTGAGTGAGTCATTGAAGGAAATATTCAGGTGGAGAACACGTAGGACTAGAGGGATCAAGGGTGAGAGAGGGGTGGGTGAGGGGTTGGTGGGGCGGACGTTGTGAAGTCATATCAAAGAAAAATTAATATTCAACGAAGTGTGATGAAGTTGTGGTTAAGGGTTGTTAACTATGTTTCGATGAAGAACGTCGCACCTGGTGTGATCTTGTCTAAAAATTCAAGCCTAGTGGACAACGATGTACTAAGGGACACCCTGTGTTGTTGCGAAGAACGCACTAAACACTCGCTCAAACACCAGAAAAATTACGCCTTCTTAAAGGTTCCAAGCGAACTGTTGGAGAAGAAGCTACTTTTATTGGTAGTGTTGGCTAGTTGCTTGAGATCATTAACAGGTCAGCTGGCACGCTGCCTTGCTCTTGGCATTGTGGTTTCTTTATTATTGCCACTTACACTAGAGACTACCTGTGGGACCTATGACTGTAATTTTAAGGTCTCGTGCAGCCGTCTACTGGCACCTGGCAACTTTGGGAAGAAGCACTTTTTTATGTAGTGTTGGGCTTAGTTGCTTGAAGATCATAACACGGGTCAGAAATGGCAGCTTGCCTCTTGCTAACTCTCGGCATTGCTGGTGTCTTATTATGCCGAAAAGGTTTAATAGGTTTGGGTGAGTAGCCACAATTTTTTCAAGTGCCCTCTACTCGGCAACGGAGAATCTCAGACACACTGCACCCAAAAGATACTCGGTGGCCACACATATATAGTTCTACTCGAGAACACTATGATATCGAGTTGCAACTCGAAATCTCAGAGTTGTCATGAGTGTGTATGGAAATCGATTGTTTCATACGTGGCAAGACAAACAACTCGAAACCCGAAACCCGCTCACACAAGATAACACAAGACACCACCACAAGATCACAATCAACAACAAAACATCACAGAACCTAGCCTTTGGACAGCAAAATCGTAGGCTTTTTATTGCTCTTGACCCGCTCATGGTACGCAGACGCCATGTACATGCCCTCCTGCTCCTTGTGCACGCCTTTCAGGGTGAGGGAGACGGAGCGAAGGGCTTGGTCCAGATCTGTTTGTGTGGTCTTGTCAACTCCTATCGACAATGACTATAGGAGTTGGCAAGATAGTACAAACAGATCTTAGACCAGGCTAGTATGAATCCTTTCCAAATATCAACTAGTATTGGAATTGTTGGCTGTATCGTCTGAACTGTATACAAGCCATACTTTATACACTGAGTGTATAAAACATTAGGAACACCT
>NC_036874.1:12702294-12709855 GCF_002910315.2 Salvelinus sp. IW2-2015 | reverse complement strand
GCCCTGGCACCTACTACCATACCCCGTTCAAAGACATGATTGTGTCGAGGCACAGATCTGGGAAGGCTACCAAAAGGTTTCTGCAGCATTGAAAGTCCCAAGAACACAGCTGCCTCCATCATTCTTAAATGGAAGAAGTTTGGAACCACCAATACTTTTCCTAGTGCTGGCCACCCGGCCAAACTGAGCAATCGGCGGAGAAGGGCTGAAGCTCCACCCTGCTGGACTGGCGCAGGTGGACTCCTGTGGAAGGGAGGTGGCATTCCTGTGTGCGGGTCCCACTTCATTTATACCAGGTTTCTTGGGCCCAGCTCCCTCTAGCAAGTGATGTACATCAGAATAATACAAAGAAGCTGAGGCAACAAAAAACAGCCCACTGGGCACACATTGGTTGAATCAATGTTGTTTCCACGTCATTTCTGTTGAACGAACATGGAATAGATGTTGATTTGACGTCTGTGCCCAGTGGGAAGGCTTTTGGCGATTCACCTGAATTTTCTCCTGAGTGTACAAAACATTAGGAACAGACTAAGGTAAATCCAGGTGAAAGCTATGATCCTCAATTCATGTCACTTGCTAAATCCACTTCAATCAGTGTAGATGAAGGGCAGGAGACAGGTTAAATAATTATTTTTAAGCCTTGAGACAATTGAAACATGGATTGTGTATGTTTGCCATTCAGATAGTGAATGGTCAAGACAAAAGATTTAAGTGCCTTTGAACGGGGTATGGTAGTAGGTGCCAGGCACATTGATTTGAGTGTGTCAAGAACTGCAACGCTGCTGGGTTTTTCACGATCAAACAGTTTCCCATGTGTATCAAGAATGGTCCACCACCCAAAGGACATTCAGCCATCTTGACACAACTGTGGGAAGCATTTGAGTCAACATGGGCCAGCATCCCTGTGGAACGCTTTCGACAGCTTGTAAAGTCCATGCCCCAATGAATTGAGGCTGTTCTGAGGGCGAATGGGTGTGCAACTCAATTTAAGGAAGGTGTTCCTAATGTTTTATACACTCAGTGTATAAAGTATGGCTTGTATACAGTTCAGACGATACAGCCAACAATTCCAATACTAGTTGATATTTGGAAAGGATTCATACTAGCCTGGTCTAAGATCTGTTTGTACTATCTTGCCAACTCCTATAGTCATTGTCGATAGGAGTTGACAAGACCACACAAACAGATCTGGGACCAAGCTAATAGCCACTTCCACTCACCATCTCTGAACCAGGCCACGTCCTGTTGGAAGGGCAGCAGGGCTGAGGAGAAGCCACACTGCAGGGTCAGATTCTCCCCCTCTTTCACCCAGGTCGGAGGGAAGCTGAACTCAAATAGAGCCTCCCGCTCTAGCATTGCAACTACAGAGGAAGAGGAGGAGGGGTGGGGGAAGGAGGAACAGTACGACGATAAGGAAGAGGGAAAAGGAGGAGGTGTAGGTGGGAACGTTGGGTGAAGAAGAGGAGGGGAAGGCAAAAGAAGAAGAGAAATAACCGACAGGCAAGAACGAACATATAGATGGGAAATAATCCACCGAGATGAGAACTAATTTCCCACCATCTCCAGCCTCCCGATGACGTTATGTCAGATGAAGTTGAGGTTTGCCATCTGCGTACTATGGAGGACACTAGAGAATAATGGGATAACACATCCCATTATTCTTGGCAAGCAATTAGTAAGAAGCCTTGGTCTCCCTCAGATTCTCTCACTTGTGGCAGCAGAGTGAAAACGCCCAATGCAAAGAGGACCTTAATTAACTGGACGAAGGCCCAGATACGCCAACTGGCATGTACTAGTAACGGAAGGGGGGATCATCTTCAGGAATGCATGCACGCACGCACACAAGCACGAAGGACACACACAAACACACACACACACACACACTTACTCCCTCTCTTGCACGCATGCACCCTTTTCCTGAAAAGGCCGTCCTCACAAGGGGATGAACATAGGATTATTGAGAGAAATGCGATTGAGAGAAGCTTTTGACAGTTTCTGAAAAGGTACATTATTCCTGAGACATTATACAGCGCCTTGGGAAAGTTTTCAGACCCCTTGACCTTTTCCACATTTTGTGATGTTACAGCCGTATTCTAAAATTGATTAAATTCATTGTTTTCCTCATCAATCTACACACAATACCCAATAATGAAAACAGTTTTTTAGAAAAAATGAAAAAAAAAGATAAAAAAATACTTTATTAGCATAAGTATTCAGACCCTTGGCTATGAGACTCAGGTGCATCCTGTTTCCATTGATCATCCTTGAAATGTTTCTACAACTTGACTGGAGTCCACCCATGGTAAATTCAATGTAGACATGATTTGGAAAGGCATACACCTGTTCATATAAAGTCCCACAGTTGACAGTGCATGTCAGAGCAAAAACCAAGCCATGAGGTTGAAAGAATTGTCCGTAGAGCTCCGAGACATGATTGTGTCGAGGCACAGATCTGGGGAAGGCTACCAAAAAGTTTCTGCAGCATTGAAAGTCCCCAAGAACACAGCTGCCTCCATCATTCTTAAATGGAAGAAGTTTGGAACCACCAATACTTTTCCTAGTGCTGGCCACCCGGCCAAACTGAGCAATCGGCGGAGAAGGGCCTTGGTCAGGGAGATGACCAAGAATGCGATGGTCACTCTGACAGAGCTCTGGAGTTCCTCTGTGGAAATGGGAGAACCTTCCAGAAGGACAACCATCTCTGCAGCACTCCACTAATCAGGCCTTTATGGTAGAGTGGCCAGATGGAAGCCACTCCTCAGTAAAATGTACATGACAGCCTGCTCGGAGTTTGCCAACAGCCACCTAAAGACTCTCAGACCATGAGAAACCAGATTCTCTGGTCTGATGAAACCAAGACTGAACTCTTTGGCCTGAATGCCAAGTGTGATATCTGGAGAAAACCTGGAACCATCCCTACGGTGAAGCATGGTGGTGGCAGCATCATGCTGTGGGGATATTTTTCAGTGGCAGGGACTGGGAAACTAGTCAGGATCGAGACAAAGATAAATGGAGCAAAGTACAGAGAGATCCTTGATGAAAACCTGCTCCAGACCACTCAGGACCTCAGACTGGGGCGAAGGTTGACCTTCCAACATGACAATGACCCTAAGCACACAGCCAAGCCAACGCAGGAGTGGCTATGGGACAAGTCTCTGAATGTCCTTGAGTGGCCCAGCCAGAGCCAGGACTTGAACCCGATCGAACATCTCTGGAGAGACCCTAAAGTAGCTGTGGAGTGACGCCCCCCATGCAACCTGACAGAGGTTCAGAGGATCTGAAGAGAAGAATGTATGCCAAGCTTGTAGCAAGACTCAAGGCTGTAATCGCTGTCAAAGGTGCTTCAGCAAAGTTCTGATTAAAGGGTCTGAATACTTATGTAAATGTAAAATATATATATTATTTTTTGCCTTGTCATTATGGGGTATTGTGTGTAGATTTCTGAAAAGAAAAAAATTATTTCATCCATTTTAGAATAAGGCTGTAACAAAATAAAATGTGGAAAAAGTCAAGGGGTCTGAATACTTTCCGAATGCACTGTATGAAGAGTTAATATCCAAAATGCTATATCCACAAATGTTTCACATTTTTGTTTTTTCATCATAAATGATTGCTTATGGGTACCTTCGTATGTGTGTAAAATGTTATTACTCTTCTCAGATTTGAGATGTGTATGAAAATGTGTTTTCGCAAAACGCCATATATAAATTATTTAGCTGGAATGGAATGTTTGTATCCTGTATATTTGACTGTGATATGTGGTTGTCTCTCCTAGCTGTCTTAAGATGAATGCAATTACTCTGGAGTCACTCTGGATAAGAGCATATACTAAATGACTAAAATGTCAAATGTAAATGTTTTACAAACAGATCTCATATTACTGTAGTGAATAATAAATTAAAAAAAACATGTTTTGAATATTGTATGTACCATGTATACAGTTATTTATAAGCAATTTAGTTATTTGTTACATTTGACTGTGTAAAACCTATCAGTACTACTTATTTCTCTGAGAGTGAGGCGGATATATAGCATTTAGCAAAAAAACATGATTATTTGTCTCTTTGAAACAAAACAATCAAGTGATAGATGTTAAACAAATACATGTCTGTCACTGAACAACCCCATGCCATGACTAAATAGTGAAAAAAACACACCAATCTATTTCATAATGTATTTAAACAATAAAAGCTAATTGACGAACATGAAACTCTTCCTTTTCGGAGCTCCCCTTTTCCATCTACAAAACAGGGTCTAGCCTAATTGTGAGATAAAACTGAAAACTACCAGGCCTTGTCAGATCCCATTCCCACCAACAGATCTGAAAGGTCGCAGACATGTTTCCATGATGATCTTTGTCTAAATAACAGACCAGGGCAATCATTCGGATGCACATCAATTGAATAACTCCCCATCTCTCCCCAACTTTTTCTCTGTTTCAGTCATTCCCTGCATGTCCCCGTCATGATTATGATAAATGTGCTGGGGTTGCCCTTTTTTCGGGGGAGTAATCCACATTGGATAATAGTATCTGTCTCCCTGCTCCACATGGCATAATGAAGTCTCAGCACCACGCTAATGTCATTCTGCAATTCAAATCCCATTTTCTCCTCAGCAAGTGTGTATGAATGGCATTACATGCTGATAAAGCTTCGTTCAGAATGATTGCGATTTCATTTCAAACGTGCAGAGGACACCACTCTCTGAGTCCATTGATTGTGACTTGCACACCACTTTAAACAATGTGTGACACAGTGAGTTTGTTTTTGTCAATAACAGTTTGATCCAGTTGTGTGTGATGCTGACACAATCTAGGAAGAGCAAGTCATTTACTAAGGCAACACAGCAGTGCTAAACAATCTAGATAAATAATCTGTTGGTTATAGTCAGTGTCTAATCACTATTCTGCATGGCTTCCCTGTGGGTGCAACCAGCCTCTCTACTAGCTCAGTATCTGGGTGGGAGAGCGACATAGCCTATATGTATAGGGCTCCTAAGCTGCCGGCAAATGTGTACAAATCGCACACTCTCTCTCTGTGCTGAAATATGCATGACTCTGACTGGCGCTGAAATGGCAGTGATTCATTCACCTGCCCCTCCCAATCACCTCCTTTATATACAGGCGCACACATGTGCACATACACACACACACACGCCCCCGACACAGACTCCCTCAACACACACTCCGATGAACCATAAGCACCCCTTTGCCATCCAATCCATCCTTGCATCCAGTCAGCCAAACCATGTCAGAGTACATGCAGCAGAGCCTCAGAGTTGTCAGTGTCTTCAAAGGCTCAGTCTTAGCGGAGGAGAAGAGAGTGAACTTCAAAAGGCGGCAGAGAAATTAAAAAGGACATTTTTCATTAGACACCGCATGAAACTTACTTGGGGTCCAGGATTGCTCGATTGAGGCCTCGGCTCCTTGATATGCTGAATCGTGGAGTGGGGGGACAAGGAGGAGAGAGAGCGGGGTGGGGAGAGTGCAGAGAGTTAGAGGGAAAGGAGAGAGAAAGAGAGACAAATCAATCCTGGCAAAGCCACTTTCATACACGTCACAACTAATATTCCCTTTAACCTATTTTAAACAATCGAAGGAGAATGTGAGCATGTGAAATATGGATGATAGGTGAATAGGAGAGCTTGGCCCCCCCTTCACCATTTAATTGATCTAGGAGAAGGAGTGTCCCGGTATTGTCAGGGCACCCTCACACTGTTTCTAGGCCATTAAGAAGCTTGGGGGAAATATTCATAGTTGAATTAATGAATTACTCTTGTAATATTATTAACATCTCTTCTGTCAACAGAGTTGTTGTGGTGGTGTAGCGAATGGTCCAAAGTTCTGTTAATGTGGGCGGTAGACTGCAGACACCGTAGGTTTTTGGTTAGTTAAAACCTCTTTGGGCTAGGTGGGACGCTAGCGTCCCATCTCGGCAACATCCGGTGAAATTGCAGAGCGCGAAATTCAAAATACAAAAATCATAATATTAAACATTCATGAAAATACAAGTGTCATACATCATTTAAAAGCTTAACTTCTTATTAATCCAGTCGCTTTGTCAGATTTCAAAAAGGCTTTACGGTGAAAGCATAACATGCAATTATCTGAGGACAGCGCCCCGCATACAAAAGCATTAAGAACATTTTCCAAACCAGCAGAGGCGTCACAAAAGTCAGAAATAGCGACAAAATAAATCACTCACCTTTGAAGGTCTTCCTCTGTTTGCAATCCCAAGGGTCCCAGCTACACAACAAATGGTTATTTTGTTCGATAAAGTCCTTCTTTATATCCCAAAAAAGTCAGTTTAGTTGGTGCGTTTGATTCAGTACAAAGGAATCCCAAAAGTTACCAATAAACTTCGTCCAAACTAGTCAAACAACATTTCTAATCAATCCTCAGGTACCCTAATATGTAAATAAACGATACAATTTAAGACAGAATGTAGTATGTTCAATACCGGAGATAAATAACGAGGTGCACGCCCTCATCCACGCGCGCCAAAGACTACAGTCAAAATGAGAGCCACCTTGAAAAACTACAACTACTAATTCATTTTTCAAAAAACAAGCCTGAAACCCTTTCTAAAGACTGTTGACATCTAGTGGAAGCCATAGGAACTGCAATCTGGGAGGATTTCCTTAGATCCCATAGACAAGCATTTCAATGGGTGGTGAGCTCAAAAAATAAAATTTCCGGATGGATTCTCCTCGGGTTTTTGCCTGCCATATCAGTTCTGTTATACTTACAGACATTATTTTAACACTTTTAGAAACTTCAGTGTTTTCTATCCAATGCTTCCAATTATATGCATATCCTAGCTTCTGGGCCTGAGTAACAGGCAGTTTACTTGGAGTCAAGAAGAATGGGAGATCAAAAGCATCTATATGCTAAAGGAGTCATATTAACTGTTCATAGATTAGCATAATTATCAACGGGCAGGAACATTGCTTAACAGTGGTCATGTTTACATTTTAATTGGGATTTTTGTTAGTTTATGTTAAGTTTTGTTTAGTCATTGGACTGTTATTAACTCGCTCCATTCCCAGTATAATAATGGGGTACCTCTGCTGATTATGGCCAGGCCTGAACTACAGTCTGAGAGCAGAAGTTTGGCCTCAACTCGCTGGAAATCAGAAGGTAACCAAAATAATTTCATATGTATTTTTTTTTTTTTACTTTATTTATTTCAACAAAATAGCAAACGCAAAAACAAAAAAATAAAAAAAAACAACACAAAAAACCACAACAAACATAAAAAAACAACAAAGCCAACAAAAAAAACACAAAGAAAACACAAAAAATAACCAAGCAACAACAACAACAAAACAAAAAGCTAAAAACAGATCAAAAAAGAAAACAAAAAAAAACATCCAAATTCAAACAAACACACAATCATTCATCAACACCAAAACAAATCACAAAAAAACAAACACAAAAAATACAAAAATTAAAAGACACAAAAAAAACACATCCACACATACTCAAAAAACAATCCACACACACAGTTCAATCACATCAACACAAACAAAAGAGAAAAAGAAACAAGACATACAACATCAA
>NC_036874.1:12664359-12700779 GCF_002910315.2 Salvelinus sp. IW2-2015 | reverse complement strand
ATCTATAAACATTTGGGTCTAGAGTGATCTCCCCTATTGAAAGAGGGGGATGACCGCGGCAGCTTTCCAATCTTTGGAGATCTCACGATACGAAAAGAGGCTGAACAGGCTTAATAGGGGTTGCAACAATTCAGCGGATAATTTGTAAAAGAGAGTCCAGATTGTCTAGCCCGCTGATTTGTAGGTCCAGATTTTGCAGCTCTTTCAGAACATCAGCTTCTGGATTGGGTAGGAGAAAGGCAAGTTGCTCGGGGGTGCAGAACTGTAGGCCAAGGTTGGGTACCAGGGGAAAGCATGCCAGCCATAGAAAAATGCTTATTGAAATTCACGATTATAGTGATTTATCGGTGTGACAATGTTTCCTAGCCTCAGTGCAGTGGGCAGCTGGGAGGAGGTGCTCTTATCTCCCATGGACTTTACAGTGTCCCGAACTTTTTTGAGTTTGTGTTACAGGATGCAAATTTCTGTTTTAAAAACCTAGCCTTAGCTTTCCTAACTGCCTGTGTATATTGGTTCTAACTTCCCTGAAAAGGTTGCATATCATGGGGCTTTTCGATGCTAATGCAATACGAACAATAAGTTTTTGTGCTGGTCAAGGGCAGTCAGGTCTGGAGTGAACCAAGAGCTAAATCTTTTCCTGGTTCTACATTTTTCAATATCCTTCCAGGATACCCTGGCCAGGTCGATTAGAAAGGCCTGCTCGCTTAAGTGTTTTAGGGAGTGTTGATAGTGATGAGGGTGTCGTTTGACCGCAGACCCATTGCGGATGCCGGCAATGAGGCAGTGATCGCTGAGATCTTGGTTGAAAAACAGCAGAGGTTGTATTGGAGAGCAAGTTGGTAGGATGATATCTATGAGGGTGCCCGTGTTTACGGATTTAGGGTTGTACCTGGTAGGTTCATTGATCATTTGTTGAGATTGAGGGCATCAAGCTTAGATTGTAGGATGGCTGGGGTGTTAAGCATGTCCCAGTTTAGTCACTTCGCAGCTCTGAAGATAGAGGGGCAATCAATTCACATATGGTGTCCAGGGAACAGCTGTATACCTTTAGCACCCTGCTGTTCAAGATGTTGTAGTTACTTCCACTCCCTCTTCCATTTCCTCCCCCTTCCTGAATATGAGAGTGAACTATACTGTCTTCAGAAAGTATTCACACCCCTTGACTTATTCCACATTTTGTTGTGTACAGGCTGAATTCAAAATGGATTTAAAAAAAAAATTCTCTCACCCATCTACACAAAATACCTTGTATTTTTAGTTCCATTGCAAACAGGATGCATGTTTTGGAATATGTTTTTTCTGTACAGGCTTCCTTATTTTCACTCTGGAAATTAGGTTAGTATTGTGGAGTAACTACAATGCTGTTGATCCATCCTCAGTTTTCTCCTATCAAAGCCATTAAACTCTGTAACTGTTTGAAAGTCACAATTGGCCTCATGGTGAAATTCCTGAGCGGTTTCCTTCCTCTCCAGCAACTGAGTTTGGAAGGACACCTGTATCTCTGTAGTGACTGGGTGTATTAATACACCATCCAAAGTATTATTAATAACTTCAACATGCTCAAAGGGCATTGAAAACCTCCCTGGTCTTTGTGGTTACTCTGTGTTTGAAATTCACTGCTCAACTGAGGGACCTTATAGATAGTGTATGTGTGGGGTACAAGATGAGGTAGTCATTCAAAAATAATGTTAAACACTATTATTAGACACATGCAAGTCCATGCAACTTATTATGTGACTTGTTAAGCACATTTTACTCCTGAACTCTATTTAGTGTGCCATAACAAAGGTTGAAAACTTATTGACTCAAGACGTTTAAGCTTTTCATTTTTAATCAATTTGTACACATTTCTAAAAACATAATTCCACTTTGACATATGCGGTATTGTGTGTAGGCCAGTGACAAAACATCCCACATCTAATCAATTTAAAGTTCAGGTTGTAACAATACTTTCTGAAGGCACTGTACCGTGAGAATGTTGACATGTCTTGTGATTTAGCTTGGGCTCAGCCTGGAGCCAAGATGGTTGCACAAACACATGAGTCATCACCCTTTCCCATCCCCTGGTGCTCTGTTGAGGATGCTGGGAGTACAAGGTGGTTGCCAAGAGTTCTCTGGGTGAAGCTACAACCATTGCCACTCTGTGGTCAACTGTAAGTAGCTGCTGATCTTGACAACTTTCATGGACATGGTATTCCTGCATGCAGATTGTTTCCTCTGCCTCACATTCAGATAGATCATGTTAAATGGGTAACCATGTCCACATTTCCCCCTTTCCTGTTCCATACTAGTCCATACTTGTTTTACTCATGTGAGACAACCTAAAGGGATGCTCATTCATACTTCTATGGGATTAAATCTCCATTCATCCATACCAATTATTTCCAAATCATCTGATCCAGTTTCCATCTGTAGTGATGGTTTGCACCTAGATGAGTGGATTCTATACCATATCAATAGCCTACACCTTCAATCTAAACTGATTAGTGCATTACATTACATACCATTTACGAGTGCTGAAACACGTGTAGCCTAGCGCTTAGAGCATTGGGCCAGTAACTGGAAGGTCACTGGTGTAACGATGTGCGCTGAGAGTCAGAAGCAAGTTCAGGGAGTGAGTGTTTTCATAAATAAACGTAAATTATACAAAAACGAACAACGCACAGACATGACACAGAAACAGAAATAATGACACCTGGGGAAGGAACCAAAGGGAGTGACATATATAGGCAGATAATCAAGGAGTGATGGAGTCCAGTTGAGTGGCATAATGCGCTGATGCGCCTAACGATGGTGACATGTGTGCGCCATAACCAGCAGCCTGGTGACCTAGAGGCCGGAGAGGGAGCACACGTGACAGCTGGTTTGAATACCCTACCAGACAAGGCAGAAAATCTGCCGATGTGCCCTTGAGCAAGGCACTTAACCCTAATTTTGTCCAGGGGTGCTGTACTACTATGGCTGACACTGTAAAACAACACATTTCACTGCCCCTATAAAACATCTTAATATTAAATGGGTTAGTCTGCTTATTAAAACTTCTTAAGGCTAGGGGGCAGTATTCGGAAGTATCGATGATACGTTGCCCAGTCTCAGTCGAGTCAAGACTCTCGGAGCTCATTGGGATGCATGCGTCCCATCTGGGATTGTTCAACTCATAAGCCGCAGGTCATCTGGTCCACAGCTCTGACTATGCGCAGGCATGAATACTGAACACATATTCTTTTCATCAGCTAGTCTTTTAGTGCATCTGCTTATCAAGGATGATGGTTATACACATTGCCAAGGCTTATACCGAAGCAAATAAGGTGATTTCACCCACAAATATCAGAGCAATATTCCAATTCAGGAATCAAAGTTTAACATGACAAAACCTGTGAAGCTACATAATAAGCATACTGTAACCTATCCGTCTTCAGAGATTTTCAATGGAGGTCATTAGTCTTGAGTGTGAGTGCTTACCAGGTGACCCTAGGGGGTGGGCATCCCTGGAAGTTGCAGGAGAGTTTGATCCCCATGCCCTCCCACACCATGTGGGCTCTTAGCGGGATAGGGAAGTCTGGGGCCTTATGACTCAGGCCCTCCAGATACTTCAAATGGATGGAAGCCTTCTGCTCAGCCTGGAACACAGATAGACACAGCTGGTATTCAAATGCACTTACAGTAAAGACAACAACCTCTCCCTCAATGTGAGCAAGACAAAGGAGCTGATCGTGGACCTCGGGAAAAGGCGGGCCGAACAGGCCCCCATTACCATCAGAGGGGCTGTAGTGGAGCGGGTCGAGAGTTTCAAGTTCCTTGGTGTCCACATCACCAACAAACTACCATGGTCCAAACACACCAAGACAGTCGTGAAGAGGGCACGACAAAACCTTTTCCCCCTCATGAGACTGAAAAGATTTGGCATGGGTCCCCAAATCCTCAAAAAGTTCTACAGCTGCACCATCGAGAGCATCCTAACCATTTGCATCACCACCTGGTATGGCAAATTCTCGGCATCTGACCGTAAGGCGCTACAGAGGGTAGTGCGTACTCAATCCAGGACCTATATAAGAAGAAAGCCCATGAAATTGTCAGAGACTCCAGTCACCAAAGTCATAGACTGTTCTCTCTGCTACAGCACGGCAAGCGGTACCGGTGTGCCAAGTCTAGGACCAAAAGGCTCCTCAACAGCTTCTACCCCCAAGCCATAAGACTGCTGAACAATTAATCAAATGGCCACCGGACTATTACATTGAGCCCACTCCATTTGTTTTGTACACTGCTGCTACTCGCTGTTTATTATCTATGCATAATCACTTCACCCCTTCCTACATGTACAAATTACCTCAACTAACCTGTACCCCCGCACACTGACTCGGTACCGGTACCCCCTGTATATATCCTCATTATTGTTATGTTAATATATATATTTTTTTACTTTAGTTTGGAAAATATTTTCTTTACTCTTCTTGAACTGCACTGTTGGTTAAGGGATTGTAAGTAATAATTTCACGGTAAGGTCTACACTTGTTGTATTTGGCGCATGTGACAAAAATATTTGATTTGATTACTGGTCAACTGACATAAGGCAAAGAAACGTCAAAATCTCAGCAAGCCATGGGGAAATGTAGGGATGTCAGCGTTGGGGACATATAACTACAATGGTTAAATGAGACCATGTTGATTTTCCACTGGGCAACTGTTTTTATACATTCGGCCCTACCGAATTCACAATACTGTAGGCCCATTTTTCAGTGTCCGGAGTGTCCGTGTATATCTGTATGTGATGAGATCAGAGCAGACGCACGGCCATGCAGTCACAGCATTGGCGGACATAATGCTGTTCCCTGAGCACCTCCACCTTCTCAGCCTCATTCCAAACAGGGTCCACTTCTCTTCAGATCTCAGACCCTGTTCATCCGCTGCCATGGTCTCCTTCAGGACATCCCTATTGGACCAGAGCACCAAGAGATTCTCTGTTAGAAAACCACTGAGAAAAGGCCAATTGTCAAACGTGCACACAGTACATATACCAACTCTTTGTGACACTGAGGCTGTCCTAATCATAGAAATATAAATAAGCAATAACGCACGAGGTGGTGTGGTATATGGCCATTATACCACTGCTAAGGGCTGTTCTTAAGGACGACACAAGGCGGAGTGCCTGGATACAGCCCTTAGCAGTGGCCTTATACCACAAACCCCTGAGGTGCCTTTCAGCTATTTTAAACTGGTTACCAACGTAATTATAACCGTTTAAATAAATGTTTTGTCATACCAATGGTATACGGTCTGATATAGCACGACTTTCACCCAATCAGCATTCAGTGCTCGAACCACCCAGTTTATCATGATATTTATATGGTCCTAATATGGACACCTTACATAATCTTATAATAGATCACTGATATTGCATAATTTGTGCATGCACTGTAGGCTTGCCAGTACTGTAGTTCTATTGTGTTGCACTCATATAGACTCAATACACATTTTTTATTGTTGTCTGCTGACAAATGCACTGATCATGCCCACCCCAAAAATCCAAAGCAGAAACAAGACCATGAGCAACAAATGTTGTTGTCAAGGCAACACTGCAGCCTCTCTGAGATAACAGTTTAACTGTGAGGATGTCATTGGAGGAAGAAGGGGAAAGGACAAATTGGACAAAGCACAAAGAATACAGCAATATAAATCACACAGCTTGTGCCTATAGTCGATACAATATATCACCTTCAAGTAGGTTTTGGTTTTTCTAAGGCTTTGTGTATGGGGATGGTTGATATGGTTATGCATCTGCCTCTTTTGCCAGGGGTTTGCGTTTTTGAATCAGGCGTTAAAAAGTTGTTTTTTGTTGTTGTTGTTTTTAAGCTTTACATGTCGGCCCCAGCCTCAAACTCAGGTCCTGTATGTAGCAAACTGACCTGCTCTGCCCATTCATCGCCATTTACCCGTTGTTGTCTTAGCTCTCCTGATCAACACCTGTGGTTGCTTTATGCCTCTCCCTAATGTCAATATGCCTTGTCTACTGCTGTCTTGGCTAGTTCTTATTGTTTTATTTCACTGTAGAGCCCTCAGTTCCGCTCCAAATGCATTAGATAGCTCTTTTGTCCCACCCCACACACATACGGAGACTCACCTGGCTTAACTGGTGCCTCCAGAGACCCAACCTCTCTCATTGTCACTCAACGTTTAGGTTTACCTCCACTGTACTCACATCCTACCATACCATTGTCTGTAAATTATGACCTGAATCTATTCTACCACACCCAGAAATCTGCTCCTTTTACTCTCTGTCCCCAACGCACTAGACAACCAGTTCTTAAAGCCTTTAGCCGTATGGTTATCCTACTCCTCCTCTGTTCCTCTGGTGATGTAGAGGTTAACCCAGGCCCTGTATCCCCCAGTTCCACTTCTATTCCCCAGGCGCTATCATTTGTTGACTTCTGTAACCGTAAAAGCCTTGGTTTCATGCATGTTAACATCAGAAGCCTCCTCCCTAAGCTTGATTTATTCACTGCTTTAGCACACTCCGCCAACCCTGATGTCCTAGCCGTATCTGAATCTTGGCTAAGGCCACCAACAATTCTGAAATTTCCATCCCCAACTACAAAACTTTCCGCCAAGATAGATCTGCAAATGGGGGTGGAGTTGCAATCTACTGCAGGGATAGCCTGCAGAGTTCTGTCATGCTATCCAGGTCTGTGCCCAAACAGTTTGATTTCCAGAAATAAGTCTCTCACTGTTGCCACTTGTTACWGACCCCCCTCAGCCCCCAGCTGTGCCCTGGACACCATATGTGAATTGATTGCCCCCCATTTATCTTAAGAGTTTGTACTGTTAGGTGACCTAAACTGGGATATGCTTAACACCCCGGCCATCCTACAATCTAAGCTAGATGCTCTCAATCTCACACATATTATCAAGGAACCTACCAGGTACAACCCTAAATCCAATAACACGGGCACCCTCGTAGACATCATCCTGACCTACCTGCCCTCTAAATACACCGCTGCTGTCTTCAGATCTCAGCGATCACTGCCTCATTGCCTGTGTCAGTAATGGGTCCGCGGTCATTCGACCACCCCTCATCACTGTCAAACCCTCCCTAAAACAWAAGCAGGCCTTTCCTATCGACCTGGCCCGGGTATCCTGGAAGGATATTGACCTCATTCCGTCAGTAGACGATGCCTGGTTATTCTGTCATGCCCTGATCTGTTTCACCTGTCCTTGTAATTGTCTCCACCCCCTCCAGGTGTCGCTTATTTTCCCAATTGTATTTATCCCTGTGTTTCCTGTCTCTCTGTGCCAGTTCGTCTTGTATGTTTCCAAGTTTTTCCCATTCTCCTGCTTTTTGCATTCTCCTTTTTCTAGTCCTCCCGGTTTTGACCCTTGCTTGTTTCTGGACTTTGTACCCGCCTGCCTGACCATTCTGCCTGCCTTGACCACGAGCCTGTCTGCCACTCTGTACCTCCTAGACTCTGATCTGGTTTTTACCTTTTGCCTGTCCACGACCATTCTCTTGCCTACCCTTTCGGATTAATAAACATTGTAAGACTCCAACCATCTGCCTCCTGTGTATGCATTTGGGTCTCTCCTTGTGTCTTGATATTTTCTTTAAAAGTGCCTTTCTCACCATCTTAAATAAGYATGCCCCATTCAAAAAATGGAGAACTAAGAATAGATATAGCACTTAGTTCACTCCAGACTTGACTGCACCTGACCAGCACAAAAACATCCTGTGGCGTACTGCATTAGCATCGAAAAGCCCCCGCAATATGCAACTTTTCATGGAAGTTAGGAACCAATATACACAGGCAGTTAGGAAAGCAAAGGCTAGGTTTTTAAAACAGAAATTTGCATCCTGTAGCACAAACTCTAAAATGTTTTGGGACACTGTAAAGTCCATGGAGAATAAGGGCACCTCCTCCCACCTGCCCACTGCACTGAGGCTAGGAAACACTGTCACCACCGATAAATCTACGATAATCGTGAATTTCAATAAGCATTTGCCTACGGCTGGCCATGCTTTCCACCTGGCTACCCCTACCCTGGTCAACTGCTCTGCATCCCCCACAGAAACTTCCCCAAGCCTCCCCATTTCTCCTTCACCCAAATCCAGATAGCTGATATTCTGAAAGAGCTGCAAAGTCTGGACCCCTATAAATCAGCTGGGCTAGACGATCTGGACCCTCTCTTTCTAAAATTATCTGCTGCAATTGTTGCAACCCCTATTACTAGCCTGTTCAAGCTCTCATTCGTATCGTCTGAGATCCCTAAAGATTGAAAAGCTGCTGCGGTCATCCCCCTCTTCAAAGGGAAGAGTGGTAGGTCTGTAACTCAAACTGTTACAGACCTATATCTATCCTACCCTGCCTTTCTAAAGTCTTCGATAGCCAAGTTAACAAACAGATCACTGACCATTTCGAATCCCACCACACCTTCTCCGCTATGCAATCTGGTTCCCGAACTGGTCATGGGTGCACCTCAGCCACGCTCAAGGTCCAAAACGATATCATAACCGACATCGATAAAAGATAATACTGTGCAGCCGTCTACATCGACCTGGCCAAGGCTTTCGACTCTGTCAATCACCGCATTCTTATCGGCAGACTCAACAGCCTTGGTTTCTCAAATGACTGCCTCGCCTAGTTCACCAACTACTTCTCAGATAGAGTTCAGTGTGTCAAATCGGAGGGCCTGTTGTCCGGACCTCTTGCAGTCTCTATGGGGGTGCCACAGGGTTAAATTCTCGGGCCGACTCTTTTCTCTGTATACATCAACATGAAGCTCTTGCTGCTGGTGATTCTCTGATCCACCTCTACACATACGACACCATTCTGTATGCTTCTGGCCCTTCTTTGGACACTGTGTTAACAAACCTCCAGATGAGCTTCAATGCAATACAACACTCCTTTCATGGCCTCCAACTGCTCTGAAATGCAAGTAAAACTAAATGCATGCTCTTCAACCGATCGCTGCCCGCACCTGCCCGTCCGTCTAGCATCACTACTCTGGACGGTTCTGACTTAAGTATATGTGGACAACTACAAATACCTAGGTGTCTGGTTAGACTATAAACTCTCCTTCCAGACTCACATTAAGCATCTCCAATCCAAAATTAAATCTAGAATCAGCTTCCTATTTCGCAACAAAGCATTCTTCACTCATGCTGTTTAACATACCCTCGTAAAACTGACCATCCTACCGATCCTTGACTTCTGCGATGTCATCTACAAAATAGCCTCCAACACTCTACTCAGCAAATTGGATGCAGTCTACCACAGTGCCATCCGTTTTGTCACCAAAGCCCCATATACCACCCACCACTGCGACCTGTACGCTCTCGTTGGCTGGCACTCGCTTCATATTTGTCGCCAATCCCACTGGCTCCAGGTCATCTATAAGTCTTTGCTAGGTAAAGCCCCGCCTTATTTCAGCTCACTGGTCACCATAGCAGCACCCACCCGTAGCACGCACTCCAGCAGGTTAATTTCACTGGTCATTCCCATAGCCAACTCCTACTTTGGCCGCCTTTCCTTCCAGTTCTCTGCTGCCAATGACTGGATCGAATTGCAAAAATCACTGAAGCTGGGGTCTTATATCTGCCTCACTAACTTTAAGCATCAGCTGTCAGAGCAGTTTACCAATCTATATCTGTGAGTTATATCTGTGAGTTATGAAAACTAAGTGTTCTGCACATTTTGAATTTACAGTATGGCTACTAATTCTGGAAAGCTAAATCAAAGTCCAGGCATACAGATTTTGGATGATATTCTAGCAGAAATCTAACGGGAAAGTGTCATAGACAACAGCTAAAGGAGAGGACACTACTTTGGCTGGTAAGTGAATACCAGTCTTTGTATTTATATTATTTCATATTGTAAATCCGAGCTAATGCAGTTGTTTCAATGGTTGCATAGTATTCATTTGAGATAGTATTCATAGTATTCATTTTCTTTGATTGCTATATATTTATGTGTGTATATATTTATATATATATATATATATATATACTGCCTAAATATATAATCCCTAATGAAATATGTGTATGAATAGCAAACAAGGCACTCGAAAGCCACAACATGTCAAAGTCAACATACAATACACATTGGGCTCCCGACTGGCGCAGTGGTCTAACACACTACAGTACCTGGTTCGAATCCAGGCTGCATCACATCCGGCCATGATTGGGAGTCCCATAGGGCAGCGCAAAATTTACCTAGCGTCGTCCAGGTTAGGCCGGGGAATGCGTCATTCTAAATAAAAATGTGTCCTGACTTGCCTAGATAAATAAAGGTTAATAAAAAAATAAAAAATAAATATTTGTACACACACTTCAACACAGTGTTCTCCACTCTATATAATATATGTTTATAGATGTGTTGTTCATTTGATGTATTGCTAAAATAAAGGTTCAATAAAATAAGTAATAAACTTCAGATCTTACTGATTTAAAAAAAAAGTGGTAAAGACTGACTCCAAAGAGACCACATTCAAGTCCTCCATCCCCCACTTAGTCCGACTACTGCTCTCTCTGGCTCCACAACAAACTCCCACCCGGCCATCTAGAGGTGTGAATACCCAGCCAGCCTACAAGTAGAGGATGGTAAGTGCTTTACAGCAGAAAGAGACGTAGGACTTGGGACCAGCAGCACAATCTTGTGTAGAGGGTGTTCTAAATACTGTAATTGTAAATAGTCTGTACATTTTTTTAAATATATTTTTTAAACTTTGTGTGTGGTTTGTGGTGTGTTCACTTATGTCATTAGATCAGTGTTGGCTGCTAACTTAGCTGTTATCTTAAATATTTCATTTCTGTGTTTGGAGATATTGGATCAGCATTCTTGTCACATTTCCCGTTAGTACCTTTTATGTAGGGAAGCTAATGATCCATCATGTATGACATTCCTGGTAGTGTGTAAACTTGTATTTTTTATTAAAATAGCATTTTTGTATGTTTTCTATAGTTATGTTCTTGAAAATGTATCAATTTACCAATTTGGCCACTTGGAGGCCATTTGGGTACATTTGGGCAAATCGTGAAGGACACCTGGGTGAATTCATACTAAATGTCATGTAGCTTGCTCATTCTTGACGTTAAGAGTCTGAAGCTCTGCACATACACGATTGCCCTCTTGTGGACACCATCTAAATTATCTCCTTTCTTTTGTATTTCAAAGATGATTGTAAAAAAGAAATACAAAAAAAATGTAATTTCTTCTGTGTTTTCTTTTACCAGATCTAATGTGTTATATTCTCCTACATTAATTTGACATTTCCACAAACTTCATAGTGTTTCCTTTCAAAGGGTATCAAGAATATGCATATCCTTGCTTCAATGACTGAGCAACAGGCAGTTAGATTTGGGTATGTCATTTTAGGCGAAAATTGAAAAATAGGAGTGGATCCTTTCTAAGATTTCCAGTTAATGCCTAAACTTAACCCTGACCCTACAAATGAGGAGTTAATGTCTAAACTTAACCCTAAGCCTACAAATGATGATTGTATGCCTAAACTTAACCTTAAACACTTTGAAATTTAACATTTGGAACAACTTCAAAATTTGACATTTGAGAAACATGGATCAAATCAAATCAAATTTGATTGGTCACATACACATGGTTAGCAGATGTTAATGYGAGTGTAGCGAAATGCTTGTGCTTCTAGTTCCAACCATGCAGTAATATCTAATAAGTAATCTAACAATTCCACAACAACAACCTTATACACACAAGTGTAAAGGGATGAATAACAATATGTACATATAAATATATGAATGAGCGACGGCCGTGCTGCATAGGCAAGATGCAGTAGATGGTATAGAGTACAGTATATACATATATGATGAGTAATGTAGGGTATGTAAACATGATATAAAGTGGCATTGTTTAAAGTGACTAGTGATACATTTATTACATCCTATTATTAAAGTGGCTAGAAATTTGAGTCTGTATGTTGGCAGCAGCCACTCAATGTTAGTGATGGCTGTTTAACAGTCTGATGGCCTTGAGATAGAAGCTGCTTTTCAGTCTCTCGGTCCCAGCTTTGATGCACCTGTACTAACCTCGCCTTCTGGATGATAGCGGGGTGAACAGGCAGTGGCTTGGGTAGTTGTTGTCCTTGATGATCTTTTTGGCCTTCCTGTGACATCGGGTGATGTAGGTGCCTTACGGTTGTGGGCGGAACAGTTGCCGTACCAGGCTGTGATACAGCCCGACAGGATACTCTTGATTGTGCATCTATAAAAGTTTGTGAGTGTTTTCGGGGACAAGCCAAATTTCTTCTGCCTCTCGAGGTTGAAGAGGCGCTGTTGCGCCTTCTTCACCACGCTGTCTGTGTGGGTGGACCATTTCAGTTTGACCGTGATGTGTACGCCGAGGAACTTAAAACTGTCTACCTTCTCCACTACTGTCCCGTCGATGTGGATAGGGGGGTGCTCCCTCTGCTGTTTCCTGAAGTCCACGATCATCTCCTTTGTTTTGTTGACGTTGGGTGTGAGGTTATTTTCCTGGCACCACACTCCGAGGGCACTCACCTCCTCCCTGTAGGCCATCGCGTTGTTGGTAATCAAGCTTTCCACTGTAGTGTCATCTGCAAACTTGATGATTGAGTTGGAGGCGTGCATGACCACGCAGTCATGGGTGAACAGGGAGTACAGGAGAGGGCTGAGAATGCACCCTTGTGGGGCCCCAGTGTTGAGGATCAGCGGGGTGGAGATGTTGTTTCCTACCCTCACCACCTGGGGGCGGCCCATCAGAAAGTCCAGGACCCAGTTGCACAGGGCGGGGTCGAGTCCCAGGGTCTCGAGCTTAATGACGAGTTTGGAGGGTATTATGGTGTTAAATGCTGAGCTGTAGTCGATGAACAGCATTCTTTCATAGGTATTCCTCTTGTCCAGATGGGTTAGGGCAGTGTGCAGTATGATTGCAATTGTGTCGTCTGTGGACCTATTGGAGCAGTAAGCAAATTGGAGTGGGTCTAGGGTATTAGGTAGGGTGGAGGTGATATGATCCTTGACTAGTCTCTCAAAGCACTTCATGATGACAGAAGTGAGTGCTTCGGGGCGATAGTCGTTTAGCTCAGTTACCTTAGCTTTCTTGGGAACAGGAACAATGGTGGCCCTCTTGAAGCATATGGGCCCAGCAGACTGGGATAGGGATTGATTGAATATGTCCATAAACACACCAGCCAGCTGGTCTGTGCATGCTCTGAGGACGTGGCTAGAGATGCCGTCTGGGCCGGCAGCCTTGCGAGGGTTAACACGTTTAAATGTTTTACTCACGTTGGCCATGGTGAAGGAGAGCCCACAGGTTTTGGTAGCGGGCCGTGTCAGTGGCACTGTATTGTCCTCAAAGCGAGCAAAGAAGTTGTTTAGTTTGTCTGGGTGCAGACGTCGGTGTCCGCAACGGGGCTGGTTTTCTTTTTGTAATCCGTGATTGACTGTAGACCCTGCCACATACGTCTCGTGTTTGAGCTGTTGAATTGGGACTCTGCTTTGTCTCTATACTGATGCTTAGCTTGTTTGATTGCCTTCCGGAGGGAATAGCTACACTGTTTGTATTCTGTCATGTTTCCGATCGCCTTGCCATGATAAAAAGCAGTGGTTCACGCTTTCAGTTTTGCGAGAATGCTGCCATCAATCCACGATTTCTGCTTCGGGAAGTTTTTAAATGTTTTTTTTAATAATATGTTTATTATTTTCCAATAAAAAATAAATTAAAAAGACAGCAAAACAAACATTGACATTCATTGTACTGTTGAATGGGATGACCAATTTAGAGGACAAAACAAAACTTAACTCACACATACACATACACAGAATAAAACTAATCCTATTAGGTGGTACATGTATAAGAAGACAGCATATAGTCATTACAAGCAGTGTAGTTAAGCCAAAAATAAATATTGAGTGGAGTACAGCACAGAGTAGCAGCAGATCGTCAACCCAGTTATGAAGGGGGACTAGACCATTTATCCAGTATCGGCTGCCATATTTTGTAACACAATGAACTTCTATTGGAGGTATTGTATCGTATCTTTTCCATATGTATTACATTTCCTAAATCCCGTAACCACATTTCAAAGGTAGGTACAGTCTCCAATTTCCAAAATTGCAATATGAGCCTTTTGTCTAATAGAGTACAAAGAGAGACAGCTTCTCCTCCTGGTTATTCCCATCAACTGTACCAAACAGAGCGATCAATGGGTCTGGGGCTATAACTCTATCGAAGGCTTTAGATAAGTAATCAAAAATGAGAGCTCAGTAAGCATGTAACTTAGGACATGTCTAAAATAAGTGGGTCAACGTCCCCTCATCCTCATCCCCCTCATCCTGCTTGCACCTCTGTCCGGGAATTTGTATGCAGTTTTACTTTTGAGTAATGTAACCTGTGTATCATCTTAAACTGTACAGGGTTGTGTCTGGCATTCACTGAACTGTGCTTTATATTCCTGAGAGCTTCTATCCAGTCCTCATCTGAGATTTCTGAACCAAGTTCTTGTTCCCAAGCCCTTTTAATAGTGTCTTTGGATACCTCTATGTGGGCCTGTAGCACATCATACAGTCTAGAGACCGACCCTTTTGAATGGGGTTTGACAAGGATCAGGCTATCTAATGTAGGATTATTTGGCTTAATGCCATACTGTTGGATATGTGTCCTTAAGAAATTCCTGATTTGAAGGTATCTGAAAAAATGTGTTGTTGGCATGTTGAACTTTCCCTGTAATTGTTGAAATGAAGCTAACTGACCATCCATGTATAAATTACCAATTGTTGTGAGCCCCTTCTCCCTCCACTGTGAATACACCATATCATCCAATGCAGGGTGGAAAGCATGATTCAGGCAAATCGGGCTGTCAATGTATACAGTGGGTATGTTACGAAAATACCTAATTTGTTTCCAGATCCTAAGAGTATGACAAATCACTGGATTAGAGTCATAAGTGGCTTTTTTCACATATGATGGACTATTAACAAGTTCAGGGCGTGAGAAACGTTGACAGGAGGCCTGCTCAATCAAAAGCCATGAAGGCATATCATTCTGTCGCATCCCAGGTAAACTTTCCCTCCAGAAAGACACAATGTTCAGATTAGCAGCCCAATAATAATGTTTAAAGTGAGGAAGGTCAAAGCCCCCCTCTATCTTGTACCTGCATAACTGCTTCTTTGAAATTCTGGCTGCCTTGTTATCCCATAAAAATGGAATTACTATTGAATCCAGTTTATCAAAATAGCTTTGTGGTATGAAATTGGGTAGACATTGGAAGAGGTAAAGAAACCTGGGTAGGACAGCCATTTTAATAGCATTTATACGACCAACCAAGGAGATAGGCAGAGTTTTCCAAAAATCAATATTTTGTTTAAGCTGATAATTTTTCATGTCCCGATGTTAAGTCCGTCGTTAGTGGTAGAATGACCGGACCAAGGTGCAGCGTGGTAGGCGTACATTTTCTTTTTTAAATGTTCCACCAAAAAAACAATAAACAACACAACGAACGTAAAGCTTCGGAGTGCAATACATGCAACAAACAAAGACAAGATCCCACAACCCAAATGTGGTAAAAAGGGCTGCCTAAGTATGATTCCCAATCAGAGACAACAATCAGCTGCCTCTGATTAGGAACCAAACTCTGCCAAAAACAAAGAAACAGAGAACATAGAATGCCCACCCAAATCACACCCTGACCTAACCAAATAGAGAAATAAAAAGGCTCTCTACGGTCAGGGCGTGACACCCAATTCACTTTCAATGGCTGATCTAGGTCTCTTGTCACTACAATGCCAAGGCTTGTGAACTTGTCCATCACTGTTGTAAATGGGGTAGATTGCAGAAATTGCATATCCACAGGCCGTGATATTGGCATCAAATCGCTTTTTTTGCCAGTTTATCTTGTAGCCAGAGAAGGAGCCGAATGTATTTATCAAGTTAAGTAAGGGGGGAATAGAAGTTTTAGGCTTGGATAAAAACAAAAGAACATTGTCTGCATAGGGAAGGTTTTAATAGTCACCGTGGGTACAACATCTCCGATGCACTTGCTAATAAACTCGCCTAGCGAGTCAGCGTATACATCAATGTTGTTGTCTGAGGAGAGATTGACATGCATATTATTAATGTTAGCAATATCGTCTGCTATTATCCTCAGTAATTTTCCGTCCAAGTTGTCAGACCCCGGTGGCTTATCATTGTTGATAGACAACAATCTTTTTTTCACCTCTTCCACACTCACTTTACGGAATTCAAAATGACAGTGCTTGTCTTTCATAATTTGGTCATATATACTTGGATGTGTGTGTCAGCGTTTGTTGCTGGCATGTCATGCCTAAGTTTGCTAATCTTGCCAATTAACTTTTTTTTTAAGTAGTTGGCTATATCAGTCGGGTTTGTGATGAATGAGCCATCTGATTCAATGAACGATGGAGCTGAGTTAGCCTTTTTCCCTGTTTTTACAATCATTTTCTTAATGGGTGCGTGCTTAGTAGTAACTGGAATAAGCAATTTCATAAATGTGTCAAGTGCAGCGTCTGTTTGCTCCTCATTACACACCACGGACCAACAACGAAAACCACAACTCACATGAAACAAAATCAATAGCAGCAATGCAATATTGATAAATGCGGCATTGAAGAAGTATTACAAAAGCATGTTGCGACTCAACATTAGCCTGAGAAAATCTCCTGGGGTAGAATGTAAAAATCTGACACACCGTTTCTGCTTATGATCAGGTTTTATAGATAGCATTATGTCAGATCCTGGTGATTTGGTGATAGATTGGCCTCTAGTAAACAAGATCAATTAGAAAATGATGTTCAATATGCTGGATGTACACTGAGTGTGCAAAACGCTATGAACATCTGCTCTTTCCATGACATAGACTGACCAGGTGAATCCAGGCGAAAGCTATGATCCCTTATTGATGTCAATTGTTAAATCCACTTCAGTCAGTGTAGATGAAGGGGAGGAGACAGGTTAAAGGAGGATTTTTAAGCTTTGAGACAATTGATACATGGATTGTATATGTGAGCCATTTAGAGGGTGAATGGGCAAGACAAAATATTTAAGTGCCTTTGAACAGGGTATGGTAGTAGGTGCCAGGCGCACCGGTTTGAGTAAGTCAAGAACTGCAACGCTGCTGTGTTTTTCTTGCTCAGCAGTTTCCCGTGTGTATCAAGAACGGTCCACCGGTGGAACGCTTTCGACACCTTGTAGAGTCCATGCCCATGTAACAGTATAACTTTAGTACGTCCCCTCGCGCGAACCAGGGACCCTCTGCACACATCAACAACGGTCACCCACGAAGCATCGTTACCCATCACTCCACAAAGGCCGCGGCCCTTGCAGAGCAAGGGGCAACACTACATCTAGGTTTCAGAGCAAGTGACGTAAACTGATTGAAACGCTACTAGCGCGTACCCGCTAACTAGCTAGCCATTTCACATCCGTTACACTCACCCCCCTTCAACCTCCTCCTTTTCCGCAGCAACCAGTGATCCGGGTCAACAGCATCAATGTAACAGTATAACTTTAAACCGTCCCTTGCCCGGACCTCGGCGCGAACCAGGGACCCTCTGCACACATCAAGAACGGTCGCCCACGAAGCATCGTTACCCGTCGCTCCACAAAGGCCATGGCCCTTGCAGAGCAAGGGGCAAACACTACATCTAGGTTTCAGAGCAAGTGACGTAACTGATTGAAACGCTACTAGCGCGTACCCGCTAACTAGCTAGCCATTTCACATCCGTTACACCCAGATGGACTGAGGCTGTTCTTAGGGCAAAAGGGGGTTCAACTCAATATTAGGAAGGTGTTCTTAATGTTTTGTACACTCAGTGTGTAGCCCTTTGGTCTATAGCTTAGTTCAAGAGAATCACTACTGAGCTGTGCTACAGTATAGTCAAGACTGCTGTGTCATTGCCCTGGTTCCTATGCAATGTTGATGTGTTGATATTCAGTTATTCACTTTGATTGGTGGCCAATCCCACCCCACACATGCCCCGATCAAGGTCTCCATCTGCCTTTTATCACACACATTCCTAGGCTCTCTCTGATCTCCAGAAGGGTGTCCATCCTGGTGTCCCATTGCCTGACTGACTGACAGTGATAGTCCTCTGAGATTGGTAGTGTGAACACGCACACGCACATTGTGACGCACACATTTTCAGTTACACTCATTTACTCATTCTCACATACGTGATTGTAAAAGTGGTAATTTATGCATGCATGCACRTACACTGAGTGTACAAAACATTGGGGACACCTTCCTAATATTGAGTTGCACCACCTCCCATTTTGCCCTCAGAACAGCCTCAATTTCTCGGGGCATGGACTCTACAAGGTGTCGAAAGCGTTCCACAGGGATGCTGGCCCATGTTGACACCAATACTTCCCACAGTTTTCTGGATGTCCTTTGGGTGGTGGACTATTCTTGATACACACAGGAAACGGTTGAGCGTGAAAAACCCAGCAGCGTTGCAATTCTTGACACAAGCCGGTGTGCACACACGTGCCACACACACACACGTGCCACACACACTCAGTGCTGCAGGGCTGATTTTGTGTGGCTGTCAGTCAGGGCTGGGCAATAAATACGTTCACCTGAAACTGCAGTGTTATGGCTTACTCTGCTCCAAGTGGTCATTTCAAGATCATTTCACGGTGTTGGAAGTGTATTGACCTCCCCACAAAAGAGCTAAGTCCTATGAGTCATCCAGTAAATGTACATACTGTACTGAATTTACACTCCCCTCCCGGATAGGAGGGTGGGAGTTGCAGGAAAGAGCGAGGGAGAGAGGGAAATAGAGAGAGGTGAAACAAGAATAAACATGCCAATCATCTTCTCAGACCTCTAATTGGGGGCTAGAGATAGCGAGAGAGAGCATCGTGCTCACATTGTTATCGAATCAAAAACGAGTGTCATGCCAATCTCATATCCCGGGGTGTTCGTTCAGGTGTCCCAGAAATAGATTCAACGAATCCATGAAGGGGTTTAGAATCCATCCCCATATCCTTCCAAATTCACCCAAGGAGGATTTCATCAGTCTCTACTCTCTCCAGCTCCTCTCCTGGGGGGGGGGGTTTAGGTTTCCATGCGGCAAATATATTTCGGAAGGGATAAAGACCTTGTTAATGTCTGAGCAAAAGGGATTACTAGGCAGAGAAATAAAAAGGTGAGCCTGGGCCTTGGAATTAGAGCTAAGTACGTTAGCAGTCTGAGGTCTGGTTGGCACTCCACTTGATGGCAGGACGAGAGGGCATGAAAGAGCATTCCACTCAGATGCCAACGAGATGTGGGCACTTCTGCACAGCTGAGGGTTATTACTGCTGTCAGATGCATAAGGCTTTCTCTCAAGTGATCCACAACTTTCCTTTCTTTTTTACTCTTCCTCTCAGTCTGCATCTCTATCTTCCTGCTGTCAAACACTTGTCCTCTTTTCTGAAGGAGAAATGGTCCTCTTTCACTCAATATTTCTATTCATCACTGCCAGTGACCGCCAGATAGCTTCTTAAACTTTCTTGGCTTTCTAGTTAGAGAGGAACCAGAGTTCATAGCACTGTGTAAAGAGTTCATTTCAGTGCGTTTACTTTTCGTGGTTCGTACTGCTTTGACATACTTTGAATAGATCAAACAAGCATATTATTTGTTTATCACAGATCAGTTATTTCATACTTTAAACTTGGTACTGTGATGGCATGGCCTGATCGGTTTTTAGAGTTGAGGTCCTCAAGGACCTAAAAGGTCTTGATGTTTTGTTTCAACCATTTTTTCCAGCTACATTATACTTGGAGATGCCGAATCTAACTCCTTTAAGATTGGCTTAGCAAAACCCCAGCTTCAAGCTGAAGTAAAATACACCATTTGCTCCGGCAAAATGAACTGTTGCCTGAGTCTGATATTGAATCACATTGAATCACATTATCAGCCACATGAACAATAGGGACAGGGCAAGGTGCCCCTGGATAAGGGTTTCTGCTAAGCAAATCGTGTTATGAGATGCCACGTTCCACCTTCCCATCCTGTTTACTGTGACCTAAACCTTCCAGTCTGGAGCCCTATTTATTTWGAGATGTATAACATCCTCTACCATGACAGCTGGTTATTAAATCCCCAAGCTTGTGATATAATCCTTAAATTAAAGATGCACCTTACTTCATCACATTCATCTCCTCCGCAGCTCCTTTCTCTTCCCTCCCTCCTCTATAACGTCTTTGCTCGTTAATAAGCCCTCAACTAAATTGTCATTTGGTATTTGGTATTTTATTAGGATCCCCATTAGCTGGTGCAAAAGCAGCAGCTACTCTTCCTGGGGTCCACACAAAACATGAAACATAATACAGAATGGCATAATATAGAACATCATTAGACAAGAACAGCTCAAAGACAGAACTGCACACATTTTGTGCCTTTAAAAAGGCACACGTAGCCTACATATCAATGCATACAAACTATCTAGGTCAAATAGGGGAGAGGCATTGTTCCGAGAGGTGTTGCTTTATCTGTTTTTTTGAAACCAGGTTTGCTGTTTATTTGAGCAATATGAGATGGAYGGAAGTTCCATGCAATTAGGGCTCTATATAATACTGTACGCTTTCTTGAATTTGTTCTGGATTTGGGGACTGTGAAAAGACCTCTGATGGCATGTCTGGTGGGATAAGTGTGTGTGTCAGAACTGTGTGTAAATTGATTATGCAAACAATTTGGGATTTTCAGCACATTCATGTTTCTTATAAAAAGAAGAAGAGATGCAGTCAGTCTCTCCTCAACTCTTAGCCAAGAGAGACTGGCATGCATAGTATTTATATCAGCCCACTGATTACAATTAAGAGCAAAACGTGTCACTCTGTTCTGGGCCAGCTGCAGTTTAACTAGGTCTTTCCTTGCAGCACTGGACCACACGACTGGACAATAATCAAGATTAGACAAAACTAGAGCCTGCAGAACTTGCTTTTTGGAGTGTGGTGACAAAAAAGCAGAGCATCTCTTGATTACAGCCAGACCTTTCCCCATCTTTACAACCATTGGATCTATATGTTTTGACCATGACAGTTTACGATCTAAAGTAACGCCAAGTAATTTAGTCCCCTCAACTTGTTCAACAGCCACACCATTCATTACCAGATTCAGCTGAGGTCTAGAACTTAAGGAATGAGTTGTACCAAATTCTTAGTTGTAGAGATGTTCAGGACCAGTTTATTAATGGCCACACATTCCAAAACAGACTGCAACTCTTTGTTAAGGGTTTCAGTGACTTCATTAGCTGTGGTTGCTGATGCGTATATGGTTGAATCATCAGCATACATGGACACACATGCTTTGTTTAATGCCAGTGGCAGGTCTTTGGTATAAACCACTTCCTGGTTGCTGTCTCTTATACACATCTAGATGTGTATAAGGTGGTTGCTGATGTGTATATGGTTGAATCATCAGCATACATGGACACACATGCTTTGTTTAATGCCAGTGGCAGGTCTTTGGTAAAATAGAAAAGAGTAGAGGGCCTAGAGTGCTGCCCTGCAGTACACCACACTTTACATGTTTGACATTAGAGAAGCTTCCATTAAAGAAAACCCTTTGAGTTCTTTTAGATAGCTCTGAAGGTTGAAAAGCCATAACACATASATTTTYTCAACAACAGGTTATGGTCAATAATATCTAAGGCTGCACTGAAATCTAACAGTACAGCTCCCACAATCTTCTTATTATCAATTTCTTTCAACCAATCATCAGTCATTTGTGTCAGTGCARTACATGTTGAGTGCCCTTCTCTATAAGCATGCTGAAAGTCTGTTGTTATTTTGTTTACAGAGAAATAGCATTGTATTTGGTCAAACACATTTTTTTCCAACAGTTTGCTAAGAGCTGGCAGCAAGCATATAGGTCTRCTGTTAGAACCAGTAAAGGCCGCTTTACCACTCTTGGATAGAGGAATTACTTTGGCTTCTCTCCAGGCCTGAGGACAAATTCTTTCCTCTTGGTTCAGATTAAAAATATGACAGATAGGAGTGGCTATAGAGTCAGCTACCATCCTCAGTAGCTTTCCATCTAAGTTCTCAATGCCAGGAGGTTTGTCGTTATTGATCGATAACAATACCTTTTCCACCTCTCCCACAATAACTTTACAAAATTCAAACTTGCAATGCTTTTCTTTCATTTTTTTATTTTATTTTTATGCATGAATACAATTGCTCACTGTTCGTTGTTGGCATTTCCTACCTAAGTTTGCCCACTTTGCCAATGAAATAATCATTAAAATAATTGGCAACATGAAATGGTTTCGTGATGAATAAGCCATCTGATTCGATGAAAGATGGAGTTGAATTTGTCTTTCTGCCCATAATTTCATTTAAAGTAATCCATTGAACATTTTTTTCCATCATTCTTTGTATGATTGATCTTGGCTTCATAATACAGTTTATTCTTCTTCTTGTTGAGTTTAGTCACATAATCTCTCAATTTGCAGTAAGTAAGCCAGTCAGATGTGTAGCCAGACTTATTAGCCACTCCTTTTGCCCCATCTCTTTCAACCTTACAGTTTTTACATTTCTCATCAATCCATGGAGCCTTGACAGTTCTAACAGTCAGTTTCTTATCAGGTGCATGTTTATCAATAATTGGAAGAAGCAATTTCATAAATTCATCAAGTGCAGGGGCTGGATGCTCCTCGTTAATCACATCAGACCAACAAATATTTTATAACATCATCCACATAAGAGTCACAGCAAAATATGATCTCTTATATACTATTTTAGACCCAGCTGTTGGAACTTTTTCTTTCCTGGATATAGCCACTATATTGTGATCACTGCATCCAATGGGTACGGATACATCTTTAGAACAAGGTTCTACAGTACTGGTAAAAATGTGATTGATACATGTGGATGATCTTGTTCCTGTAGTGTTTGTAMACACCCTGGTAGGTTGATTAATAACCTGAACCAGATTACAGGTACTGATTACAGTAAAAAGTTTCCTCTTGAGCAGACAGCTTGATGAAAACCAGTCAATATTCAGGTCCCCAAGAAAGTAGACTTCTCTGTTTACATCACATACACTATCAAGCATTTCACACATATTATTTAGATACTACATTGTTAGCACTTGGTGGCCTATTGCAACACCCCAAAAGAAAAGGCTTTAGAAGTGCAAAGTGAACCTGCAACCACAAAACCTCAATAACACTTGACATAAGATCATCTCTAAGCATTACAGAGATATGGCTCTGAATATATACAGCAACACCTCCCCCATAAGCATTTCTGTCTCTTCTACAGATGTTATATCCTTRTATTGCTACTGCTGTTTCAGTAAATTATCCAAGTGAGTCTCAGAAATGGCTAATATGTTATCTGATGTTAGCAAGTTATTGATTTCATTAACCTTATTTCTAAGGCTACATATATTAATATGGACTATTTTCAGCCCTTTCCTGGGTAGCTTATCAGAGATAAACATAATATTGAAAAGAGTAAACAAAGCAAGAGAAAAATATATAATATGACATTTGTAATGTCTTTCTTGTTTTGAAACTTCTGTATGTGTAATGTTTACTGTTAATTTGTATTGTTTATTTCACTTTTGTGTATTATCTACCTCACTTGCTTTGGCAATGTTAACACATGTTTCCCATGCCAATAAAGCCCCTTGAATTGAAATTGAATTGAATTGAATTGAATTGAAAAAAATATACATTCAGCAGTCCATCAATTGATGTGTTTGTGCTGCTGGGTTGAAGCTACAAACCCATAGGCTTGGCTCTCTCATCCCTTCCATGCTTCTGGGAGGGTGGGTGAACAAYGAGCCTGTCATAGYGGATGTAAGCAAGTCCCCACAAGCTCTGGCAGCTTTCATGGCTGGGATAATTTCTTTCCTCTTCTGGCGCACAGCTTCATTGATAGTCCTCGTTGAGGAAGATATAAATTCATCTCAAGTTCTTGGCTCTTTCCAGAACAGCTACCTTGTCCTTGAACCTCAGGAACTTGACCACTATTGGCCTGGGCCTATCACCTGAGCCAGTGGTAGGTTTTCCAGTCCTGYCATCCGGGATTATTGTTTAGTTTATTGGCTTTACATATAAACGTCTTGAGACAGTATATGAGGTCATAGAGCAGGAGTTTTAAATGACAGAGAAGAAGAAGAGTGAAAAGAAAAAATTGCCATGAATGGAATCTTCGTTTATCGTCAATCTCTTATGCTTCAAAAGGACGGCCCTTGAACTAAGGCCCAGTGCCAGTGGAACTTGACCTCATCTTTTCATGGATGGTGGAGTGGGATGGGCATCCCATTGATTTTTATAGCTGACGTTGCTAACTTAGTATGTATGGTATGTATCATGGTATGTATCATGCAGATAGTTGTCCACAGAGAGTCAGAGACTATGCTGACTGCAGAGTCATGCTTTGAGTCTATTCTCTATTTGATTGGATATATTTWTATTTATTTAACTTCTATTTAACTAGGCAAGTCAGTTAAGAACAAATTCGTATTTACAATGACGGCCTACCAAACGACAAAAGGCCTCCTGCGGGGACGGGGGCTGGGATTAAATACAGAAGTGATTGCAACAGGAAAAGTAGAACGAAAGAGTGTGCAGTGGGTCAGATTCAAAACCATGTGCGCAACGGTACATGTATTCTGAAGGCAGTGACCTAGACCGCTAGACTACCCCCACCCCTCCCTCCCTCTGGATGTGCTCTACACAAKAGAGATACGTCTGGAAACACTACCAGGCAGGGATGAATTAGTCAGGAGAAGATGCAGCAGAGATGTCTTTGCTTTGTGCTCGCTGAGGTGTTGCAGATTGAGACGGTTCAGTTGGAACTTTGCCYCAACTCTGACTTTGCGACAAATTTGACACGTTGTTTCTAAATAACATGAATTAATCTTACTTCAGGGTGCTCTTGTTTCAACTGGCAGTTGCTGGTGCATAAATGCATTTCAGAATCATAATTTAGTTGTCATGAATTGTACCTATTGTATTGACTAGCGTCCTATACAGGGGGGTGTGCTTGTTTAAGGAGCTACCTCCCGCTACAGAAACAGGACATAGGATCCTGCCCTATGGGCCATTCTGGTTTGTACAAGGCTTACTGTATTACTGTATATATCATACACCCTAACACCTGCGTAACTCTTCTCCACACACCGTGTCCTGTGGCGTGGGAATTTGCCGATGTTCAGGATCTCCTTGACCGACATCACATCACCGGGAATGATGGGATAGAACTCGGAGTAGGAAGCCTCCTCATCACTGGTGCATCACAGGGACGTAGAACAAACAACACATTAGATTCATTGGGTATTTTAATCAAAGTAGAAATCAGATCATTCAATAAATGATCAATTAATCATGAGGAGGGGAAAAAAATAGGTTGTTTGGTCTGACAAGAGTTGTGGGACAGGGTTCATGTATCTGAAGCTAGATGGTGTCATTTCGACGAGGGTGTCAGACATCKAAATCTTAGCCCCAAGTCAATTGTAGTTACAACTGTGCTGCTATTCTGAATCTGACCGCCAGGGGAGGCCACACAACCAGAGGGAGTTCCGCTCATAGGTTGCCTTTAAAGAACAAACTAAATGTCAAGAACATTGTTTTATTCAACAATATTTCTTACTGGGGACATGGCTTTGGCTTTTAAAATTGAAATTTCAAATGAAATGCGGAAACATTGCTTACATTTGCTTTTATTATTTCCTATTCCCGTGACACTCAGAAATGGTCAAAGTACTCTGGAGTCTGATTACTCACCAATAGAACAAGCTGTTGAGAATAACAGCTGAATAGAAACAAGGGCAATATTAACAGCTGAGACAGAGCTGAAGTTCAGCCTGACAATAGAGACTGATAACCTCTGTGARTAACGATGTCAATGTCGCTGRCCAAACTAAGACCACCTGACTGGCTCTGCAGCCTAGAGCGGCTTTTATTTGGATCAGCAGCTAGATACAGGAGAAAGGTAAGGAGGGAATTAACAGGCAGCATTGTATTCACTAGTCAGCAGTCACTATTGAATGGTTTCTAAAATAATTTGTGATATCACCTCCAGATACATTGTGTAAGTCTGTTCAATGTAAGATTTACTTTTAAGTAACACGTACAAGGCTTTTCTCCATATCAATTTTAAGGGAACTCAGCAGTGCTAAACCTGGGAACCTCCATACCAATGTAAAAAAAATGGTAGGATAAGAGCAACAAATCAGTTGTGAGATGAATTACATTCTAACGAGATTATACTATATTAGTTTTTTGCAAATACACCCCATTTTTTTACGCTGCTGCTACTCGCTGTTTATTATCTATGCATAGTCACTTTACCCCTACCKACACTCCATATTACCTCAATTACCTCGACTAACCTGTACCCCCGCACATTGACTCAGTACCGGTACCCCCTGTATATAGCCTCGTTATTGTTATTTTATTGTGTTACTTTCTTTTTACTTTCGTTTATTTAGTAAATATTTTCTTAACTCTTATTTTTCTTAAAACTGCATTGTTGGTTAAGGGCTTGTAAGTAAGCGTTTCACAGTTAGGTTTACACCTGTTGTGTAGACCTTACAATTTGATTTGATTTAGTTAGCATCAGTATGGCGGCTGTAGCAATTGTGCATAAATCATCTCTGTGGCCTTTTCAGGTATGACAAATGAGCGCCGTGTTGAATATTTAAACATCCCTGCGAGTTCATCCTGATTTTATGGATCATGAATAAAAATTCACACAAAACACCCACCCGGCCAGTAACTACAGCTGACGTGAGATAGGTTGAGATAGGTGCTCCCATGTGGGGTCCTAACCGAGCTGAAATCTAGTCAGGCAATGCTGTGGCTGACCTGTTTTCTCTCAACTGAGAGTAATGTTACATTCACCTGCTGCCTTCTTTTCTGCTAGTTCTGTTCAGCTTTGTTCCTCTTTTTTAGTGGTGCATAAAGCCATGTTGTTTTGTTGTGGGGAGGTTGTAGAGCCAGGAGGAACGAACAGCCAATGCTTTGACCCCAGGGTCGTATTCATTTGGCAATTAACAAAAGGAAACAAAATGAAACAGGAAGGGACTACCAGAACTTGTCCAATAGGAAATGCTTGTTTTTTTAGTTTTACGTTTCAAAACACTTTGTTACGGTGTKGACTAATGAATACAACCCAGCTCTTAACAATTGCAACAKAGTCACTAATCATAAGGATTATTTGTGGACCTCTGGCTTTGAATCCAGTGCATGTTGTATAGACGTGCTCAATTAAGATGCAGCATATTCAATTGCCGTTGCACGATCACATACCATCAATTTCGGTGTTACAATTTTTTATTTAAAATACAAATGCTATCATGGACTTTYGGGGGATGCACCAGTAGCCATGGCTCCATGCCTGTTTGTTACAGAATCACACAGTAGTTGTTCTAATTCAAAAGTGTTGTTTCTGTCTCTTGTGCCTCTCTGCTATCTAGAGCTAGGGCAATGTCATTCACACACACATGCAAGCACACACACAAAATGACCCATAAGTAAGAGTTTCACTGTTAGTCTACACCTGTTGTCTACGAAGCATGTGACAAATACATTTTGATTTGATTTGACACTGCAGTGGCACAACAGTGGGCTAAGGAGTAGCAGTTTCACATGGGCACACAAAGGCCCTTACTACCCAGCAGATGCCAATAAGGGTTTAGTGGGGATCACAGCCAGCCACCATTATTGTCTTTATTCAAATCTGCCTTCATATGTAGCAGGGCCTGATTTCTACTGTTCCTGTTTCATCTAGAGTTATTAAATTAGACTAACCTGCAGGTCTGCAATCTGGATGGACGAACAAAAGGAATGAGACCAAATTTGTCCTCGGGGTACTAGTGGAAATAAGCTATTATTCCATGGATGCCGTAGGCTGGTTGGATAGCTCATTTTTACCCTATTACAGGGRGGTGTGAGACCAGGTGCAGAGGGTGTATTTGTCTAGGTACAGCCAACAAGATGTTGTTAAATGTCTCCGAGGCGTGAAGAAAAAACWGTGAACGCCATTGGGTAGATCTCTGAGACAGGACTGCTAATGAAGCCATACTGTAGGATCTTCATTTGATTACTCTTTTGTTRCTGAGAATTTTCCTGCACAGCAGACATATAGTGTACTTGAGGTTTAAAAAGGCTTCTAAAGTTAATAATGTCTACCAAAAAAAATCTGACTTAATTTGACCAAACAAGAAATGTATCAACCCCTACAAAAAATGTCTATTAATTATAATTCACATAATAATTCACGTTTCCTGTTGCTACAGGATTGTTTTCCTGCTGTAGCAAACTGGTTTAAATTAAGATCCTACATCTTTTTACTGGTATATTTTACATAATAGGATGTCCTTGTGGCTTGTTCTATGTTGGAAAGACTTACTTGAATACAGCTTTTTACATGCACTATTATGTATATACAAAAGTATGTGGACACCTCTTCAAATTAGTGGATTAGGCTATTTCAGCCACACCCGTTGCTGACAGGTGTATAAAATCTCCAAAGACAAACATTGGCAGTAGAATGGCCTTACTGAAGAGCTCAGTGACTTTCAACGTGGCACCGTCATAGGATGCCACCTTTCCAACAAATCCGTTCGTCAACTTTTTCTGCTCTACTGTAGCTCACCCAGTCAACTGTAAGTGCTGTTATTGTGAAGTGGAAAAGTCTAGGAGCAACAACGTCTCAGTCGCGAAGTGGGAGGCCACACAAGCTCACAGAATGGGACCACCGAGAATTGAAGCACGTAGCGTGTACAATCATCTGTCCTCGGTTACAACACTCACTACCGAGTTCCAAACTGCCTATGGAAGCAACGCCAGCACAATAACTGTTCATCGGGAGCTTCATGAAATGGGTTTCCATGGCCGAGCAGCCGCACACAAGCCTAAGATCACCATGCACAATGCCAAGCGTCGGCTGGAGTGGTGTAAAGCTCGCCGCCATTGAACTCTGGCAGTCTGACGGACTAATTTTGGTTTGGCGGATGCCTTGAAAACGCTACCATAGTGCTAACTGTAAAGTTTGGTGAATGAGGAATAATGGTCTGGGGCTGTTTTCATGGTTGGGGCTAGGCCCCTTAGTTCCAGTGAAGGAAAATCTTAACGCTAAAGCATACAAGGACATTCTAGACAATTCTGTGCTTCCAACTTTATGGAAACAGTTTGGAGAAGGCCCTTTCCTGTTTCAGCATGACAATGCCCCTGTGCACAAAGCAAGGTCCATACAGAAATTGTTTGTCAGAGCCCTGACCTCAACTCCATCAAACACCTTTGGGATGAATTGGAACGCCGACTGCGAGCCAGGTCTAATCGCCCAACATCAGTGCAGACCWSACTAATTATCTTGTGGCTGAATGGAAGCAAGTCCCCACAGCAATATTCCAACATCTAGTGGAAAGCCTTCCCAGAAGAGTGGAGCCTGTTATAGCAGCAAAGGGGGGACCAACTCCATATTAATGCCCGTGATTTTGGAATGAGATGTTGGACGAGGTGTCCACATATTTTTGGTCATGTAGTGTATCTCATAGGATGCCCATGTATCTTGTTCTATATTGGAAAAAGATGCCTAAATATTGATCTCTTTGAAAGCATATCATCTAAGTTTTGTTAGTCTGTTCTCTCCCCCCTTCGTGTTGTTTTTCAGCAACATTTTTGGAGTAATGATATCAATATCGAAACCACACACTCCAGCACACTTTTTTTTCTGAAGGAGCAGGCCTCTATTTACTGTGTGTGCTTAGTGGACCGGAGCCAGAGTGATATTGTCCAGCCTTAGGCTCCATGCTACATTATTCAAGGACACCCTATCACTCTCTCTCTGCACGCTGCGGAAACAGTCCAGGAACCAAACAAAAGAAAAAGCAGAAGATGCTCTCTCTGAGCTCTGTGAAATGGGGAACTGTCCCAGCAAATAAACTATATCCCAGCAAATAACACGGGAAGTCACAGCAATTTTCATTGTCATCACACGTAGGCTTTCTTTCTGAAAGCAGTGCCTCAAGCAATATGGCTACATATATTAGCTGGCTGTATTCACTTGGGGGAAATAAATTCGGACTTTCAGAAATGTTTTGTAGTGTGGGGCAATTCAAAACCCCAAATATAGACCAAGAAGCCCATATAAGACCTGATACAAGCATTTACTCTCAAAAATTCTCCTGGATGCAGCTGTAGTTGCTCTTGTTAAAGTGTAATGGACCCTTGTGGATAAAAGTTGAGCAAAAGTTAGCACCTCTCCTATTACTTTAATAAGATGCCTTCCAACTTTATTGTCTCGACTTGCCTCCCAAACACCAAGTGCTCTCCTTGCTGTTTATAGGTGTATAAGAGGGCACTTTGTTTATTGATAGTCTAAGTGGACAGCTGATGCTTTAGTTAGGTTGTCTCTGTGAGTATGTGTAAGTGTGTTTTGTCTATGGGGTAAATCCATTTGAATTGATTTGAACAAAACATACCATACATATTTGCCCATTGTAGAAGTGCTCAGAAAGTTACTTTTTGGAGATAAAGGTGCTCAAAGTTGACCTATTTTGCATGCATGAGACATCCATGTCTTCATCACTGGAAGAAAAGAAAAAAAGGTTGAGATTGATTATTATTTAAAAGTGGATAAACAGTGTTCTCAAACTATTTTATATTTTCTTTAAAACGTTTGTTTAAAATAAAAATGCAGTCTTTTTTTACCTTAAATGTCAATTATCAAAAAGTGTGTGAACTCGCATATGTTGTAGCTTATTATTATTTTATTTTTTTCATAATCTGAGGTTTTTGTGTTGTGCCCRCCATCGGTTGAGACAACATGCCCTTGAATACAGGCTGGGTGTCATGTTTAGGCTGATCAATGTACTAAAATGGGAATAAAATGGACATTTCAACTTACAAATGGTACCACGAAGATAGAGGTCCACACAACAGAGAATGTTGACTTGAATGGGAACGTCTGTTGTTTTAAATTATACTGTCAATCCTCCATAAGAAACCTATTGAAATCATAGTAATATAGATAATAGAATAGAAATKACCATTTTAGTTGATATTTAATGGTGGGTGGATGAATGGATAGGTCCATTATATGAATTATATTTCAATGGTTGAAATCGCCCACCCTACATTCAGGAGCATGTGGTGTCTGTTGTTGGTCTTATATGTTAGTTTAGACTTCTGTTGTTTTATTCATGTCGCCTCCTTTATTATTTTCGGTATCTTGTATAGTTCCATAACACTAGCTATCTTTGAAAGTTTATAGCCCTTTTACTAAACCTATTTTTATTTTAATGGTTGYTCTCAATGCAAAGAGCTTTGTGATTGTAATGTATTATTATTATTATTACTATTATTATGTTGTGTCTCAACCGGTGGCGGGCACAACACAAAACCCCCAGATGATGTAAAGTAGGGTCTACGCTACAACATATGTGAATATGAGTTTAAAGTTGCACTACGCAAAAAAGCGCTGACATTTCCTGGTTGCTACAATTCTGAGAGTTTGCCAAATTTCTGTTTATATGACAAAACAAGCAAAACAAGCATAGTGTAGTATAGTGTAGAGAAACATTGTACCATTTAAATTGCTGTGAAATATAATTTCCATAAGCAAAAATATTGTATTTTCAACTGTTTGAAGCTGGTTTCCAAAACCAAAAATAAAAGCCTCAAAAACAAAACTTAATAATGGGAAGCATAGAAATAGCATAGAAATAGTGCACATAGAACATATCTACTGTTTCTTAGACTTGCTTTCAATGAGAATAACAGATCTATTTGGTCGGGTCACTCAAAAACGTACATATTGGAGCTTTAAGCATTTTTAGATAATTGATGTTAAAGGTAAAAAAAAATAATGTTTTATTCAAATGATACAATAGTTTGACAACCCTGTTTGTAAGTTTTAAAATTATATAAAACTCAACCGTTTATCTTTTCCAGTGATGAAGACAGATGTTGCATGGTGTGGTATGGTATGCAAAACTTTGAGCACCTCTCGCTTTCTCCTTAATGTTTTGGCATTCAGGTCCAAAACATGGACCACTTCTTCCATGTATGAAAGTTTTGTTTAAATCAGAAGGGATGCTGTCAAAAAGTGATTGAAATCAAATGGATTTACACCATGAGGAGTGTGTGTGTGTGTGTGTGTGTGTGTGTGTGTGTGTGTGTGTGTGTGTGTGTGTGTRCTGTCTCTTATACACATCTAGATGTGTATAAGAGACAGGAGAGAGAGAGAGAGAGAGAGAGAGAGAGAGAGAGAGAGAGAGAGAGAGAGAGCTATATTGTTGTTCAGTGTTTGGGTTGTCTGTGTAACAGGTTTGGTTATGTTTCCTTTTGACACTGCAGAAATATGTATTCAATGTTTATGTATTCCTATTGGTTGGCGTTACACCATAAATTGTTATACCATTAGTTACGCTTGCAGATAGGTAGGTCAGGTCACATTCTGAAAGGGTTCATTCTATTTACGTATTTAYAATGTGTATGAGTTCACTGTGTACATGTCCTGATGTGTATATACTGTGTATGTGTACGGTATCTGTTMGATTTTGAGGGTTTTTATGTGTTATTGCTATAAGAATGCGTTAGCTAGCATGCTCTAATTGTAATGGGCACATTAGCTCCCTGCTAATTCACAGTTATTTCCATGTTAACAGACAAATCACAAATCCACAGCCTGCAAATCTAATGTGCTTCCTTGTGTTTATCGTCTGGTACTTACATTTATTGTATTTTGTAATTTTTTTTGTCATTGTTATAATGTTTGAATACAAAATACCCAGTCTGATATTGACATGCAAGCGTGAAATCAATAATCTACAGCCATCAACATACTGTTGTCCTGCATATCTAATGTGCTTCCTTGTGTCTATCATCAGAATAAACACCAGTCAACTTGGACCGCCAGCTGGTTATTCCTTTCTTTAATTAAAAACACAACACGATAGAGTTACGAAGTACGATCACATCAAATACATTTTTATTTGTCACATGCACCAAATACAACAGGCGCAGTAGACCTTACAATGAAATGCTTTCTTACAAGCCCTTAAAACCTCTACAGGATCGGTGGGTCACCTATATTCATTTCACATCTCCACAAACTTCAAAGTGTTTCCTTTCAAATGGTATCAAGAATATGCATATCCTTGCTTCAGGTCCTGAGCTACAGATTTGGGTATGTCATTTTAGACGAAAATTGGGGGGAAAAGGGGCGGATCCTTAAGAAGTTTTAACCAACAATGTAGTTTTAAGAAAAATAAGTGCTAATAAAGTATTTACTAAAATAAAAATAATAAAATAAAATAAAAAATAACAAAAAATGACAATAAACAATAAAATAACAGTAGCTGGCAGGGGGTACGTACAGAGTCAATGGGCGGGGCCACAGGTTAGTCAAGATAATTGAGGTAATATGTACATGTAGGTAGTGGTAAAGTGACTATTCATAGATAATAAACAGAGAGTAGCAGCAGCGTAAAAATGGGGGTGGGGGGGGCAATGCAAATAGCCTGGGTAGCCATTTGATGAGCTTTTCAGAAGTCTTATGGCTTGGGGGTAGAAGCTGTTAAGAAGCCTTTTGGACCTAGATTTGGCCCTCCGGTACCGCTTGCCGTGCGGTAGCAGAGAGCACAGTCTATGACTAGGGTAGCTGGAGTCTTTGACAATTTTTCGGGCCTTCCTCTGACACCGCCAGGTATAGAGGTCCTGGATGGCAGTAAACGTGGCCCCAGTGATGTACTGGGCATCGTATTACCCTCTGTAGTGCCTTGCGGTCATGGGCCAAGCAGTTGCCGAATCAGGTGGTGATGCAACAGGTCAGGATGCTCTCGATGGTGCAGCTGTATAACTTTTTGAGGATCTGAGGACCAATGCGAAATCTTTTCAGTCTCCTGAGGGGGAATAGGTTTGGTCGTGCCCTCTTCATGACTGGTATGCTTGGACCATGATAGTTTGTTGGTGATGTGGACACCAAGGAACTCGAAGCTCTCAACCTACTCCACTACAGTCCCGTACATGAGAATGGGGGCGTGCTCAGTCCTCCTTTCCTGTAGTCCATGATCATCTCCTGTGTCTTGATCACATTGAGGGAGAGGTTGTTATCCTGGCACAACACTGCCAGGTCTGTGATCTCCTCCCTATAGGCTGCCTCATCGTTGTCAGTGATCAGGCCTACCACTGTTGTGTCATCTGCAAACTTAATGATGGTGTTGAAGTTGTGCTTGGCCATGGGTGAACAGGGAGTACAGGAGGGGACTGAGCACCCACCCCTGAGGGGCCCACGTGTTGAGGATCAGCGGGGCAGATGTGTTGTTACCTACCCTTACCACCTGGTGGCGGCCCGTCAGGAAGTTCAGATCTAGTTGCAGAGGGAGGTGTTTAGTCCCAGGGTCCTTAGCTTTGTGATGAGCTTTGAGTGCACTATGGTGTTGAACGCTGAGCTATAGTCAATTTTCCAAGGAACGCGAAGCGAGGCGGCCATCTCTTTTCGGCGCTGCCTTTTTTCCGGCGCCGAAAAGAGATGGCCGCCTCGCTTCGCGTTCCTTGGAAAATATGCAGTAATTTTGTTTTTTATGTGTTATTTCTTACATCGGTACCCCAGGTATCTTAGGTTTCATTACATACAGTCGGGAGGAACTACTGAATATACGATTAACGTCAACTCATCATCGTTCCTACCAGGAATATGACTTTCCCGAAACGGATCCAGTGTTTTGCCTCACCCATACAATGGATCTGATCCAGCCGGCGACCCTGTGCGACGCCGTAAAAAGGGGCAAACGAGGCGGTCTCGTGGTCAGGCTTCGGAGACGGGCACATCGCGCTCCACTCCCTAGCATACTACTCGCCAAATGTCCAGTCCTCTTGACAATAAGGTTGATGAAATCCGAGCACGGGTAGCATTCCAGAGAGACATCAGGGATTGCAACGTGCTCTGCTTCACGAAACATGGCTAACTCAAGAGACGCTACGGAGTCGGTGCAGCCAGCTGGTTTCTTCATGCATCGCGCGACAGAAACAAACATCTTTCCGGTAAGAAGAGGGGCGGGGGGTATGCCTTACTGATTAACGAGACGTGGTGTGATCATCTAACAACACACAGGAACTCAAGTCATTCTGTTTCACCTGATCTAGAACTCCTCACAATCAAATGTCGACCGCATTATCTACCAAGGGAATTCTCTTCAATCATAATCCAACCGTATATATTCCCCCCAAGCAGACACATCGATGGCCCTGAACGAGAACTTTATCTGACTCTTTGTAAACTGGAAACCACACACCCTGAGGCTGCATTCATCGTAGCTGGGGATTTTAACAAGGCTAATCTAAAACAAAACTCCTAAATTCTATCAGCATATTGATTGTGCTACCAGGGCTGGAAAAACCCTAGATCATTGTTATACTAATTTCCGCGACGCATAAAGGCCCTCCCCGCCCCCTTTCGGAAAAGCTGACCACGACTCCATTTTGTTGATTCCAGCCTACAAACAGAAACTAAAACAACAAGCTCCCGCGCTCAGGTCTGTTCAACGCTGGTCCGACCAATCTGAATCCACGCTTCAAGACTGCTTCGATCACGCGGATTGGAATATGTTCCGCATTGCGTCCAACACAATATTGACGAATATGCTGATTCGGTGAGCGAGTCTTAGGAAGTGCATTGACGATGTCGTACCCACAGCACGATTAAACATTCCCAAACCAGAAACCGTGGATTGACGGCAGCATTCGCGTGAAATGAAAGCGAACCACGGCTTTTAACCAGGGCAAGGTGACCGGAAGCATGACCGAACTACAACAGTGTAGCTATTCTCTCCGCAAGGCAATCAAACAGGCTAAGTCCCAGTACAGAGACAAAATCGAGTCGCAATTCAACAGCTCAGACACAAGAGGTATGTGGCAGGGTCTACAGTCAATCACGGATTACAGAAGAAAACCAAGCCCCGTCGCGGACCAGGATGTCTTGCTCCAGACAGGCTAAACAACTTTTTTGCCCGCTTGAGGACAATACAGTGCCACTGACACGGCCCCTACCAAAACCTGCGGGCTCTCCTTCACTGCAGCCGAGGTGAGTAAAACATTTAAACGTGTTAACCCTCGCAGGCTGCAGGCCCAGACGGCATTCCAGCGCCGTCCTCAGAGCATGCGCAGACCAGCTGGCTGGTGTGTTTACGGACATATTCAATCAATCCTTATCCCAGTCTGCTGTTCCCACATGCTTCAACGAGGGCCACCATTGTTCCTGTTCCCAAGAAAGCTAAGGTAACTGAGCTAACGACTACCGCCCCGAAGCACTCACTTCCGTCTCATGAAGTGCTTTGAGAGACTAGTCAAGGACCATATCACCTCCACCCTACCGGACACCCTAGACCCACTCAATTTGCTTACCGACCCAATAGGTCCACAGAGACGACGCATCGCAACCCACTGCACACTGCCCTAACCCATCTGGACAGAGG
>NC_036874.1:12601410-12662968 GCF_002910315.2 Salvelinus sp. IW2-2015 | reverse complement strand
TAAGGTAGTAGTGTGGAATTGTTAGGTTAGATTACTGTTGGTTATTACTGCATTGTCGGAACTAGAAGCACAAGCATTTCGCTACACTCGCATTAACATCTGCTAACCATGTGTATGTGACTAATAAAATTTGATTTGATTTGATTTGATTTGATTTGAATAGCATTCTCATATAGGTGTTCCTTTTGTCCAGGTGGGAAAGGGCAGTATGGAGTGCAATAGAGATTACGTCATCTGTGGATTTTTTGGGGCGGTATGCAAATTGGAGTGGGTCTAGGGTTTCTGAGATAATGTTGTTGATGTGAGCCATAACCAGCCTTTCAAAGCACTTCATGGCTACATACATGAGTGCTACGGGTCGGTAGGCAGGTTACCTTGGTGTTCTTGGGCACAGGGACTATGGTGGTCTGCTTGAAACATGTTGGTATTACAGACTCGGTCAGGGACAGGTTGAAAATGTCAGTGAAGACACTTGCAAGTTGGTCAGCACTTGCTCGGAGTACACGTCCTGGTAATCTGTCTGGCCCTGCGGCGTTGTGAATGTTGACCTGTTTAAAGGTCATACTCACATCGGCTACAGAGAGCGTGATCACACAGTCGTCCAGAACAGCTGGAGCTCTCATGCAGGCTTCAGTGTTGCTTGCCTCGAAGCGGGCATAGAAGTAATTTAGCTCGTCTGGTAGGCTCGTGTTAATTGGCAGCTCGCGGCTGTGCTTCTCTTTGTAGTCCATAGTAGTTTGCAATCCCTGCCACATCCGACGAGCGTCGGCGCAGATGTAGTACGAGTCAAGCTTAGTCCTGTATTAATGCTTTGCATGTTTGATGGTTCCTCAGAGGGCATAGAGGGATATCTTATAAGCGTCCGGGTTAGAGTCCCGCTTCTTTAAAGCGGCAGCTCTACCCTTTAGCTCAGTGCAGATGTTGCCTGTAATCCATGGCTTCTGCTTGGGGTATGTACGTATGGTCACTGTGGGGACGACATCATCGATGCACTTATTGATGAAGTCAGTGACTGATGTGGTGTACTCCTCAATGCAATCGGAAGAATCCCGGAACATATTCCAGTCTGTGCTAGCATAACAGTCCTGTAGGTTAGCACCTGCGTTATCGGACCACTTCCGTATTGAGCGAGTTACTGGTACTTCCTGCTTTAGTTTTTGCTTGTAAGCATGAATCAGGAGGATAGAGTTATGGTCAGCTTTGCCAAATGGAGGGCGAGGGAGAGCTTTGTACGCGTCTCTGTGTGTGGAGTAAAGGTTGTCTATAGTTTTTTTCCCTCCGGTTGCACATGTAACATGCTGGTAGAAATGAGGTAAAACTGATTTAAGTTTCCCTGCATTAAAGTCCCCCGCCCTCCATTTGGCAAAGCTGACCATAACTCTATCCTCCTGATTCATGCTTACAAGCAAAAACTAAAGCAGGAAGTACCAGTAACTCGCTCAATACGGAAGTGGTCCGATAACGCAGGTGCTAACCTACAGAAACAAGTTTCTTGTTTGCTTATGGCCTTATGCAGCTCGTTGTCTTAGTGCCAGCATCGATTTGTGGTGGTAAATAGTGTGGTCTACAGCTTATCATGAGATACTCTACCTCAGACGAGCAAAACCTCAAGACTTCCTTAATATTCGATTTTGTGCACCAACTGCTGTTTACAAATAGACACAGACTGCCCCCCCTTGTTTTACCGGAGGCAGCTGTTCTATCTTGACGATGCATGGAAAACCCAGCCAGCTGCATGTTATCCATGTCGTCGTTCAGCCACGACTCTGTGAAACATAAGATATTACAGTTTTTAATGTCCCGTTGGTAGAGACTCATCCAGTTTATTATCCAATGATTGCACATTGGCTAATAGGACTGATGGTAGAGGCGGATTACCCACTCGCCGTCGGATCCTTACAAGGCACCCCGACATCTCGGTCTCTTCTTCATGCGAATGACCAGGATTTGGGTMTTGTCCGGTGTCTGAAGAAAATCCTTCCTGTTCGACACGCTAGAGAAAAAATCCTCCTCCAGTATGAGGTGAGTAATGGCTGTCTTGATATCCAGAAGCTCTTTTCGATGATAAGAGACGGTGGCAGAAACAGTATGTACAAAATAAGCTTCTAATAAYGTGAAAAAACACACACAATAGCACAATTGGTTCAGAGCCCGTAAAACGACAGCCATCTCCTCCGGCGCCATACACATAATGGTATGGTGTATGGTACATGTATGGTATCTGTGTGTTTGTGTATGTGTGTGTGTCTATATGTGAGTCATCTGTCTGTACATGTGTGTGCAGTATTTGTGTGCGGAGTGTGTGGGCAGTCGTTGAGTCAATGTTGGTTGGTGTGTGTTTATATGAGCATGGGTGAGCTCTGTGGTGAATCAGGGCCGTTCTGGGGATTGAAGGCTGACTTTGGCAGGGAGAGACAGACAAGGTTGACTGCTCATCCGGAGGTATCTCAATAAAAGCAGCAACGTGTCTCTCTTCCTGGAGAGGGTCTCAATGACGTGTGTATGTGAATGTGTAAGTCTGCATACAGTGTATGAGTGTAATGCAAAATCTATAGGCAACTTCATCCACATTGACTTGTGTGTACCACGTGTTTATGCACGTAAGTGTAGCTCTAATACTGCCTTCAAGCAAACACACACACACACTCCGGACACACACTGCGTCACTGCGCGTCTCAATGAGCTCAGAATAACTGCCACCCGCTCCATGTCCTTGTTTAAAGGCTCTAATGTCATCCCCCAACCCACAACAAACCAGGGTTCCATTATATACAGGGCACTTTTCATCTGTCTAGCTATGCACATATCCGGTAACAGACAGTAATAATTGGATGGTCAACATTGACTGTACTTTACTCCCATGCAAGCAGTTTTCAATGAAGTGGATGAATAAATGACAGGATATAGTGTGCTAAGGAAACTGGGTCTTTAGAATTGTATTTGCATCCACTGGATGAACATGATCAAAACATAATACTYGGACAGGTCAACATCTACTTTTCTCCAATGCAGGACCGGTTTCCATGAAGTAAGTGTATGATACACTACATTGCCAGAAGTATATGGACACATGCTTATCGTACATCTCATTCCAAGATCAGGGAGTTGGTCCCCCTTTGCTGCTATAACAGCCTCCACTTGTCTGGGAAGGCTTGTATGCTGTAGCGTAATTTTTTTTCTTCACAGTCCCGGACCATTATTCCTCCTCCAGCAAACTTTACAGTTGGCACTATGCATTCGGGCAGGTAGTGTTYTCCAAACCCAGATTCGTCAGTCGGACTRCCAGATGATGAAGCATGATTCATTACTCCAGAGAACGCGTTTCCACTGCTTCAGAGTCCAATGGGGGAGAGCTTTACACCATTCCAGCCAACGCTTGGCAAAGTGCTAGGCGATCTTAGGCTTGTGCGTGGCTGCTTGGCCATGGAAAACTGAGGACAGATGATTTTTACACATTACGCACTTCAGCACTCAGCGGTCCCGTTCTGTGAGCTTGTGTGGTCTACCACATCACGACAGAGCCGTTGTTGCTCCTAGACATTTCCACTTCACAAAAACAGCACTTACAGTTGACCGGGTCAGCTCTAGCARTGCAGAAATTTGACGAACTGACTTGTTGGAAAGGTGGCATCCTATGAYGGTGCCATGTTGAAAGTCACTRAGCTCTTCAGTAAGGCCAATCTACTGCCAATGTTTGTCTATGGAGATTGCATGGCTGTGTGCTCGATTTTATACACCTGTCAGCAACGGGTGTGGCTGAAATAGTCAATCCACTCATTTGAAGGGGTCTCAACATACTTTTGTATATATACTGTATATACAGAACACCATATTCAACTAGATCTCTTCCCGGAAATTCTTTACTATATCAATTTTTTTATAAAAAGCATTGGATGAACATGATCTATGTTATAATGAGGAAGCAGGGGGTGTGTGCCAGGGTGCCTTTACCTGGAGGTGAAGGTTTYCTTCTTGATCTGCGAGGCCAGCGCCATGCTGTGGGACATCTGGTGGGACTSCTCTTCCTGGACCCGTGTCRTCAGCGTCTTGGTTGCCATGGTGAACCCCTGACCAACACCTGTGGAGGAAGGAGGWAGGAGAGATGAGGGAAGGATGAAGGGAGGAGGATAGATCATCTAACATTGCACAGTATGACCACTCTGTGGGTTGACATGATGTAGAATCGCAAAGGAATGCTACAGAGATCTCTTTTCACTTCTATTGTGAGGAATATGTACATTTATGACCCTTGTAATTATGCTCATGGCGGATCTCAAATAGCCAGGTGTCAATAGAAATGTAGTATCATATTAGCACAACAACAACACAATCCAATGTGTTGTTTGTGTTTGAAGTAAAGACAGGTGCAGTTGGCATGGAGAAAGGTGTGCTTCAGGCCTCTGTTAAATGAACTGGCCCTTTGTGGGCCATTGAGCGAGTTATAATTCATTAGTTCAGGTCTGCCACCATGCCGCTGCCTGCCACCCTGGCAGTCATTAATCACTCTCTGCTCTGGGGAGGCTGACAAGGCAGCTCACCCAACCAACAGAACCAGGCCAGAGCCTGATTGATAACTTCCTTCACCTACTCCCACAAGCAACTGTCAACCGTGTTCGCATTATAAACACCCTAATTTGTTTTTCCTTCTGGTCTGTTCGATTTACATTGGACGACCTGGGCTAACGTTAGCGAGTGGCTAGTGTCTAACRCTTTAATGTTTTGAATTACATTGCAGTGAGCCTGCTGGTCTGATGTTAGCAAATGGCTAATGGCTAACACTTCAACAGGATAGCAGCCCCACTGGTTTCCCTTCACGGCTCATTGTTGTGCAAAACGAAAGGGTTGTTTGTACGCAGGTGGTACAAAGGTACATCTCCAGCGTATTAAAATGTATCTGTCTTAGCTGGTGCATGCCTAGATACTCGGACCCCTGTGGAGAGAGTGGAGAGCAATGTTCTTTCTGCTCACAGTGCAGTTTCCCCTATGTCTTGAAGTAGACAGTACAGTCCAACTCTCTGATGAGAAAAGACAATAAAGTAAGATGGGAATGAATGATCTGTTATTTGGTAGATCACGGATTGTCTGAACAACACGTGAGCTTTACCTAATTGTCCTGAGAGAGTAATTTCAACTCGTATCTATGAAGGCTGCCAAAAGTARAGACTCTTTTGACGCGCAACCAGCTTGAGGAACCAGCAAAGAAAGACTTATCTCATGCAGACAAAAGGAAATATCCGAGACTATGCAAAGCTCCGCAGTATAGTAACATGCATTATTTGCATATGGAGGCCAGATGAGGCTACTCCATGGAGGAAGAGGATGACGTTCTACCACATGAATTTGAGGAAAAATKTAGAAATAATACAAACACTGAAACATAGTCAAACATTTTTGTAAACACRTATGCCATCCCATTGGCCAGTGGTGGAAAAAGTACYCAATTKTCATACCTGAATAAAAGTAAAGATACCTTAATAGAAAATGACTCAAGTAAAAGTGAAAGTGAGTAAAAGTCTAAAAGTATTTGGTTTTAAATATACTTAAATATCAAAGTAAATGTAATTGCTAAAATATACTAATGCATGAAAAGTAAAAGTATAGATAGGTTCAAATCCCTTATAATAAACAAACCAGATGACACCAATTTCTTGTTTTGTTTCAAATTTATRGATAGCCAGGGGCACACTCCAACACTCAGACATCATTTACAAACGAAGCATGTGTGTTTAGTGAGTCCGCCAGATCAGAGRCAGTAGKGATGACCAGGGATGTTCTCTTGGTAAGTGCGTGAATTAGACAATTTTCCTGTCCTGCTAAGCATTGAAAATGTAACGAGTACTTTTGGGTGTCAGGGAAATTGTATGGAGTAAAAAGTACATTATTTTCTTCAGGAATATAGTGAAGTAAAGGTTAAAGTTGTCTAAAATATTAATAGTAAAGTAAAGTACAGATACCCCCAAAAAATACTTAAGTAGTACTTAAAAGTATTTTTTACTTAAGAACTTTACACCACTGCCATTGGCTTAATTAAAAGTCCATCATTCTCCCTTACTTATTAAGCCACCAGACGCTAATTGTCATTGGGTTACTTTCCCGGTATTGGTTTTCACTATATATTCATGTGACGTTTATGTTTATGACCCTTGTAATGTATCCTTAACACRTCCTTGTGGATGAGACTRYGTTGGAAAGAAAACAGGAAGTGATGACATCATGACATCACAGTGAATTAAAAAGCCATTTACGTTTGTCTTTGAAGAAAGGGTTATACTCCACAGGCGCTCAAGATTTGAGCATGAAGGACACACTTCTCTCTCTCTCTCTCTCTCTCTCTCTCTCTCTCTCTCTCTCTCTTCTCTCTCTCTCTCTCTCTCTCTCTCTCTCTCTCTCTCTCTCTCTCTCTCTCTCTCTCTCTCTCTCTCTCTCTCTCTCTCTCTCTCTCTCTCTCTCTCTCTCTCTCTCTCTCTCTCTCTCTCTCTCTCTCTCTCTCTCTCTCTCTCTCTCTCTCTCTCTCTCTCTCTCTCTCTCTCTGTCCCCTGTCACCTTTCACTATCTGTCTCTCAATTGCTGTCTCACGTTCTCTTAATCTCCCTGTCTCACCTCTCTTTACAGTACCTCTCTCTATTCTTTCTTCTCCCGTGCTCCTCACTCTGCTCTCCCTGTATGAGCAGTGAAGGTGAACCTGGCCTGGACACAAAGTGTCCTTCATGAAGAGAATGTGGCCAAACACAGTGCACTCAAGGTGGTAAATATAGACTACTGACACGTCCCCTCCGGTGCCCCACCACCAACCCCCACCCACACAGGTCAATGCCATCCAGCCAGACAGACTTACAGTCAGCACTGCAGACCTGCGGCCAAGGATGCCACAGTAGCAACAATGGAACATAGCAATAGGATTGAGGTTTGAGCGGGATGTGTTAGGCAGCTGAAAGCAACAGCTGGAATGGCCACAGGGGAAACAATGCCTAGGGTATTCCACCAACTGTCTGATCAGTAACTGTCATGTTGGGATGAGTGTGAATATATGGTTGACTTTTTATAATGAATGTGTCTATATAACAAGATAATCCTAAACTTATTGGTAGTTGAACATTCACAGAAAATGGGGGGTGGGGGCTAGTCCATTCTCTGTGTTCCTTTTCGTCTGGCCCCATAATGGTCTTGTCTCATAATTGAGACCATGGGCGATAAGGGTAAAGAAAGCCTAGATAAAACAGTCTGGGTCTCTTCTATTGAAAGACTGGCCTTGAACACCCTCTCAAAGAACAAGGGTTATTAATGATTGTATTCGCACCTGAGTTCCAGTCACGCCATTCCTCCTTTCAAACCTCTCCCTTTATCTCGCAGACTACTTTTCCATCCTTGATTTCTTTCTCTATCAACCCCCGTCTCCTGCCTTGATCTCCCTCCCCTCTCCACTCACCGTTTCACTTTTGTCTCTCCCCTGATCCAAGTTGTTCTCTTTCTTCCCCTCCTCCCTCACTCTTCTCTGTCTCCTTTTACACTGATCTCTGATTAGTCCCTGGAGCTTGCCCACTGTTCTGTCTCATTAAACATGGAGCTCAGACAGGCTGAGACAGAGAGACAGAGAGACAGTGAGAGAGAGAGACAGTGAGAGAGAGAGACAGTGAGAGAGAGATGGCAGCTGGGCGATATGGACAAAAATCCATTTCACTACAACATTTCACTACTGAATGATATCAGCAAAATGCCTGCGATAAGTGATCGCTATGGTCGGTGTCGATAATTTTTGGTTTATCTTCCCAGCTCTAGTGTGTGTGTGTGTGTGTGTGTGTGTGCGCGCGCGCGCGCGCATGCATGCATGCATGCATGCATGCATGCACGTTTGCGTGTATGCGTGTGTGTGTTCATTTGTGCGTGCACAAGAATGTATGCGTGTGTGTGTTAAGATAGTTCAATGCCGTGTGATAGGGTTTAAAAAGACACTAAGAGGCTTCATCCAAGGCCATCTCTTTGTTTGCCGGGTTGGGGGGTTATTTAAAGCATTTACTGTCCACACCTGCCTCTGGTATATCAGTAAAMAATGCAAGCTGGACTTGCCAGCCCCCTCTTCTCATCATATACCACCAGTGACAGTCTGACTAAGAATAACTGGACTGCCCCTGCCAGAACAAAGCAGCTGAAAATACCAGCTTTATTAGTTCCTGTTATAATGGAGAATCCGTGATCAGTCATGTTAGAAATACACCATTATTGTGACATACAAGTGATACGTCAATTTAGGTGACACATAACTAATATGTCAGCTTAAGTAACATACTGTATAGCTACAATGGTTAAATGCCACWATTTGGACATTCTAATGAGACCATGTTGAGAAATGACTTAGCGGTTCTACAACTCCCCTCTTTCACAACTCTCTCCAATATGGCACCCRTCCGCTGTCAAGATGACACTCAACATCCTCTTCTTCCTCAAGCACTGGAAAACTGCTCCAGCTGTATTCCAAATAAACGTTGCTTTCATATTTTCAGACACTTGCAAAAGCAACAGAAATAGACCTTAATGGACGTTAAAAGTACTCYGAGAAGATCCATCATTTCCGGCCGGGCCATGGCAGCTGTTTTTGCATTTTCTAATCAAAGACCCATTAAGACCTCATTAAAATGCAAGGGGGTGATGGGTGGGGTGAACAGGCGTGATTGCATCCAACTAAAGGCAGACTTCAATCCATTAAGTCATTTGGAGGAAGTGGGTTTGCAGGGAGGAAGTGTGGGCCTCAGATGGGGGAAGCAGGAAGAGGCTGCTCAGTGTAAGACAATTAGATCAATTACTGTTCACTCTGGGTAGAAAGAAATCCTGAGTGCTGCAGAACCTTCCGTACTTCATGCATGGTGCATAGTACTGTTGTACATTTGACACATTCTTGTTAGGGCTAATAAGAACTAGAAACAGAGGCTTTGCAAGGTCAGCACAYCGTACATGCCTGTCTATAGACCAGTGGAGGCTCCTCAGAGGAGGAAGGRGAGGACCATCCTCMTCAGTGAATTTCATAAAAGTAAAAATGGTAAAAYATTGAAAAAGTTGTATTKTTTAGATAAAACTATTCTAAATATATTCACGTCACCAAATAATTGATAAAAACAAACTGTTTTGCAATGAAGGTCTACAGTTGCCTCAACAGCACTGTAGGGTGAAGCCAACAGCACCATGGTGTAGCCGGAGGACAGCTAGCTTCCTCTAGGTACATTGACTTGAATACAAAACCTAGGAGGCTAGGAGGTTCTCACCACCTTCCATAGAATTACACAATAATTATGACAACTTCCGGAGGATGTCCTCCAACCTATCAGAGCTCTTGCAGCATGAACTGACATGGTGTCCACCCATTCAAAGGATCAGAGAATGAATCTAGTACTGAAAGCATAAGCTACAGCTAGGTAACACTGCAGTGCATAAAATGTGGTGAGTAGTTGACTCAAAGAGGGAGAAAGACAATAGTTGAACAGTTTTCAACAATTTAATTGGGAGAGATTGTCATTTTTTCACTTTCAGTTACACTTACTTAGCTAGCAAATGCAGCTGGCTAGTTTAGTTACTCAAACACCCGGATCAAACAGAGGGATGATATGTTAGCTAGCTGGCTATGACTATCCAACACAACACTGGATCTCTTCCAAGTCAAAGTAAGCTTTTGGTTTCCTTAATTTATTGCCACCTGTGCCTGCCAGTGTAACTGCTGACTGACTATACACTGTAACGTTACTGCATGATTGTAGCAGGTTTACTAACACATTATTTATATTAGCTATGTTAACTAGGACGTTACTTTAGCTAATATGGGGACAACGATGTAGGCTGTGTGTAGCGGTTATGACATGGTTTGGCTTGGAAAGGTTTTTTCATCTGGTCACATACAGCTGATGTGTTGTTCATTGAAGTCCATAAACGAAGGGAAAATGTGAGAGGAGGAGAGTGCATAGAGGCTAGAATGAATACAATGTGGTTGCTGTGATCAGGGGTGTATTCATTCCGCCGATTCTGTTGAAAAACGTTTCTTAAACGGAAACAAACGAAACAGGGATAAAAATAMTTGAATTTGTCCAATAGAAACTCATTTTTGCAACTGTTGGACTAGTGATTACACCTTAGATAAGCTAGATGAAGGCAAGAGTGTGAAAGGTGGTATTGAATGTGTCACTGCATGTCCATGTGTCACTGTCATCTCAAATTTTTCTCTCAACCTGTGTKCACCTACGTTRTAAACTTTCATTAATAGGCTAGGTTATAGCAACCWCATGATGGGTATAGGGAAAATTTGAGTATCATGTAGTAGCCTAAACCTATCRMTGTTACATTGAACTGGGTGAATGGAATATGAATGACAGTCATCCAACATGCTGTAATCGAAATAAGGCCATTCTCATGAAGAAAATAACCGTCCTGCCTCATCATAAACGGCACTGACCGCCACTGCTGTAGACCCATTTCCCGGCTACATCATGAAAAGTTGCAAGCACAGTTCCGAATCGGAAAGCGGTTTGTTTACATGGAAGTAAATACGTTCACATCCAAATTCAGATGCAGCTCATGGAAGTCAGAAAATACGTAATCGGATGGTTATTGTCTACACTACAACATCGCAGATGTCTTTTGAGGGTTGATTGCCTAGCAAGCTAGCAAGCCAACGAGGCAAGGTAAAATATCACAAATAGAGCTAGATARAACTAGAATAATAATATACTTGTTGAACATAGCTATAGCCATCAGTCKTGTGTGTTTTCAYGGTYATGAYTCACTCACTGCTAWGTTTGTCAAGATCCCGACATCAGTGTACAGCTGTCTGCTACAGGGCGTTTTGCTGCAAGGATGCACGAACATTACTCAAACATTAATATTTTGCTTGTAAACCAAAAATTGCYCTATATCTACAACCTAATAAACKTACTAAATGTAGGCTATCAGACATGAAGCTTCTCATCCTGTGTGTTTGTTTTTGTTGTTGTTGAAAGACATGAAATTGACATTAAAAATAACACTGGCGTACGCATTGCTAATTAGCGTTAGCATCATATTTTCATGGGCAAAGTTGGCGTCTTGCCATCATGTCAGGCAACTGTGTGAGAAACGGAGTTAAATGATCCAGCTTGCTCCTCAATTAAACTTTCAGATCGGAACAAAACTTCATTAGCAACGAGCCATGCATATATTTCAATGGAGCAAGCTAAATTGGTCCATTTTATCTGAGCGGAACCTAATATGCGGAAGTAGGAAAAAAGATAGCGACTGCCAAAAGAGAAATTCGGGGTGATAGTGGGTTGTAAAAGATACCAAAATTGACCCGTTCCTCTTGTTTAGTCCCATCAAAGTCTTCAAACGTTAGCTGATAAGATTTTCATTACTTCAAAGGAAATTGATTTTGCCCCCGTCAAGCTGTATCTTTTTCAGAGGCTGCCTTTTGCCTCAGATCAGAGAATATGGTAAGTGAGCCCATCAAAATGCCCACTCTCAAAAATAGAAATTTGGAACGAAGGGTTTAGAGTTCAACTCCCAAAGGAACTATTAAGCAATCTCCATATAATATATAAGCTGATAAGTTAAGAAACACCAAAGAGCAAAAAATAACTGTATTTCTCTTAGATAAACTCTTTATTTTCAATCAACCGTCTCCTGGTTGCATTTTTTGAAGAAAAAAAACGATGCTGGCTTTTCCACCTGGCTGTTTTGTTTGTGAGGAGAGGTTGATGTAAACATTATCCTTTGCTAGGCTCAGTACGAGCTAACATCAGGTTATTAATCCCTGAAAATTCTTTCTAAGTGAGTAAAACTCTCACCGCATCAATATATTCATTGATCGAGGGCAGGCAGTGACACTTTTCACTTCAGTTTGAAATGCAATTTGCACTTATTTCAAAGAACTCTATTGGGATTCGCTCAGAAAGTTCTTGGAGAATCGGGAACTACTGTATGTTAGAAGAGACCAGAGGGTCATCACTGCAATTCTCTCTCTTTTCTTCTTGGGTAGGGAGAGAAGGAGACAGGAGAGGATGTGTATAGGGAATGTCTGACCGATAGAGTGGAGTTTCTGTCAGAGTGTTGTTGCAAGTGAACACAGTTTCAATGGTCTGGACATCTGTCCAAAGGAAACAGTCAAAGTAAGAATAAAAGTCTGCAATACCAGCCACGGGGCTGGACAGTTTCCCCTATCCTTACTCCCCCTCTCACATTATCAGGATGGTTACAATCTCTTTCACTCCATTTTCACTCCATTTTGATTTGCATACAGGCTATTGTTAAAAAAGAGGATAGTCAAAGTTTGGAACAGTGCTAGAGTTGTCTATCAACTGTACAAATGTAGCGCAACAGAACCAGTTACAACGGAAGTATCTGATCATCAATGAATTCGAGAAAAATACATTTGTTGTTTAACACAGCAGCCGCATATCATCAGGTAGGCCTACATGCACTTGTATGCACGCGGGATGATCCTCAAACCAAATACTGGCCAAACTCGTGTTTCTAAAAGTTAATTCAAAGGCAATGTATGGCCTAATAAGGCATTTATTTTGKTTAATTGTTATTTAACTAAGTATTTTTMTTTTTTTTCTTCTTCATTTTATAGAGCCTAAATGCTACATTTATAGGCATGTTGGTTGAAGTGCTGTTGTTGATGTGGTGTTGAAATGCTGAACACTGCGGCCAGCCTCTAGCGTGTCACAAATGCTTCATCATGTATTTCTTAAATGGCAGGCTATAGCCTTGAAATAACATTAATATTAAAAGTAATATAGCCTAAATAATACATGTTCATTCCTTCTTAGGCTACCGGGCTTGCTCCTGACTGATTTAGAGTTAGTATGTTGCTTAATAGCCTATTGAAATAATGAACATCAATTGATAGTGACAGAATCACATATTACTTCCCAAGCAAAGTACATTTTTTTGTGTAGTCAGCTAGAGAAGGTTGTAGTGCAGCCTCTGAATGTCATAGAGATAAATCAAAGTTATCCCATATGCATCGGCGTCACGTCTTTCCCTGCATTTTACAGGATGTTTCTAGCATAAAGCATTGCGGACTAAAGCGTCGTTATAGATCCCTTTATATAATCAGGTCCATAAWTTATTATTTATCTTAAAACCTCTTAGGGATCCCTTCACTCCCATTCACGCTCGGCTCCCGTTAACGGGATTRATTTGACAACATCCAGTGAAATTGCAGCGCGCCAAATTCAAAAACAGAAATACTCATAATAAGAATTCATTAAACATACAAGTGTTATACATCAAATTACAGCTTMACTTCTTGTTAATCCAGCCACAGTGTCAGATTTCAAAAAGGCTTTACGGCGAAAGCAGACCATGTGATTATCGGAGGACAGCACCCCGCATACAAATTTCAACCAGGCAGGTGCTACACAAAAATCTGAAATAACGATATAATTCATGCCTTACCTTTGAAGATCTTCTGTTGGCATTCCAAAATGTTCCATAAACATCATTAAGGGTCCTTTTGTTCGATAAACTCCTTCATTATATCCCCAAAATGTCCATTTATTTGGCGTGTTTGATTCAGAAATACACCGGTTCCAACTCGCCCAACATGCCTACAAAGTATCTAATAAGTTACCTGTAAACTTGGTCCAAACATTTCAAACAATGTTCCTAATCCAAATGTATGTATCCAAAAACGTAAATAACTGTTTAAATGAATTAGGCCTTCTCGAATTAACCTACTTTCAGCACCTATGCGCTTTCCATCTCCGTGGTTGCCACTTCATGGTAATATAAGAATGAATGAAACATAATGTTTTTATTATTGTTTTTATTCAAATCAATTATAGCGGTAGCAAGCTTACCTCCGGTCCTCCTTCTCATCTTCACGCTCTCCCTCTCAAACTGAGGTTAGGGTTAAGGGTTGGGATAGGCTTAAAACAAAAATATCTAAAACAACTTTCTACCCCTAGGATTTGAACATGCAACCTTTGGATCAGAGGCAGATGCTCATGCCTACTTGAAGGTAGCAGCACTCACTGGTGCCCCTAGTGGCCGGTTTCCACGTCATCTCCTGACATCCGTGTGTGTGTGTGACATTTTTTACTATACTTGTGAGTACCAGAAGTCCACAAAAAGAATAGTAAACCATCTAAAATTCAAAGAAGTGAGGACATTTTGCCTTGTAAAAAGGCTATTTAGGCTTAGGGTTAGGGTTAGAATTATGGTTAAGGGTAGGGGTTAGGATAAGGTTTAGGATTAGGGGTTAGGAAAAAAATAGATTTTGAATGGGAATCATTTATTGGTCGCCAAAAAGTCCTCACAAGTATCGTAAGACATTGTGTGTGTGTGTGTGTGTGTGTGTGTGTTGTGTGTGTGTGTGTGTGTGTGTGTGTGTGTGTGTGTGTGTGTGTGTGTGTGTGTGTGTGTGTGTGTGTGTGTGTGTGTGTGTGTGTGTGTGTGAGAGCGTGTGTGTGTGCGTGCATGCGTGCACACTGTGGTCATAACATTTCCAAATGAGGTCTGGAGGCAAGACCCCCTTCAGGACAGCAGAACCACATGAATAAAGTTCCCCTCAAGTCCGGTCACCAACTTTATACTAATGAGCAATTACATCCATTCAATTATTACAAGTGATGTTTAACCTCTCCAGTTTCTCACTGCAGAGAAATGTCTTGTTATTCACACTGGCACTCATCTACACTAATCAATAATCTTTTTTAAAAGTAAAGAATATTCTTAGCAGTCAAGCAATTCTTAGAAAAAGCATTTGATATGTCAGCTCATCAAGACCTCCCCTCAACCTCCCCTGCTCACTAATGTTACTGAAGCTCATGTTTGCTGAAGTACTTTTTGACAGCAATGATGGATCAACCAATTCAGTAACACAATAGTTACCTTTTAATGAAAACATCAAATTCACAATCATATTAGTTATAAAAGTGACCCATATAAAAACAAATCAGTATTATACTGTACATATATGTTGAATATGTGATACACATCACAGCATCAACTAGGAATGCCTGCCAGTTTTAACAGTGTTTTAGCCTATTATTATATCAAAGTGTAGTAAACGCATAGGTATTTTCACAGATACTACGTGCCATTTGGTGTTAGTAGCTCACCAGAGTACCATAACCACCACACCCTGGTAAAGAATTACCAACCCTTTTGTCTCCGGTCCTGTAATTTCATCACCTCAAAAGAGCAGCAAACAATGACTAGACATTATTGAGGTCACATACTTCGAAGACAAAACACTTAACAAAGTTATTTTACACATTTCTCACCTAACTCATGCTGCCCTTTTTTTTCGTATTTCTGACAATAATATTTTTGAAATGTATACAGTGCATTCATACGTCTAATATGAATTTCAATTGTTGCTATAAACTCATGAAAATGTCAGTCATATTTTCTTCAGCATTGTGGTGCATAGAATGTGGAACACTAACACAGATAATATGACGAACAAGAAACAATAAATAAAGAGACAAAGTACTGCTACGCTGAAATTAAAGCTTTGTGCCTATGACATTGTGACATAAGAGGACTGGCTGTTTACTACCTCATGCCACCGAGCTTGAATCATGGATGTCCATTTAATTTCTTCAAATGAAACAGAAACCTCACAGTCATGATTTAAATGAACATGTTAGTGTACATTAAGATGTGTGTATGTATGCACACATATATTGGCAGAACTAGCCTATTGCTGGAAACGTTGCACAATATGCAAATGAAAGAGAGCGTCACAATATAATMTATTTTACAGCATTTGATCTTATATCCTTGATCCTACATTTTACAACACTTGATCCTACGTCCTACATTAGTCATAATGTAAAAAAGTGCCAAAATTATAGCTTTGATTCAGTAGGACTCCATTGAGGGGGCCATGTGTGCTGGATACTGGAGTAGAATCCTGCTCTTGTTTCTGCATCACAAGCTCCATAGCAGGCAGGAGAGKGACCGTGAAAGCCCCACTCTGCACCGCCACCAAAACCCTCTCTCTGCTCCTTCCAACTTCTCTCTGCACTTTGTGAAGACTCGCTGAGACGGAACTTGTCTCTGACGTACATTGGGGACCCAAACAGAGCGAACAGGCACAGAGGCCCTTAAGATTATTTTAGGGAACTAAAGAATTTGTACTACCCAACCTCCCAGAAAGAATTCACTGRTTCTTTCATCTCCTCCTTCCGCTTCTTCCTCCTGATCAATCCAAGCCTGTTGTGGAGCATATGAGGAAATCCCCAAATTATCCTCTGCTGTTAGCCCTAGAGGGGCAAGGGGTACCCAGTTTTGTTTGTATCCAGACAAGAATGTCATTGATGAGGTCTCGCAGTCTGCAAGGTTGATGGGAGGTATGGAGTGAGATGGTGAGTCATTGGAGTTATTGAAACACATTGGAGAGATTGGGGTGTATATTGTTCTCTCCTCCTCTCTCCCTGTACCAGGGTCCAACCACTCTGTCTCCCCCGTGGTGACCAGATCAGACAATAGTGATGCACCTTGCCAGGTGCTGTCTAGGTCCCACAAAAGGGGCTGCCCCTCAGCGTCGGTAGGCAGTGCCATGCTGGCCATGGCACTCTGTGTCTCTGGCTGGAGCAGCAGAGTGGACAACTGCAGTTGGCCATCAATACGCCGCAATGTGGGCAGTACCAGGGGGTGCCCTGTTGAGTCCCTGTCTCCAACACACCGGTTCGGCTCAGGTGGTGCTCCACGCGAAAACAAAACTGGACCACCTTGAACCCAACTGGGTTTGTGGTCACTGGATTCAGATGACCGTGGAGAGTTGATGTTGTCTTCGCTGTCTGGATGGCGATGGCATTCTTCCTTCACACCTTCATTGGCCACCTGCACTACGACCATGCTATAGTTGGTGGAGGACTGGGTGCTGTTGTTGGAGTGCTCTGGGGGTGGACCCTGCTGGCCCATGTAGGTGTCACAGTGCCTGGGCTGGGCAATGGAGGAGGGTCCGTCCTGGGGGGAATAGGGCCCAGACCCACTGCTGGTGAACTTTGACCCCTTCTGGAGTTTATCAGTCTTCAGGTCGCCGTAGGAGAACCCCACAGGGTAATGATACGGCTTGGCAGTGGAGATAGTGATGGCTTCTGGAAGGTACCACGATGGAGGTGGGATGTTGCTTGTTGTCAGTTTCTGTGTGGAAGAGAAAGAGGATTTAGTTTATGTAACTTACTAAAGCTCCTCTATGACCCCCTCTCCATCCCACCAAACCCTTGGAATCATTGAGTGGTTACAATATATGTCAAACCAAAATGAACTTGTTCAATTATAATTCTGAACAACTTTCATGGCAAGAATGAAATGAGCTCAACTGAAACAACACTGCTGTAATCTTTTGTAATTGCTTTCAGTTCTTGGCATGAAATGCAAATTACAGTGATACAACTGATTAAACAGGTATGATTTCTCAGCATATGAGAGGAAATGGAATAAAACAGATACAACTTTGGGAAGATTGGTAAATGCAGCCATTTAAAGAGAAAATGAATGACGATAAAGTTAAATCATTTCCTCATAAATCAGTGCATGTGTAAATTGCAAAGAGATACAATTGTATTGTAACTACTGTTACACATTGTGCCCTGTTCTAAATTAGGTGTTGCTGTAGAAAACAGCTGAATGTACTGTGTGTTTGTGGCTGAGATTAAACTCCGGTTCGGTTTCACCCTATTGAACCCTCTCATACACGTGTTACTGTAAGTTTTGCCTGGAGGCCTGTATTTCCAGTAACAGGAACTGGCACTCCTTCATGTATGGGGAAATCTCCAATCAACATTTCTTACCAAGGCGTCTGGCATGTTACTCTTCTTTCTCACATAGTGACGACACGCCACCACCGGTAGCAGGAGGGAACCAAGTAACAGACACACTAAGAGGAGGAACCATGGGAACAGCAGCCAGGGGTCACCTAGATGGGGGAAGATTGTTTCTATTACACCTCAGTAGTGGCAATACAGCTGCCTCACTCTCAGAGCCTATTGGAAACAGGCCAATAGGATGTAAATTGCCAGCGCTATAGAGCAAGCGTGGGCGTGTCCGTGACGTCAGTCAGTACAGTAGTTTCAAGGATGCATAAATAAGAGGCTCCATTCAGTCTTGTCACCAGGAAGTGAGCCTTTATATAATCTTTGAAAAAGCAGCAGGAATACCCTTAACATTGTGAAACTACAGTCAATGCATTTACAGTATGCCTTTCAGTTCTTTATGGTAACAGTATGATTACTCAAATCATTCACAGATGATTCATTCAACAAAACTAGCAAAGGCAAAAAGGAAAGGCATTACCAGCCTGGTCTCATAGACTAGACGTAACATAGTACATGTAAATCCGGTACACTCAAATGGGTATGATATGTTACGTTTGGTATGGTTACAAAAGACAGATAGTTACTTAAAGCAAAAACAAAAGTTGGGTGGTTGGTCGGGGTGGATGGGTGGATGTATAACCAAAGGATGTGAGTTCAAATCTCATCACGAAAAACTTGAGAATTTTAACAAATTAGCAACTTTTCAACTATTTACTACTTTTTAGCTACTTTGCAACTACTTAGCATATAAGCTAACCCTTCCCCTTCCCTTAACCCTAACCTTAACCCTTTTAGCTAAACCTTCCCCTAACCTTAACCCTAACCTTAACCCTTTTAGCTAAACCTTCCCCTAACCTTAACCCTTTAACCTAACTCCTAAATTTAACCTTAACCCTAACCCCTAACCCTAACCCCTAACCCCTAGCCTAGCTAACGGTAGCCAGCTAGCTAAAATTAGCCACCTAGCTAGTTCAAAACATATTGTATGTTTTTCTAATTCAGAACATATAATACAAATTCCAATTCGTAACATATCATACGACATGGGTGACGGACAACCACAAATGAATACATACAATACGAAACGTAACATATCATACTAAATGGAGCATCTCATATTTACATACAAAATAATACGAAATGCTCTGAGACCAGCTTATGCATACATTCAGAGCCTTGAATGACACCAGATGACCTCACCTGGTAATGCCACACAGAATGTATGGCTCTCACTGGCATTTCGGTGTATTTCTCTAGTCGGGATGTACACCACATAGCCACAGTACTCTACGTTGCTGTTCTTTAGATTGTCAAGGACAAACTCTCCAGTTGTGTTTTTGTGGACCTGTGGAAAAAAGAGTCAGCAGTTAGACCATGTTTTGTATATCTAATATGTGTGTGTGTGTGTGGGTGGGTGGGTGTGCATGTGTCTGCATGCATATTGTGTGAGCAGTACTTGTGGGGGGGTATCACCTGTGCTGCCCAGCTAGGACGAGTGATGTTGAGGATATAGATGGTTGGAGGGTTACGGTAGGAAAAGTTGGTACTGTTGAAAATCTCCTCGATGGAAGTCTTATTATCCGGTCCCAACGGTAGGGTGACAGTCACTTTTAAAGATGATGTTGTGAGGTTCACAGACACATTGGGTGGGCCAAGGACAGCTGACGTGTAAAAGACAAATAAAGGGTGAGAATAAGACTAAGGAAAATAGCGAATTAGTGACAATCTGAAGAAAACAGGATAAACCCGTTGAGTATGGGCCAAATGCTAACTGGACGAATTGGTGAATAACATAAGGTTTCATGGAAACATACTATGATGTCATTAGAGAACATGAACAGATAATTGGAGCGATGTATATGTATCACAACTAAGGATTCTGCTCTCTGAGCCAACACATACCCCAAAAACATCCCAAGCAAGAAAAAGTAGGATAAAGAGAGGAAATTGCTTACTGTCTCTCAGAGGTTTAAACAGTGCTGTATGGCCTAGCGAGTGACTGTTGGCGAAAACCTCAGCGTAGTAGGAATTTGAATAGATGTATGGTGTCTCTGCAGTGAGGTCACAAGAAAGAGTGGTGATGTTCTGGCACACCATCTTCGGCTTGTTTGGCTCTCCGTATCTATAATGAACACAACGACATGATCAAACATAAAACACACTATGTAAGGAACCCTTAGCCAAAATTGAATGTTGCAATTTGTAAAAATATTGAGTCACACTTTACTTGATGCCTGCAGGTACAATGCTTTTTATATTGTTATAAGCATGTATGAGCCTTTATCATGACATATCACGTTGTAAATGTATTGCCTTTCAGGGAGTGCTTGCGGCAGCCTAGCTGCTAGAACATAACAAATAGCACAACAGAGTTCTGAAATAGGTGTGTTATTTAACCCCTTACTTCCTCATATAAAAATAACTAAAGGATAGTGTGTCAAACAGGGAACCGATATTCAGCAGGGATGATCAGGGCCAATCTTTTTCTGAACTTATTTGATGGTGGCACTATGAGGCAATGCATAAGGACATGCAAGCCATTCCAGGCGACAGTCTCGGAGAAACAAATCAATGCAATTGGTGTGGCACTTGGCATTTGCCCGTCAGACCGTGTCATGATGAGCTGACGTTTCCACTTTGTAACAAGATCTCAAAGAGGCAGTAAGACAAAGTGATTGAGACGAAAACATTGGCCTCACATAGCCACAGGTGAACTGAGTGCCGTTTGTAAAATTAAATGGTACATTTTTACAGGCAATTAAAAAAAAAACAGATTTATCTCTGTGGTGTGCAGAGAAACAGAGTGAGGCCTGTGGTAATGCACAGACCACAGCCTGTCTGCTAAGGCTTGCCCCAGCCAGTGGAGCTCAACCTGCAGCATGGAGAAGTACAGTAGCACCACGGTTTCAAGGCTGATGGCAGTAGGTGGAGCAGCAAATTGAAAGAGCAACACACCATATCCAAAACAATGGGGACAACAATGGGGATAACGATGGRGACAACAATGGGGACAACGATGGGGACAACAATGGGGACAACGCTGCTGAAAAGGAGCATGGTTACGTCTTTCAGCACACAGCTTTAAAATGTGGTTGACATAAGTCACATATCGCCCCAGGTCACCCTAGCCTAGGCACATAAATAAAGGTTGAAAGGTGAAAAGGTGACCACTGTATTCCTGTCTCACACCTTTTGTAATGGACACTGTAAAGGACCCCTTCATCTGGGCTGTCGAACTTGTTCCAGTGGAGCACAGTGATGAAATTCCTCGAGATGAAGTATGGCTTCCCTTCACCAATGGCGGAACAACCTATAGATAAAGAGAAAGACGGTGGGGAAGGTTAACTTGAGACTGTCCATTCGCAAATAGCATTCGTAGCATAACGTCTCGCTAGTCAGCACACAAAAAGCATTGCTCTATTATTCAACATTGTCACGACCCATTTGACATGCTCACAACAGCAGCCTCTGTCAAAGGATCTGCCTCACTCGAGATACGCTTGCTCCATTTTCACTCACAGCAGCTGTGGGCCAAACTCAAACAAGGCTTATGTGAGCTGGGCTTTGTTTCTTTGGCAGCAGGAACTAAAATGTGTAATTGTTCCTGGACTACAGAGGAGGGTACATACGCAGCTGGACATATGGAAGCAAGCCAATTGTTTGATTTGAGTGAGAATAGGATGAAACAAAAGCAACAGTTTGGGTCTGTAGGGCCCATCCACAAAGGGATGTTTAATAAAAAAAATACAGTGTCCATAATAGGACAACCTTAATTCCTCAAGAGGTTTTTGCCAGTCTTATCAGGACTGTATAATAAGATAGAAACTGTAGTGGAAGAATAAGAAAAGGTGATACTCGCGACTTGCAGGTGCTGAGGCCCAGCGTGACGACTCAATCATGGTTTATGACATTGTTTGGATGGCTGACCATCTGTGGGCTATCACAGGGTTTAAACACACCTTATATGTGGATTTCTCTGGGGAGGGACGTTCCCACAGAACCCTGCGAGTACGGAGACCATTGGAGGTGTGAAGACAGAGGAACACGTGAAATCGACTAAATGGATGTTATTGTGAGTTAAATTGTCATGTTTGGATTGTTTCAAGAGTTCATAGAGATCAATGAATTTTGATATGTTTTATTGTGCTGTAAGTGCTATGGATTTATTGTTACAGGGAAACTGGGTTATTCTGTTCATCGAACGGTTGATAGTTCAAAGAGGGAGTGACACAGTGGCGCTCTGCTATGTCCTAAATTGAGTTGATTAGATTAGAATCTGGGTGTGTTTTCCTGTCTTTTTTTTTTACTAGCAAAATGCAAAGAAATGTTCATTCAGGTTGAATGTGTGTTCATGCTTGAATTTGGTTAAAGGACAGTAAATCTGTAAATATTTTGAGAACTCTTAGAGATCATTCTGAATTGAAGACAAGTGTAGCCACGTTAAGCCTTAGCCTATTGGTGATAGTAATTTACTCTGATTAGTCTGTAGTGTATCATGTATATAATGTACACTGCAATTGTTTGAGTGTTAATTATTTCATGACTAATACATTCTACTAGTTGAATTGAGTAAATGCTTTCCTCCTTTTACGGAGTAATTATTTGATTGACTATACTCTTATAATTTAGCAGGTCTACTGGTAGTTGTGATATACACAATACGCATAGCATATGCCTGGGTACCACCTTGACATCCCTGATCTGCTTGCTTCAATAAATGAATGCTAGAACATTGGTCGCCAGGATGAGCTATTTGTATCTAGTCTCTTAATAATTGAATAATGATGCAAGTTAGACATGTTCATTATAGTCCTACTGAGAGGTGATGCAAGGCTCGCTACCTTCACTATATCCTCTAGAGACGTACAGGGCCTGTTGCGTTTACTCACATAATGTTGGAGTCAAATTGATAAATGTGGTTTATTATTATGTTTAACATCATTTCGGCATAATGGTTGGATAATTTMCATCCAACTACATAACGGGTGGGATTTTCACTACACTACAATATAAGTACACTAGGAACAGTTTATGCTTGGTTAACCTTTCCTTTTTAAAACGTCCGTTACGTATGTACACCACTTACGTCACAGTGCATCTGGTCATGTCTCATGCAGATTACAGGTTGCGCAATTGACATTAACCAGAAAATGATACGCAGTCTCGACTCCATTCAACATTAGCATTTTGATATGCTCTATAATAATGTAGTCGATATAATAGACCACTCATGGAGCACTCAAATGCCCGTGGATCCATTTTCCATTGATCGCTACAATTTTAGAATGAGTGAAGTCCACAAAGGGTTCACTACTCTTTATCCACCAAGACCTTGATTAGAACTGAGGGGAAACTTCCAGAGCCTCACTACATCTAATTAATTACGACTACATATGAAACAAAGGTTATAGTCATGCGTCCCAAATGGCACCCTATKCCCTATATAGTGCAGTGTTTTTGTCCAGAGCCCAGTACACTATTTAGGAAATAGGGTTGGCATTTGGGATGTAAGTCTAGGTTTATACCTACAAAAGAGTGCACTCATCCAAATCAAACAGGAGATCAGTAGTGCCCCATTAAACTCACCATAGCAGTACAGGAGAAGCACTATGACCTTCCTAGGCCACATATCCATTGGGCTTGAGGAGTAAGAAGAGTGAGATTAAAATCCCGTTCCCACTGTCTGTACTCCTTTGTCCTGATTTCCTCAGGGAGAACCCACCATGTGATGTGTAGTAAATACGACTCCAGTCAAACAAAAAAAACAGAAATGGTCCAGGTCCAAAATCAATGAAGACACAAGGAGAGACCAAGTCCCAATCCTCCGGGTATCGGTGAGCGGCTCTGGGCTTCATAGGATATCCTATCCACGACCTGAACCATCTCTGACCAGCTTAGGGAGAGGAGCACCCATCCCCAGGTGTGCTGCAGGTGAACTTTGGAACCGTCTTATCAACTTTGTTCCTGTTTTTTTTCTCCCTGTGCTCAACCTCCCTCCCACAAAGACTCTATTACTGTGTTGACTGTCCTCTTTTTCCTCTCTCTCTCTCTCTCTCTCTCTCTCTCTCTCTCTCTCTCTCTCTCTCTCTCTCTCTCTCTCTCTCTCTCAGGTTTTATCTGAAAATTGATCCTAAATAATTACAAAGGAGATAGAACACGCTATCTGTGAACACATCTCACCCCTCCATGGGAATAAACTGTATAACCTGTTTTCAGTTTCACCAGTATCTATTTCGTTGTTTAATGGTATTCAAACAATGTTGTGTTACATAGCTAGTGATTCAATGGCACACCTTTCTGTGCACAACCAAGGTGTGTACAGAACGTGAATTATTGTATCGGAATGAATGAAGGAGACTCCCAAGAAATATTGCTTCAATGGATCTTTGTATGATAATTATGAAATTATTATGTCTAATGCAGTCGTTCCCAAACATTTTATAGTCCCGTACCCCTTCAAACATTCCACCTCCAGCTGCGTACACCCTCTAGCACCAGGGTCAGCGCACTCTCAAATGTTGTTTTTTCGCCATCATTGTAAGCCTACCACACACACACTATACGATACATTTATTAAACATAAGAATGACTGTTTTTGTCACAACCGGGCTCGTGGGAAGTGACACAGAGCTCTTATAGGACCAGTGCACAAATAATAATATAATAATTATCAATCATTTTGCTCTTTATTTGACCGTCTTACACATAAAACCTTATTTGTTCATCAAAAATTGTGAATAACTCACCACAGGTTAATGAGAAGGGTGTGCTTGAAAGTGTTGGGTTCGGATTTCTTGACTTCTGAAATCATGAAATATACTTATTCCTTTCACTGAGGGAGAGAGGCTAATTTATAACGTTTACTTGATGTCAAGATGTGTTATTGTTAGCCATCAGGGATCCTATGGGAGGAGGAAAGACAGGCTGGCATGAGTCAACATGACAGCCGTGAGTTGGGGAGGAGTGAGCACTTTGGGGCAGAGGTCAGGTCAGATGAAGTGAGGAAGAACAGGTATCACTAAGGTTCTGTCTAGCAACAGAGATGCATTGGCTGTTCAGATGTGTAGGAGGAGACTCGGCCTAGGAGGAAGGGTTAAATATCAGTGCTTGTATGAATATGTCTTTTGTCGATTCAGCTGTTCAATCCTTTGGGAAGAATAAACTTGGTTTAAGCGTCCGTGGAGTTCTTACTCTGATAATTAGAACCTAACAATAGGATGCACATAACTCTGCAATGTTGGGTTGTATTGGAGAGAGTCTCAGTCTTAAATCATTTTCCACACACAGTCTGTGCCTGTATTCATGCTAGTGCGGACTGAGAATCTACTCTCACATAGGTACGTGATAGTAAAGGGCATCAGAGTCTTAACAGCTCCATTTGCCAAGGTAGGATACTCAGTGCAGCCCAATCCAGAAATCTGGCAGTGGCTTCTGATTAAATTAAATTTTCACAGAACCGCTTGTTGCAATTTCGACTAGGCTCTCTTGTTCAGATATCGGTAAGTGGACTGGAGGCATGGCAGAAAACGGATAACGAATCCAGCTGTTTATGACATCGGTTTGAGGAAAGTACCTGCGTAATTGCGTACCCAACTCATTCAGGTGCTTCGCTATATCACATTTGACATAGTCCGTAAACTTGAGTTAATTTGCACATCAAAAAAATCATACAATGATGGAAAGACCTGTGTGTTGTCCTTGTTAATGCAGACAGAGAAGCGCTTCAACTTCTTAATCAAAGCCTACAATTTTGTCCCGCACATTGAATACCGTCCACTTTGACCTTAATGTCTCGGTAAAAATACCTGGGAAGTAGTTTAGTTTAGCTTAGTTTAGCTTGTTCCTTTACATTCTATTACAATACTAAACTCAGATTATTCAGGCGAGAAAAAACATCACCCATATAGGCCAGTCGTGTGAGAAACGTCATCATCACGCAAGCGGTCAGACAAGTAAAAAATATGGTCAGTAAAGAAAACTTTAAGCTCGTCTCTCAATTTAAACGTGTCAAAACTTTGCCCCTTGATAACCTGTGCACTTCGGTATGTTGTAAAATCGTTACATGGTCGCTGCCCATATCATTGCATAGTGCAGAAAATATACAAGAGTTCAGGGTCCTTGCTTTAACAAGTTAACCATTTTCACTGTAGTGTCAAAAACGTCTTTCAAGCTGTCAGGCATTCCCTTGGCAGCAAGAGCCTCTCGGTRGATGCTGCAGTGTACCCAAGTGGCGTCGGGAGCAACTGATTGCACGCACGTTACCACTCCACTATCTCTCTCTGTCATGGCTTTTGTGCCATCAGTACAGATACCAACATGAGCAGCAGCTACGTTTGGCTACATATGGACCGTTAAGTGGAATTCCCGCGAGAGAGTAATGTTTAATGTGATTGGACGTTAATTATTTGACTAAGCTACCTGTATTTGACATTGTGTTGTTATTTCACTGAACACTAGATTGGCAGTGAAACGAGGCTACTCAGGCAAGAAAAAAACTCACCCAAATGTATAGCCCCGTTGGAAAATATAAAGGAAAATGCGAAGGAAAAAAAWGAAAAAAAGAATAATAATCAAATKTTTAATTGGCGTAACCCCATCCCTATCATATAGACTTTGTTTTCAGATGGTAATAACATGGATCATCAAGCTATTTGATTCTCAATCCAGAGGGTATAATGCACACTGAATTATGCGTCTATTATCTATTTTATACACTGGTGTGAACAGTAGGTCAGCCATTTACAATAGGAGGAAGTAAGAAACAGGAAGAAAAACCTGCTACAGAGGTCAAGGTGTGCAATACATACATTATCTAATGCTGCGGTTATTCCATATACCCATTAGTCTAAGATGGGAACATTCAAGGCTTTATTGATTAAATCATATATGAGGGACCTTCTGTCTCCATCGACAGTAACAGAGATAACACTTGTAGGCATAAACACTGCACTCAAATAAGCTGCTGTATTTTGTTTATCACAACAGCATGCTCGTTTATGTCTGTCTGAGTGTCGTAGGATCATATTGGTCATAAAGACTCAAGGCTGCGTGCATAACTCTACGACAAAGAGCAAATCAACATTCAGATACAGTGACTCAGATATAATTGGACTGGATAAAAACAGAGTGTGGACCATGGTCACTGAATTGTGTTCCCAGTGGGTGTCTGCAAGTCTAGAACACGACTCTAACCCCTCGTTTCCATTAGATATTCAAGGGTTATTTTGCATCAAAACAAAAAATATATTTGTGCAACTTCAACCCACGACCCTCGCCCTCTCTTCTGCGTATTTATGTATTTATGCCTGGGAGTGTAGCACAATAATATAAGACATTTTGCTAAGTGGAAAAATCTAATTAAATGTTATTGGTCACATATACATGGTTAGCAGATGKTATTGCGAGTGTAGCGAAATGCTTGTGCTTCTAGTTCCTACAGCGCAGCAMTATCTAACAAGTAATATCTAACAATTCCACAACAAATACCTAATACACACAAATCTAAGTATAGGAATGGAATAGGATAAATATAAATATATGGATGAGCAATGTCAGAGCGGCATATGCTAAGATGCAATAAATAGTATAGAATACAGAATATACATATGAGATGAGTAATGCAAGATATGTAAACATTATTAAAGTGGCATTATTAAAGTGACTAGTGATGAGCTTGGAGAGTAATATGGTGTTGAATGCTGGAAGGCAGTATATTCATGAATTATGAAAAGCCTTGGTATCTTTACCCTATAAAGCTGGACTGCAACACAGAGCATAAAACTAATGTAATTGTGGGTTTCTTCTGTGGTCCCGCTCATCTCTCTCATCAGGAACATATATGGATTTGACCCATGCAGGAGATAGCAAAATCCAGCACTGTAAATTATATTCCTTCAGTCAATACTTCATGACTGATGTAGCAGAGACCTGCATAGAATTCACATAAGTCCCTCTCACCTCTCATCAGGAAAATAGATGGATTTAAACAGAAGAAAAAAATCTAGGCCTAAATATTCTATTCCTTCAGTCAATACTTCATGACTGATAAATATAGGAGACTTGCAAAAAATGTTCTGTCCTTTCACAGAAGTCTAAGTGACAATATGTGACTCACCACCTGGATTYGGTCTTATGTAGCAAAATGTGAAATAGTTTTTTTTTACATTGGTTAAAAGTAGAGGAACAATGGGAAAGTATTTTTACTTTGGAAGTTGATACACTTTTGAGAAAAGAGCCKTTGAATATTTTGTCTACACCCATTCAGCATTGTTCACATCCTCTTAAGTCAGCCCCACCCATCTCTTTAAGGATTCACATGTGAGGTCATGTGCTAAAYAGTGAGTAGTGTAGTAAAGMTTAAGACTAGAAGTGGTAGTARACTGCAATAAGGAAAAATTCCAGGTAAACAGAAAGTGTCTAGATAAAAAATATTTTAGAAATATTAGATGACGCTTACCCAGACACACTTTTCTAAATTGAATGGTCATGTGAAAGAAATGCTTTAACCCCCAGCCACATCCAATGGTGGAAAAAGTACTAAATTGTCATACTTGAGTAAAATAATAAATCTTTACAAATTTCTTATATTAAACCAGACGGCACAATTGTATTTAAAAAAATTATTTGACAGATAGCCAGGGGCACAATTTACTTAAGTATCAAATTCCTTATATTAAGCAAAACAGACAGCAACAAGCAATAAGAGCCAGGGGCACACTCCAACACTCAGACATAATTTACAAACTAAGCATTTGTGTTTAGTGAGTCTGCCAGATCAGAGGCAGTAGGGCTGACCAGGGGTGTTCTCTTGATAAGTGTGTGAATTGTAACGAGTACTTTTGGGTGTCAAGGAAAATGTATGGATGAAAAAGTACATTATTTTCTTTACGAATGTAGTGAAGTAAAAGTTGACAAAAATATTAGTAAAGTAATGTACGGATACCACAAAAAGCTACTTAAGWAGTACTTTAAAGTRTTTTTACTTAAGTWCTTTACACCACTGCCCAAATRCYTTCACACCAGTACATTAGCATACTTTATATACTGTTACACATGCACTTATCACAGTATTCCATACATAAGTTAAGGCCATGCAACCTGAGTGAGTTTTTGTTTATTTGCACATGTACAGKACATAAACAGATGAATGCGTCATTTATATGTATGTGGTGGACACTTGATACAGTCACATGACATTGTTGTGGTATGTCACAAAATCATGTTACGACCACACATCAATATTCATTTTATATATCAATATTTTGCAGTCTTGCTAAGTCATTGGTCTCTACAGAAGGTGTAAACGGTACAGCCGAATGGTTACTTGCATAGTAGCAATATCAGAAATAGATAGCGTCAATATAAATGAAATATAAGGTATGTACAAGAGCAATATCAATAACGATATCAGTGATAGACGAGGTAGTTATATGCATACAATCAGGGGTAAAGAGGCTGAGCAGCGGGATAAACCAAAAAAATAGTAGCAGCAACGAAAAGAACTTCCTGACAAAATGAGAAACGTATAATATCTGAATATGTAACTAAATTCTTACCTGTATACATAGATGAAACATTAACGGCAGACTGCTACCCCTTTAATAAGACATCCGGTGTTGTTTCCGTTTAGTCTGCACAGCTGGTTTGGCCCGTTGTGTTCCACTGATTTCAAAGTGTTATTTTCAGAGTGAGTCAGCATTCATCGTCCAGAAAGTAGTCCATCACAACTTTTTCCCACTGACCTTAGTCGATAGCGCCTAATAAATTCAGGGCAGCAATATTATTGAGAGCAGTAGCAACATATTTGCAATTCTCCATTGCTAACCTTATATCTTTAAAAAATRTTGTAAACTACAGTAGAAAGGATTATCTAGGCATTATGAGCAGCTCATTTTATAGACACAAGATGCAACAGCGCAGACCAATCCAAACTCATCTCCTGGCATGTCCATCMCACTCATTATCTCAGCCAATCATGGCTAGCGGGAAGGTTGCCGTCTTTCTCTGTGGCTAAACCAACTCGGCTCATAATTTTAACAGATATTTACAGATGACATCCAAGTTTGATATTAAGGCACATTAAAGTTCACATGTTCGAGAAGGCATTTCTGCCMAAAAAAACGCATTTTGCGGAAAAAATATTTTTTACGTTCAAAAGGCTCTCGTGTGAAGTCGTGACTAGCGACATACGCCTAGTTTCCTGAATACACGTAGAAAAAGGGTTCAAAAAGGGTTATTCAGCTGTCCCCATAGGAGAACCCTTTCTGGTTCCAGGTAGAACCCTTTTGGGGTTCTTCAAAGGGTTCTCCTACGGGGACAGCCAAATAACTATTAGGTTCTAGATAATACCTTTTTCTCTAAGAGTGTACAGTGTGCACCCAATACATTGTTCTATCAAAAAGGTGAGGTTTATTGTATCTATAAATCTGACCAGTTTCTTATTTATAACTTTTGATCCAAGGCCGTTTGCCGAGAACTTTGCTATGAGATAAGGTTTATMTTCGAGAAGTGTCTCAGAGTTGTCACCATATTTTCAGGAGAKAAGTGCACACATAGATACAATAAAATGCAAGGTTTTATATTTAATTATATGAGTCCGCACACCTCTTTCATCAMTGATCTTCAATAGCAAATGATAAAAAAGTAAACAATGAAGGCCTTGGAGAGACCATGGCCTTATCCGCTCCCTAGCCGACGCTTTTCACACACTTCTGGCAGTCCTCTCATCATTACATGACAAATTCATTAGTCTTTACACAATTAACTAGTTTTACCTCCCACTACCCTCGCTTGCATCTCACCCTCGTTCAAATGCAAATGAGAAAAGCCAAAGGTTGTCACGTTCCTGACCTTATTTCCTTTATTTTGTCTTTGTTTAGTATGGTCAGGACGTGAGCTGGGTSGGCATTCTATGTTATGTGTTTCTATGTTGGGTYCATGTTCAATTAGCCTGATATGGTTCTCAATCAGGGGCAGGTGTTTTACGTTTCCTCTGATTGAGAACCATATTTAGGTAGGCTGTTCACACTGTTTGTTTGTGGGTGATTGTTGCTGTGTCTGTGTTGGTTGCACCACACGGTACTGTTTCGTTTCGTTTCGTTTGTTCTTTCCTGTTCGTGCGTTCATTGTTATATGTTCTCAAGTTCAGGTCTGTTTACGTCGTTTTGTTGTTTTGTCATTTATCAAGTGTGATTCGTGTTYGTCTTTCTTTAAATAAATCATTATGTCTTCATACCTCGCTGCATATTGGTCCGATCCTTGCTCCTCCTCAGACGAGGAGGAGAACGAACGTTACAAASGTAGACAAAGAGGATTAGGGAAAATTACACCGTACAAAATGTACGAGCGGTCCCATGGTGCAACAGTGCTTTTGCTGCCTTCATTTGGCATTCAGAAAATGRGTGTGAAAAAGAAAACCGTTTGGCGTCAAATGAATTGCTATAATGACTCATAATCATAGCCATACTGCTGCCAGTCCAGCCATGCAGTCCCACAGTACAGTGTGTGCATCTTAGTAAAAAAAACACAATTAAACAAAAACTGTTATGGCCACAAATGTACTACAAATGTACTGATCAATCATATCAAAACAGATGGCCTTAAAGCAAACGGAGGGATTGAAGGAGGAGGTCATTGCTTCAGCTGCAGATTTAACTGTGCAAAAATGCAATAATTGCCTTTGTGAAAKAACAAATTCAGCTCAGCAAATGAATCATTGATGGGCTCCAAGCACAAATCACTTGTAGCACGTAATTACAAAAGGCATCATAATGTTCTCTTTCAAATTCGCTCCATTTCATGATTCTTTGCTATCCTCACTAGTCAGACATATGGAAGTTAATACAAATATTCTACACGAGCTACATTTTCAATGGTTTACTTTTTTTTGTTTGGTCTATAAACTCGTAAAATATACACAAACATGCTGATAATGCTTCGATCCAATAACCAAGTTTAATTAACTGCTGTTTGACTACTGTGGCAGAGCCACTGCCACCTGCATATGACAGCTGGCCACAGGCTGATAGAGGAGTTGGCCCAYTTACAAGCCACTGTGTTCTAACAGAAAGATAACAGAACAGCCACCTCAACCTGGCAACAAAATKATCTGGCAGCCCAGCAACATCAAGCTCAAAATCCACAGCATCCTAAGGTACTGCAGTACGGGCTACTTTATTTAACAACACAGAGAGGCCCTATTGTTCTTCCATTATTCCTTTTCCTCAGGACTTCTCGCAACATTTGCGAAAATGTGATAATTTTGGGGGGGGACAAATTTGAGCTTTAATTGTTCGTCTGTTYGTTCTGAACTTTTCATGAGGCAKGAGATGAGACATCTGCCAATTTTACTGACTCCTTTTATAGGGCCTAGTAACAAAGTAATCAATCACCAGATGAGGCTATTAATTAAAAAGAGAACAAATTAACTGTCTGGAGACCCAGAGAAGAAAAGAAAGGGGGGATGTTCTGTGTWACTACAGTATATTGGACAGTGTGTTACTATACCCCTGTTTGACCTCAACTTCCACTCAAAGTCGTCGGAGTCCCTTTGAAGCCCAAAGTTCATCCTGTCGACAAGTTTTTTGATCAGCATGTCATCGGAGAAATCCATACGCTACTGTGATCCCTGGCTGTTTCCAATTCCTACTCCGCTGTAACAATGTGCTCGAGTGGATTCTATACGAGAATCTATCTCATTCCTCCTTGTCACCAAATGAATTCGCAGCCAAGGCACCCTGGAGAGAAAACAGCTTTGAAGTTGGACACAGGACTGAGTGAAGAGAGAGAGAGAGTGAGAGCAGACCTAGCCTTGTGCTTCAGGAGCATCATCAACACCGATTCCTCCTGTCTGTTTGCCGTCACAGCCAGTCAAACATGACACACCTTTCACCTGTAGCTAGCTGGTCTACARAATTAGTGGAAAGAGTCAGTACCTTTGATCTGGCCTTGGAAACGTGTGTTGGTCTGAGATAACACTGTCCCCTTTAGGACCAATCATCTAGGGGTCTCAGTGCAAGAAGGAACAGAGGGAGCCGGTACTGCAGACATATTAGATATTTTTCAGTCAACTGAGGGACTTTCTAATATGGATTCTGTGAGACAAGGGGGTCTTMAAGCATACATCACCTTACATTGCTGCATCTCGTCATGCTAGAACATGTCTTGCCTACATCAACTGACATACATGGCCACGGACTTTCTGTACGTCTCTGACTTTGTGTGTAACAATCACACATGTTTTTCTGGGCAGAGAGCAGATAGTACTGAATGCTGATCGCAGCCGTCCTTCACATATAGAGGAATAGAGTAATACATCACGAGCAGACCACAAATGATTCAGAAGGGAGAAATAGAAACACAAAATAGAATGGAGCCCCATTGAAATGATATGTCTTAGAATGTGTGGAGAGCATGGAACCAAGGTCTTCTCTGTCTCTGCGGGAGAAAAGCAGCTAATTACTGGCTGCTGACTGCAGCGGTCGATAGGCCCTAGTTCCCTGCAGGGCCGTATCCATTGGAAACGGGGCTGAGCTCGAGCTCCCTGCTGGAATGGGAGAAGTGATCACCCACCGCCTCCCTGGAAAAGGTCTCTGTGGTATTTTGATGCCCGGGGAGGGGGGCCATGACAAGCCTCCACTCAAACTAATGAAAGCTCACAGGTACCCTGAGCAACTCTGACAGATCCCTCTCAGGCAGAAAGAGACAGAGAGAAGGGCAGAAGGCAGCTCCACAGAGACTGGTGGACTGAGAGAGTGTACACAGAGACATTGACAGTCAGACAGACACAGGAACATGACGGGCGGCGGACGGACAGGACGGACGACGGACGGACGACGACGGACGGACGGACGGACGGACGACGGACGGACGGACGGACGGACGGACGGACAGACGGACAGACGGACAGACGGACGACAGACGGACGAGACGGACGGACAGACGGACAGGACGGACGGACGGACGGACGGACGGACAGACAGCAGACAGACAGACAGACAGACAGACAGACAGACAGACAGACAGACAGACAGACAGACAGACAGACAGACAGACAGACAGACAGACAGACAGACAGACAGACAGACAGACAGACAGACAGACAGACAGACAGACAGACAGACAGACAGACAGACAGACAGACAGACAGACAGACAGACAGACAGACAGACAGACAGACAGACAGACAGACAGACAGACAGACAATGCAAGCAAGCAGGCAGAGAGGTCAACATGCACAACAGGGGCCACATTTCAACCTGAATACACAGGAATCTAATGTACAATCTATTACAAACCGTATTACTGCCTCTGTAATTGCCTCTAAGAATTTGACCTCGACACAGTCTTGAACTTTCATGCGTGTGGCTCAATGGGCAAACGTGACAATGAAAAACTATTATTTGATTGGGGCGAGGGACGTGAAGAAAAGGTGAGCCATGTCTTATATCACAGTAACACAAGTATGGAATCGTTCATCAGCGTCTTAACAATTTATTCACTAATGGCCTCATAATGACCCTCTCAGAAGAGGTGCCCTTTTTCCGACATTAATGAGAAATGATTATAACGAGACAATAACGTACTATTTGATTCTATCATTAAAGTATGCTGCACGTAGCTGCGCTAATGGTGTGGCATTATCAAAACCAATCAATTTTGCCTCCATCATTTTAATTTGTGGCACGACCAAGATGTGTAACTTGGCAAACAACTGGAAACTGTTTGTTACACCAACGGTCTTGTTTGGTTGTTAGGTAGGCTGAAAAATACTGTAGTATGACTAATGTGAGTTAAGCACAATGCTCCCGAGTGGCACAGCGATCTAAGGCACTACATCTCAGTGCTAGAGGCGTCACTACAGACCCTGGTTTGAATCCAGGCTGTATCACAACCAGCCGTGATTGGGAGTCCCATAGGGCGGCGCACAATTGGCCCAGCGTCATCTGGGTTTGGCCGGTGTAGGCCGTCATTGTAAATAAGAATTAGTTCTTAACTGACTTGCCTAGTTAAATAAAGGTTTAAAAAAAACGGACTTTCTTACGCTCAAATCGTTGATGGCGCTGTTGTAGTTTTATCTAAGTACTTAACCTGCATTATTCCAGGAAATGAATAATTCAGTACAACCACATTCTTATCCCTGATCCCCACATCAATATGAATAGGACCAGGCAGACTAGCTTTGCAATCAATATTTCATTCTGCCAGGAGCAGTAGCATACCCAGCCAGGCACCAGAGCCCACAAACAGAAACAGCAGCCATGTAAAACGCTGAGACGTTGCTCTWGACATCACCTAGCCGGTTGGCCAAAATAGAGCAAGTTGGAAGCAAGTGTATCTRTGGAATGATGAGGARATTATTCAAATGGAGAACGATCACATCGTCCGAGAAGTGCAAATCAACACAACAATGGCGACATTTGAATCTTCAAAGCCAAGGTCGGTGTTACTAAAGTGAGGGATAGTGGACTGTAGCAGACACCAATGGATGATACAGAGTCTGGTGATGATTTTTATCGCCAGCTCCATGCGTCATCCTGGATTGACCACAACAATACATCACCTCAGATCTTCCCATTCCTAGTGTGGCAGCCATATTGGACTTTTCATGCACAGATAAAAGACAGGCCGCTTCATTTATAAAAGAGTGAAAGAGACCCTTTGGGCATGAAACACTAACAATCAAAAGACATATATTGGATACTAAAGATCTGGCCTCGGGCCACGTGAGTACGCACACACATTCTACACATCCAAGCACCACCTTGGGGAATAGAAAAAGTGAGAGAAAAAGGACTGTGTCCTCCAAGCCTAGAGTCCATTTGTCCTGATACTCTGAGATGACTCTGAATTCACAATGTTGCCATTTCTTTTCTCACAAGTCAGCAGCAGCATCCACGACCATACTGTCAGCTATTTATCAGTGTTAGTGTGCAGTGCCGCTCTCCTACAGTGGGGCCATTCCTCAAAGCGTCAGACAAGGCCTGTACCAGAGGACATTACACCTTTTTTTCTTTTTCAGAACTATTGCTGGGTGATCTTTTAATTAGGGGCAGTTCGATATTTTTGCTGGTCATTTCAAGAAACACACCTGACCCTCCCATTGTACTGTAAAATACATTGCACACCCTCCCCCCTCATAGSATAAACTAAAAATAATGTTTACCACCACAAATAACAAATAACAAGAGCTGTTATAAATGTGGATATCGACTTTGCCACTTCAACATGCTTTTGTGGTACAGTCGATGCCACACAGGGCTACGGGCCAGAAGGTTGAGGGTTCGACCCCCTCCATGGACGAGCTCACTCTCCCTGCCTGACTCATTACACTACGATCAGAGCCGGTGTTGTGCCAAAAATCTCCCCGCTGCCAGAATTCTCCCCCCCAACACACCTTCGAGTGAATGCGCACGCACTCAATTCTTCATCGCTGCGACTGGCTTGCTAGTTGAGATTTCTGATCACGTTAGGCTGCGTTTCATTMGATTTTTTACGTCGGTTTGATCGCGGGGAGGCACTAATGATGTCTGCAGTTTTCGGTTTGGCTATTTGTTTCAAGTATATTAGTCTATAAATAAATCTCTTTGCCAAAATTCGTCATCTCTCCCATGTCTTTTTCGACTAGTAGTTGTTCAAAAATGTTTATCGCTTGCCTACCTTTTACTCCCTCTATGTTTAATATAACACAGTTACATTAATTATTCATTTCGGTTTCCTATCCTGATGAGATGTTTTTCTATAGAAAGAATTTGACTCTGTGTGCCACAGAAAGTATTTGACTCTAGCCACAAAATTAAGGAAATTAGGGGGGGGAGGGGGGATTTCGGCAAGGCTATTTTCTTGCCTGCTGAATTCCCCCCCTCTTCTATTTTGGGACTGCAAGGCCTGGCACACTTCATAATCATTTTGGTAGCTCATGTTGACCAGTAGTGCGTGCCACAGAAAGCAAAATTAGAGTATAACAGAAACATAAACATTTATTTTAGAAACATTTTCTAATGTTTAAGAAAATAAAGATAATACACAAATATTATCCACAATAACACAAAAACATCACAGAAAGTCAAGTTTGTTAACAAACATTATATAGGAAATACAAATTTAAATATTTGCATAATAAGATATAAAATTACAATAAATCAAATATAAGAAGACAATAAATAACATAAATAAATTGGAAAGCTGCCAACAGCTCAACTGTACGTTTTGTCCACTTTTTATGGAAAGTTTTCCAGGTGATACCATTGCCTGGAATTCAAGCCTAACCTAGTCCTGACAGGCAGCGCAGACATAATCCTCCAATGATGTGATGGTTTTCATACAGGACTGGTGGAACCATCGGTCACAACCAATCTGAAATTTACCATCGGTCACAACCAATCTGAAATTTATGATGAAAAATGTTAATATATTTAAAACATGAAATCCATTTTCTTGAATTACAATTATTTAATTATCAGACAAAGCGGATAATACTATAATACTACAATTATTTAAATACATGTGTTTTAGTGGCCATCTAGTCAGAAGTTGGATCAAAGAACTTTGAAAGATCCATATAAATGTTTTTTTATTTTTAAATCTACAATTATATTACATTAGAAATTGAACATACCAGTGTTTTGGAGGAGAGTGACTGCTATTTCTTCTCTCATGATGTTAACATATTTGTCCATATTTGAAAAGACAATCGACTCCTCCTTCAGAACACATTCAGCAAACTGGGAAAAACAATTGATGGCCATTTCAGTTTTCCCCGACAAAATGATGTTACACTTAAGATTATAATTTGCAAGTATACAACAACACAGCTATAATATAATTTGACAGTTCTGTTTTGCCTTTTAGTCAGTATACTTTCAGTATGTTAATTGTGCACTATTTATACTCGCACACTTACTTTCAAGGCAAAGACCCCACAAGAAGTAACATCTTGTTGGCATGGGTGAGGAAGGGTACCACACACCCATTTGGAGATATACCATATCACCTCCACCCTACCTGACACCCTAGACCCACTCCAATTTGCCTACCGCCCCAATAGGTCCACAGACGACGCAATCACAATCACACTGCCCTAAACCATCTGGACAAGAGGGATACCTATGTAAGAATGCTGTTCATCGATGACAGCTCAGCATTTAACACGATAGTACCCTCCAAACTCGTCATYAAGCTCGAGACCCTGGGTCTCGACCCAGCCCTGTGCAACTGGGTACTGGACTTCCTGACGGGTCGCCCCCAGGTGGTGAGGGTAGGAATCAACATCTCCACCCCGCTGATCCTCAACACTGGGGCCCCACAAGGGTGCGTTCTCAGCCCTCTCCTGTACTCCCTGTTCACCCATGACTGCGTGGCCATGCATGCCTCCAACTCTATCATCAAGTTTGCAGATGACACTACAGTGGTAGGCTTGATTACCAACAATGACGAGACGGCCTACAGGGAGGAGGTGAGGGCCCTCGGAGTGTGGTGTCAGGAAAATAACCTCACACTCAATGTCAACAAAACAAAGGAGATGATCGTGGACTTCAGTAAACAGCAGATGGAGCAGCCCCCTATCCACATCGACGGGACAGTAGTGGAGAAGGTGGAAAGTTTTAAGTTCCTCGGCGTACACATCACGGACAAACTGAAATGGTCCACCCACACAGACAGCGTGGTGAAGAAGGCGCAGCAGCGCAGCAGCGCCTCTTCAACCTCAGGAGGCTGAAGAAATTTGGCTGGTCACCAAAACACTCACAAACTTTTACAGATGCACAATCGAGAGCATCCTGTCGGGCTGTATCACCGCCTGGTACGGCAACTGCTCTGCCCTCAACCGTAAGGCTCTCCAGAGGGTAGTGTGGTCTGCACAACGCATCACCGGGGGCAAACTACCTGCCCTCCAGGACACCTACACCACCCAATGTCACAGGAAGACCAAAAAAATCATCAAGGAGAACAACCACCCAAGCCACTGCCTGTTCACCCCGCTATCATCYAGAAGACGAAGTCAGTACAGGTGCATCAAAGCTGGGACCGAGAGACTGAAAAACAGCTTCTATCTCAAGGCCATCAGACTGTTAAACAGCCATCACTAACATTGAGTGGCTGCTGCCAACATACTGACTCAAATCTCTAGCCACTTTTTAATAATTAAAAATTGGATGTAATAAATGTATCACTAGCCACTTTAAACAATGCCACTTTATATAATGTTTACATACCCTACATTACTCATGTCATATGTATATACTATACTCTATACCATCTACTGCATCTTGCCTATGCCGTTCGGGCCTTCGCTCATCCATATTTTTTTGTGTACATATTCTTATTCATTCCTTTACACTTGTGTGTATAAGGTAGTTGTTGTGAAATTGTTAGATTACTTGTTAGATATTACTGCACGGTCGGAACTAGAAGCACAAGCGTTTCGCTACACTCACATTAATATCTGCTAACCATGTGTATGTGGCAAATATAATGTGATTTGATATTACACCCCTTCTCTCTCAGGAATGATCTGAACATATATGTTAATAAAAGTACAGCATTTTGAAACACTTTATTGATTACAATATAGAGCTTAAAACCTTTACTTCATACCCATCCCGGATCCGGGAGCATCCTCATCAAAAAAGCTGACTAGCATAGCCTAGCCTAATGGGACAGGGATATCATATAATATAATTTCATGAAATCACAAGTCCAATACAGCAAATGAAAGATAAACATCTTGTGAATCCAGCCATCATTTCCGATTTTTAAAATGTTTTACAGCGAAAACACAATATGTATTTCTATTAGCTAACCACAATAGCCAAACACACAACGGCATATTTTCACCATGTTTCCACCGCATAGGTAGCCTTCACAACACCCACAAATAGAGATAAAATTAATCACTAACCTTGAACAACTTCATCAGATGACAGTCTTATAACATCATGTTATACAATACATTTATGTTTTGTTCGAAAATGTGCATATTTAGAGCTGCAAATCGTGGTTATACATTGTGAATATGTAGCAACAATTCACCAAAATCTCCGGAGATATTTTGGACAGTCACCTAATCTAATCAAAGAACTCATCATAAACTTTACAAAAAAATACATGTTGTACAGCAAATGAAAGATACACTGGTTCTTAATGCAACCGCTGTGTTAGATTTTTTAAAATAACTTTACTACAACATACAAAATGCATTATTGTGAGACAGCGCTCACATATTCTCCGCCCTGTTAGGGTCAACATATTCCACAGAAATACGAAATAACATCATAAATTGTGTCTTACTTTTGCTGAGCTTCCATCAGAATGTTGTGCAAGGAGTCCTTGGTCCAGAATAAATCGTTGTTTGGTTTTAGAATGTCCATTTCTTCTGTCGAATTAGCAACCTTGGCTAGCCATGTGGCGCGAACATGCCCATCAACTCTTGGCGCAAAGAACGGAAAATTCCAAAAGTCCCAATAAACGTTGAATAAACTGATACAACTCGGTTGAAAAATCCTACTTTATGATGTTTTTCTCATATGTATCAAATAAAATCAGAGCCGGAGCAATTCGCCGTGTATACCGAACGCTCTTCAGAAGACAATGTCGAGGTCCCCCGCGCGCCGTCGACAACAAACAAAATACCGGACCTGCCACTCCAAAAGCTCTTATTCGGCCTCAGATCAAGCTAGACACCCCATTCAACCTTCCACTGCCTGTTGACATCTAGTGGAAGGCGTATGAAGTGCATACATATCGATAAATAAAAGCCAGTTGAATAGGCAGGCCCTGAAACAGAGCCTCGTTTTCAGATTTTTCACTTCCTGTATGGAAGTTTGCTGCCAAATGAGTTCTGTTTTACTCACAGATATAATTCAAACAGTTTTAGAAACTTCTGAGTGTTTTCTATCCAATAGTAATAATAATATGCATATTGTATGATCTAGAACAGTGTCCGAGGCCGTTTAATTTGGGCACGATTTTTTCCAAAGTGAAAACAGCGCCCCCCTATTGACAATAACAGTATAGCATTTCAAAGACTTTATTGTATTCCATTGAAAAAAATAAATATTAAAAGCAGTTTTTACCCTGGCATCTTTTTATCTTTCTGGCACGTTCCCCCATTGGGTCGAGGAACAGAGCCCTCTTTTGGGATGGCAGCATAACCTTTCAAGTTTAGACAGACAGACAGACACACACATTACACACACATACACACAAACATATTACATTCACACATATTACACACACATAAATACACACATATGGCACACACACATTTTACACACGTGTATGTGTTCACAGGTATATTCTATATTATGTATGTATTTCTTCGTTCGTAGTACTGCGTTATCGGCTCTTACCGTCACAGTCCAGTGGTTGTGTTCATTGATGATGCCAATAATGTACTTGTCACGCCCTGACCGTGGAGATCCTTTTTATGTCTCTATTTTGGTTGGTCAGGGCGTGAGTTTGGGTGGGCATTCTATGTCTGGTGTTCTATGTTGTCCTTGTTTTTGTATTTCTATGTGTTTGGCCTGGTATGGTTCCCAATCAGAGGCAGCTGTCTATCGTTGTCTCTGATTGAGAACCATACTTAGGTAGCCTGTTCCCACCTGTGTTTGTGGGTGGTTGTTTTCTGTTTTGTGTGTATTACCTTACAGGACTGTTTCGTTTCGTTCTCTCTCTTTGTTGTATTTTGTTCATTCAGTGTTCAGTTTATTTAATATCATTAAAATKAACACTTACCACGCTGCACCTTGGTCTTCTCGTTCTCCCGACGAAGCTCGTTACAGAAATAAATCATTCTCTCTACAATTATTCTGGCATTTCACATTCTTAAAATGAAGTGGTGATCCTAACTGACCTAAGAAAGGGGCTTTTTGCTAGGATGAAATGTCAGGAATTGTGAAAAACTGAGTTTAAATGCATTTGGCTAAAGTGTATGTAAACTTCCGACTTCAACTGTATATAACATTGAGTTAATAAAACCGCATGCAAACATGGTCTCTTTTTTGTTTTCTTGAGTAAGACAGCTCCAAAATGCAGCTTAATGCTTTCTGTGGTACTTGAGCAAGCCAGCAGAAAATACGGAGTGTTTTCGACATGATTGGTTCAGTATTCTGTCACTCATGGGGACACTACGGCACCACCAAGTCTAAGGGTAGAGCTCTAAAATTCTAGACCCTTGGATGCTGTCATAGAGTTACATTAGAAGTGCCAATCCAATAAGGCTCAAGGTCATTGGCCACAGATAAAATGACGTCAAATCACGTTATATCTACAGTACCTTTGATTGGACTCATACTTTCAAAATTTTAGCTAGCATTCATCATCATGAATCAAGTCAACATTCTACTGGCAAATCCGTTTTAATCCTTGTCATATGAAGAGAAATATTGAAGAGAAATGATTGATAAATGTATCGGTGCTCATTGGCCATTGAACATAAACATTACACAACAAGTTGGAAATTGCAAATTCAACAATGAGTGGTTTGGAAGGAATCAGTGGCTAACTGCAAGCATTGCTGCTATTCAGTGGAGAGGCTGTGTGGTCCAAAAATCTAAGATTAAGGGTCTCTTTTCCTAGTTAAAAATGACAAAACATTCAACATTGGCCATGGTGTCAATGAAGCATGATTTGTGCTGCATTCAAAACAACTGTTAATTCGGAACTGCAAAATCTGAGTTTCCATCACATTTTCAACTCTAAGACTACTGGTGGTTCTGTCACGAAAACTGTTGTGTAAGTATTGTGAAAGTGCCCACTATGGGACTGGCACGTGCGCTGTAGCACATTGTCAAATGACAGCCAAGCTACGATCATCATATCACCACAATAAGACCCTCAATATTTATTGAAAGGAGCATCAAGCTCATCACCGTGCACTCTCACCACCCTGTGAAGTTCATCGTAACTTATTTCATCTGTAGCCTAATAAACTACATGCTTTCCTATGATGTCATTACATTTTTTTATCCGACGTATACTTCACTCGCATAAAAAGGTTGGATGGAAACCTGGTTAATGCCAAGCCATTTTGAGGATTCTGGAATTATATTTTGGACGAACGTGCGCACGCCTACAGGAGATTTTTGAAGTAGCCTAATCATATTAAAAACATTGTGACTGGTTGTGTTTATGCCACATATACATTTGAAAAGTTAAATGATAAATATTTAGGCTTTATTGAAGCTAGGTGTGCAAGGAACAGGCACTTCGTTCGGAGAGGAGGCAGAGGTCAAGTTAAGCTTTCCTGAATAACTGGGCCTGCCGGTTGTGCATATGGCCGCATTATTAAAGGTCGACTTGGGAGAATGATGATCTGCAACAGACAGCACATCTCAGTGTCAGCAGTAAAAATACAGACAGACTGGAATGCTACGGTGCCTTTCTAGACCTTATAAACTGTGGAGACTAGACCCACAACTGATCCCAATGGAATGAAACATTCAAATCATAGGGCTTTTACACCGTCATTCAAATGACATGTTCACTGCAGCCTAGAGTAGAGTGTTGTACCCACTTAAAAAACACTAATGCAATTATTCATGGCATTGTGGTGTTGTAGGCTAGTCTAGGTAGGATAATTGTATTGTCCCAAAGCGAGATCAATTTGAGCTGTGGCTTCTCCGCTGCCTATCAGCTATTCCTATTTTGTTCTTGAGGATTCATATTGAAAATTGATGCAGCTTTGAATGCTTTTATGTGTGGTATGATTGCAAGTTAGCCTATTGCAGATCTGGACAAATGATCCACCTACCACTATTGTCACTATGAATGGTGGATAAAGGGCAGGATAGACAGTTAGACTGGTAGACTATATTRATCTGTCGTATAGTTAAGCAATAAGGCCCAAATGGGTGTGGTATATGGCCAATATACCACGGCCTTAAGGGCTGTTCCTACGCACAACGCAACGCGGAGTGCCTGGACACAGCCCTTAGCCGTGGTATATTAGCCATATATCACAAACCCCCGAGGTGCCTTATTGCTATTATAAACTGCTTACCAATGTAATTAGAGCAGTAAAAATACATGTTTTGTCATACCCATGGCATATGGTCTGATATACCACAGCTGTCAGCCAATCAGCATTCGGGCTCAAACCACCCAGTTTTTATAATAAAAGTTACCACCGCGGAAAAGCAGATGAGGAAATTTGTCTTGGATGGAAGAAATTCTATAGTAAAACCTGCAAAAGAGTGAATGTAAACCAGGGAAAAAACACCCTACCTTCCCCTGTGCCCAATAAAAAACCACACAACCCTCCCCAAAGAAACAAGTAATTTCGATCTGTCCCTTAATTATCTTGTAATGCTACTGAACTCTGACAGTTTCAGGACATGATGGGAAACCAGGGGATTGCACTGAAACATACATCTCAGATGTGACCTGAAATATGAAATGCTTTGCTCCAAAACATCTATACGAACATAAATCTCAGTATCTGCAGCTACACCAGGTCCAATGTTTTACACATTGCCTATGATGCCCAAATAAATGTTTCAACCTTTCTAAGACGTATAGCCAAACCTCCCAAGCACACCAATACCACACTCATAAAAACAAAGCCTCTATATTTTACTACATGCTCTTTAAAAATCAAATTTTGGCATTTTGCATCAATATTTAGGATATTTCGCCATTAAACTATAAGGGCATATTTCCCAGCTAAGAGAATTAAGCCTAATCCTGGACTAAATGCTCTTTCAATGGAGAATCTCCACTGAGAATGCCTTTTAGTCCTGGACTAGGCTTAATCGGTGTCTGGAAAACCATCCCTAACGGTTTGCACATGGTAAATGCAAAGGTACAGCTAAGCCCTCTCATGTGGTTATTAACTCCTCTGGTACTTTCCAAAGAAAGGAGAACTGGATTTAAATATCAGTTCCCTAATATACATACACACAATGAAATCACTTGAACAACTCTTTCCTGTTCCTTTTGGTCAGGGTTAATACAGTACAACTAACTGACACCTAATTGGAGCACCATCTGTCCACTTTTTCAGACCATATTTAAACCACAACAGCCATTTGATATTTTCCACTCCATACTTCTTTCTGGGGGAGAGGAAGAGGGACAGAGAGAGAGTGAGAGCGAGATGCACGCACACGCACACGCACAAACACACATCACCCACACACGAAGGCAGGCAGGCTTGGGGCCTGTGTTTCGCCAAATAAAGTGGCAGTGGAGTAACTTAAAATTACGGAGTCAGTGATCGGTTAACAGGGAGGCCTTCAGTGAAGTCACACCCAGCACAGTGTTTGAAAGCTAGGCTACTGGGGACTGGCTGTCCCCCTAAACAAACCCGATTGTCACCCAACCACAACAACACAACTGATGAGGAGAGCAGGCATAGCTTAAGAGTAGCTGTAGGGTCTTAAGACTGTGTAGATGAAAGTGCCAGTTGGCTAACTCAAGTGCAATTGCTCTTATTTACTGGAGTGTCCCAAAAGTATGTTAATTTAGGGATGAATTTGGGAATTTTGTTATCTCAGAGCTTCTGCACTTCTCAAACGCCTTTCCATCAGCTCGTACATTGTACACGGAGTGTACAAAACATTAGGAGCACTTGCTCTTTCCATGACTAACCAGGTGAATCTTACAGTATGATCCCTTATTGACGTCACTTATTAAATCCACGTCAGTGTAGATAAAAGGGAGAAGGACTTTTAAGCCTGGAGACAATTGAGACGTGGACTGTGTATGTGTGCCATTCGGAGGGTGAATGTGCAAAAGATTTAAGTGGCTTTTTAACTGGGTATGGTAGTAGGTGCCAGGCGCACCAGTTTGAGTGTGTCAAGAATTGCAACGCGGATGGGTTTTTCACACTAAACAGTTTCCCATGTGTATCAAGAATCATCCACCACCCAAAGGACATCGAGCCAATTTGACACAGCTGTAGGAAGCATTGGAGTCAACATTGGCCAGCATCACTGTGGAACGCTTTTGACACCTTGTACAGTCCATGCCCTGATTAATTGAGGCTATTTTGAGGGCAGAAAGGGGTGCAATTCAATACTACGAAGGTGTTCCTAATTTTTTGTACACTCAGTGTATATTTTTTCGTATATTAGTCCTCTGACAACTTTAAACGTGTAGATTAAGTTAAACTTGGAGGCCAGAAATCTCAATATACAATACAAAAGTGAAATACTTCGTTATTTAGTTTACAGCAGTTAAGGCCAACTATGCCAATGACAATAAGTACTATCTCTACAGTACAACCCAAGTGACAGCTTTATTCTGTGTCTTCATTATGTTAACTTCCAGCTCTTACCTTCCCAGTGGGAATCATCTCTTGATAAATCCAATGGGAAATTCCAATTAGAAAATCTAATCCTTTCAACAAACACAGGGAATACAAGGTGGAATGAATGTGTAAATAATGTGAGAGCGATGCACAGTATAAACAGCCTCATCTAGGATGCCAGTTCTAATGACTCATCTGACTAGTGAGCAGCTGTCTATCAGTGGATAGAACTTCTCAGTTTACCAGGCAAGTCCACATCCAACTCTAGTGGTTTATCTCTTTGCAGGAACTCGGCAGGGCAACGATGGACCCGAGGACAAAATCGCCCATGCCTTACGGTGTCCATATTAGGACATCATCACACGTTCATGCAAAGTAGAACTTTTTCAGACACTATATCAGGAAGGCTTCAAATATTTTTGTTTGTTATGTACATAGATTACAGCAGGTATAAAAGGTGCAATGAAATGGTTATGCAGTGCAACTCCCTCAACATTGCAGTACAATAATCAATATCCATAATGAAAAAGTCTAATAAAAATGAACAAGTAACAGGAGAAAGTAGCATGCATAGCAATAACTGACATGTACACAACGGGATATACAGTATAGATTATGATTGTGAAAAATGTGATCTTAATTTGACATGGACATATTTACAGGGGTTGATACATTTTTCGTAAAGGAAAATCAAGTGTGAAATTTCAAAGTGTTCATTCCAAACTCCAGACCTCAAAAGCACTAGAAGTTTCTCCTGTAACAGAATGATCAAATTAAGATCCTACGTCTGTAAGTCAACTATGACTGTAATTACAAATATATAAATGGGTAGTGTGCAGGTCACACTGTTGACTGTGTGTAAGGGTTGGCAGCATTGACTGTGTGTGTGTGTGTGTGTGTGTGTGTGTGTGTGTGTGTGTGTGTGTGTGTGTGTGTGGTGTGTGTGTGTGTGTGTGTGTGTGTGTGTGTGTGTGTGTGTGTGTGTGTGTGGTGTGTGTGTGTGTGTGGTGTGTGTGTGTGTGTGTGTGTGTGTGTGTGCGTGTGTGTGTGCATATGTTTTTGTGTGTGAACTTCTAGGTCTTCCTCAGATACCGCCTGGTGTAATTGTCCCGGAGGGCAGAGAGTATGCCCCCAGTTATGTATTGGGCTGTCTGCACCACCCTCTGTAGAGCCTTGCGGTTGAGGGCAGTGCAGTTGATACAGCCGGTGATACAGCCGGTCAAGATGCTCTCAATGGTGCAGCTGATGAACTTATTGAGGATCCGAGGGCCCATGCCAAATGTATCCAGTCACCTGAGATTGAAGAGACGCTCTGTTGGGCCTTCTTCACAACGGTGTCGGTCCATGTCAGGTCTTCTGTGATGTGCACGCTGAGGAACGTGAAGCTTTTAAACCTCTCCACTGCGATGTTGATGGGTGTGTGCTCCCCCCGTTTCATGTAGTCCACGATCAGCTCCTTGGTTTTGCTGACGTTGAAGGAGAGGCTGTTTGCCTGGCACCATTCTGCCAGGGCTCTAACCTCCTCACTATAGCCTATCAGGCCCACCACCGTCATGTCATCGGCAAACTTAATGATGGTGTTGGAGTCGTGCGTGGCCACGCAGTTGTGGGTGTACAGGAGGGGGCTGAGCACACACCTCTGAGGGGGCTCCATGCTGAGAGTCAAAGTGGCTGAGGTGTTGTTGCCAACCCTCACTCTGGAGGGAAACTTTCTTGATGAATCAGACAGGAATATACCTGATGGGCATGACTTCAGAAGAAGATATGTTTACTTTCTCCTAATATCTATATATTACCATGTGGGTAGGACTCATTAACCTCCTTTCCTCCTTTACATATCTCATCAAAGTCATTCTCTTCGTATTGTCATGACTGCCCTGTGAGATCAAATGGCTCAGATCAGCTTGGCAATGGTTGACAATAACCAGACCCTCTCCCACCCGCAAAGGGGGTGAAGTAGGGAACTACCGGGTTGACAGCTCACACTCGGTTGTAAATTAAGCAGGAACGGACTCTCTCTTGCTCTCCAGTATTGGCTAAAGGAATGTCCTTTGTCTCCAGAGACTTTTGCCCGCCCAAAACGTACAAAAAGTGAATACCGGAACAATATTTATAACATAAAAATGTGGGGAATGGTCAGTGGGGAACTTTGGAAAATGAATATTGGTTTTCATTTTGTGATGTCATTAAAAACTGTATGGATGAAATACTGTAACTTGGAAAGTATTGTTAAGCTAGGACCGGGATTTTAGGAGGTTTAAGAGAATCTATCTCCTATAAACTGTGCATAAGTAAGCAGCCACGCTCCGAGTGAGGTCGGAGAGCGTGTCAGCATGACGGAACGCCTCTTTTGGCCAGAGCGCATAAAAAGCCTTGGTAACGAAAATAACATTAGACCAGGAAACGTGAGGCGAGAGCTACACTACCGTTCAAAAGTTTGGGGACACTTAGAAATATCCTTGTTTTTGAAAGAAAAACACATTTTCTGTCCATTAAAATAACATCAAATTGATCAGAAATACAGTGTAGACATTGATAATATTGTAGCTGGAAATGGCAGATTTTTTATGGAATATCAACATAGGCATACAGAGGCCCATTATCAGCAACCATCATTCCTGTGTTCCAATGGTACGTTGTGTTAGCTTTCTTTAGACTAGTTGAGTATCTGTAGCGTCAGCATTTGTGGGTTCGATTACAGGCTCAAAATGGCCAGAAACAAAGACATTTCTTCTGAAACGTGCCAGTCTATTCTTGTTCTGAGAAATTAAGTCTATTCCATGTGAGAAATTGCCAAGAAACTGAAGATCTCTTACAACGCTGTGTACCACTCCCTTCACWGAACAGCGCAAACTGGCTCTAACCAGAATAGAAAGAGGAGTGGGAGGCCCCGGTGCACAACTGAGCAAGAGGACAAGTACATTAGAGTGTCTAGTTTGAGAAACAAACGCTTCACAAATCCTCAACTGGCAGCTTCATTAAATAGTACATGCAAAACATCAGTCTCAACGTCGACAGTAAAGTGGCGACTCCAGGATTCTGGCCTTCTAGGCAGAGATGCAAAGAAAAAGCCATATCTCAGACTGTCAATAAAAAGAAAAGATTAAGATAGGCAAAAGAATACAGACACTGGACAGAGGAACTCTGCCTAGAAGGCCAGCATCGCGGAGTCGCCTCTTCACTGTTGACATTGAGACTGATGTTTTGCAGGTACTATTTAATGAAGCTGCCTGTTGAGGACTTGTGAGGCGTCTGTTTTTCAAACTATTTATTTATTTTTATTTCTCCTTTATTTAACCAGGTAGGCTAGTTGAGAACAAGTTCTCATTTGCAACTGCGACCTGGCCAAGATAAAGCAAAGCAGTTCGACACATACAACAACACAGAGTTACACATGGAATAAACAAACATACAGTCAATAATACAGTAGAAAAAGTCTATATACAGCATGTGCAAATGAGGTAGGATAAGGGAGGTAAAGGCAATAAATAGGCTATGGTGGCGAAGTAATTACAATATAGCAATTAAACACTGGAATGGTAGATGTGCAGAAGATGAATGTGCAGTATGGTAATTAACGTAGAAGGCTAGGAGAATTAGGTTTAGATTAGGAAAAGTGTTAGGGTTAGCCAAAATGCGTCCCAAAAAATACTTTTTACGTTAAATTTGACAAAAGCTATATCCCATCTAGACATAACCATCTAACGGTTATGTCGCGCTGAACTGCGCATGTGCAGGCCATCAATTGAAAGGCACTCTATCGGTTTGTCGCTTTCACACCGTGCCAGGCTTCTTTCGCTATACTTGACCTGGGTGGGCTTGTGCTGTCCTTGAGCTTGTGTGGCAGGGGAGATCTTTGTGGGCTATACTAGGCCTTGTCTCAGGGTAGTAAGTTAGTGGCCTGCTGATATCCCTTTGATGGTGTGGGGGCTGTGCTTTGGTAAAGTGGGTGGGGTTAGTTTCTGCCTGGTTGGCCCTGTCCAGGGGTAACTTTGGACAGGGCTACAGTTTCCACCGACCCCCCCTGTCTCAGACTCCAGTATCTATGCTGCAATAGTCTTGGTGCCGGGGGCCTAGGGTCAGTCTGTCATATTTGGTGTAATTCTCCTGTCTTATCTGGTGTCCTGTGTGATATTAGGTATGTTCCCTCTAATTCTCCCATGTCTCTCTCTCTCTCTTCCCAGAGGATCTATTATTTGGCCCTGCTGGTCATCAATGAACGTTTGAACATCTTGAAGAACGAACTGGCATTAATGGCAATGTACTCTTAAAATCTCTCCTAGGTTCTAGCCTTCCTAGGGAGTTTTTCCTAACCACCGTGCTTCTACATCGGCATTGCTTGCTCTTTGGGGTTTTAGGCTGGGTTTCTGTATGAGCCCTTTGTGACATCTGCTGATGTAAAAAGGACTTTATAAATACATTTTGATTGATTTGATTGATTGTAGTAATGACACGTTTAGCTACTTAAGACATTGGCACAAATCTAGGTTTTGCCTTTAGAATTCAAGAAAATGAACAACTAAGGATACTTTTCACTTCTCCCACTGACTTGTCAAACCCCAAACCCCGGTCTGGTCGAGTCTGTCAAGTCTGCTTCGCAACACGTTGCCGGGAGTATCGCTATGATGTGCCTCTGGGTTTGAAAACTCTGTGACTGTATTGTGTATGAATCGATCAAAGCCGTATGATCTTGGTATTAGGAAAGGAGAGCTACTATTCGAATGCTCATCATTCTTATACCCTCTCTCTCTCCCTCTCTTTCTCTCTCTGTTCTTCCTCTCATCTGTCTATTTCTGGTCTATTGATCTTTCTCTCCTTCCCTCTATCTCTCTCTCCTTCCCTCTCTTTTTCTGTTATTTTTGTTTTGTTCATGGAGAGAAAGGGGTGAAGGGGACAGATAGCCATGACCTCTAGCTAGCAACTGACGGTAAATAAAGTTCTTGTCCTATAGCATCCAATAAAAAAATTATTTTCTTATTAATATCTGATCCTAAAATCTCTGCACCAGTTTCGAAATCCAAAATCGTCATACCGAGTGAACTGAACACATTGGCCCTACTCAGTGCTTCATTTTTCATTGCTGGAAGAGGAAAGAAGAGCCTTGGTGGAAATAATGCTCTGTGGCGTACTCTTTTCTTGGATTTATTGTTTTTGTCTTCACATCTGGCCAGCCCTCTTCCTATACCTTTCTTACTATGTTTACAATTCTAGTACAATCATAGCTACCTTGGGGTGGAAGGYAGCCAAGCGGTTAGAGTGTTGGATTAGTAACCGGAAGGTTGCAAGATCAAATCCCTGAGCTGACAAGGTACAAATCTGTCATTCTGCCCCTGAACAAGGCAGTTAACCCACTATTCCTAGGCTGTCATTGAAAATAAGAATTTGTTCTCAACTGACCTGCCTAGTAAAATAAAGGTTAAAAATAGACATGATCTATTTCCTCAACATTGGCAGCCTTCTGTGTGTTAAAGGTCCCACACAGTCATCCTATTTCTCAAGTCTTTGAATGACCAAAATGTCACCCATAATATTTTTACAATATTAAAACACTCAGAATTGAAGACAACTGGCAGCTTAATTTACCTTTTCTCTCATCTTTAACTATCAGGAAGCTAGAAAGAACAGACTGAGTGAACAGACTGAACAGACTGAACAGACTGACCTCGCCTTGATTGACAGCTCTTTGTAATGCACTTGTTGTCGTTGCCAGGTAACACGGTAAACAATGGGTCACCATGTCATTTATGATAATGGACCACATGTAATTCTGAGCCTAAATAGTATGCCTCAACCCATTTTCTCTGCAAAATGCTCTCATGGTCAACAGAGATGATTATGGATTGTTGGACATCAGACAAACAGCAGCAATACACAATTGCATTTCTATTGTTTTGTAACTAATTACAGAATATAGTTAGTTCAATGATACACTTCTTCACAATAATTAGTAAAGCCCGAGTAACCTTAGAAGCTTACACATAAGGGGATGTACAGTTGAAGTTGGAAGTTTACATACATTTAAGTTGGAGTCATAAATACTCATTTTTCAAACACTCCACACATTTCTTGTTAACAAACTATAGTTTTGGCAAGTCGGTTAGGACATCTACTTTGTGCATGAAACAAGTAATTTTTCCAACAATTGTTTACAGACAGATATTTCACTTATAATTCACTGTATCACAATTCCAGTGGATCAGAAGTTTACATACACTAAGTTGACTGTGCCTTTAAACAGCTTGGAAAATTCCAGAAAATGATGTCATGGCTTTAGAAGCTTCTGATAGGCTAATTGACATAATTTGAGTCAATTGGAGGTGTACCTATGGATGTATTTCAAGGCCTACCTTCAAACTCAGTGCCTCTTTGCTTGACATCATGGGAAAATCAAAAGAAATCAGCCAAGACATCAGAAAGAAAATGTAGACCTTCACAAGTCTGGTTCATCCTTGGGAGCAATTTCCAAAAGCCTGAAGGTACCACGTTCATCTGTACAAACAATAGTAGGCAAGTATAAACACCATGGGACCACGCAGCCGTCATAGCGCTCAGGAAGGAGACACGTTCTGTCTCCTAGAGATTAACGTACTTTGGTGCGACAAGTGCAAATCAATCCCAGAACAACAGCAAAGGACCTTGTGAAGATGCTGGAGGAAACAGGTACAAAAGTATCTATATCCACAGTAGAACGAGTCCTATATCGACATAACCTGAAAGRCCGCTCAGCAAGGAAGAAGCCACTGCTCCAAAACCACCATAAAAAAGAAAGATTACGGTTTGCAACTGCACATGGAGACAAAGATCATACTTTTTGGAGAAATGTCCTCTATAATCTGTCAACAATTGTTGGAAAAATGACTTGTGTCATGCACACAGTATAAGTCCTAACCGACTTGCCAAAACAATAGTTTGTTAACAATAGTTAACAATAGTTAACAATAGTTTGTTAACTGGTCCCGTGTGGCTCAGTTGGTAGAGCATGGCGCTTGCAACGCCAGGGTTGTGGGTTCAATTCCCACGGGGGGACCAGGATGAATATGTATGAACTTTCCAATGTGTAATGTGTAAGTCACTCTGGATAAGAGCGTCTGCTAAATGACTTAAATGTTAAATGTAAATGTAAGAAATTTGTGGAGTGGTTGAAAAACGAGTTTTAATGACTCCAACCTAAGGTTATGTAAACTCAGACTTCAACTGCATATGCATTCACAGGCTTCACAGTATATCACCTCTTCTTTGGCTGGGAAGCTGTGCATACAGAGTATGTGTTGTATTTTCTAAAATGTCTATCATTACTGCTTGATGGTAGTAGAAAGACAAAAGGAGATGGAAAGTGAAATAATAATCCCAAGGGTTACATTTGAAATACTATACACACTGCAGCTGTGTGCTGGCAGTYCTCAGACTCAATGTAGGGGATGGATGGAAGAACAAAAAACATATAGTTACTATCAGGTGTGTTACAGAAAATATACAGTTCACAAGTCAAAACAGCCACAGCCACGGTTGTATTATCTAACGTTAGCACCCCGATCCCCCCCCCAAAATGTTGGCTACTCTGATAACTCTGATACTCTTGATACTGACATTCTGGTCAGCGCTTGCAAGATCCACTGTCAATGATGGTACAGCATCCATCTTCAGGATTAAAGTTTGCACTGCACACTCATGACATGATTGTAATTTTCGGTGCAGCCTGTCCACCTTGAATGAAATGTCAGATGTCTTCATTCTTCAGAAAATAGTGCAACGTTAAATCTACGCTATGGTATCCAGTCACAACACAGTGTGCTTTTGCCGGAATGCTGGTAAGTAGCTTGCTCGCTAAAGTCACACCACAGATGAAAGGTTACTGGTATCTTTGATAGTACTTCTGCTTGAGCTAGCTACTAGTGGCTAACTTACGGTTTGTAAATAAAGCCAAAGCAAGGCATGAGCGCACATGTGATTCGTAAAGACGATAAGACGCTACCATTGGCGTATTACATTTCCAGCTTTATGTGAAGTTGCATAAAGCCGGAATTAAATCCTTGGTAATAACTGCCTCCTGAATCCAAGTGTTTGACACGGGGAGGGGACCAGTAACTTTATGATCAGACTTGATCAATGTACCAGCAACAGTCATTTTTCTTACTTGTGTCACCCTACTTTGAACTGGTTTCATCCAAATATCATCCAATTGATGAAAAACATGATTTTCACTGTTCAGGACCTTTAAGATACTGTTACATTGCAGAAAGCACTAAATTCATCAAAATACCTAACTATTATGTATAGGTACCCGTTTACTTTAGTTAACCCATAATTGTGATGGTTTTACCAACTTTTAATCTTTCTCAGTGAAACCACTACAGCAGACTGTGATCCTTAGGTAAATGATATTTTGGGACAGACACGTTTATTGATTGTTTTTCCAGAGCCCGTTGTTATCATGTGGGSTAATAATCCAACCCTTATCGTTCATGTAGAGGAAATTAGAAGGTCGGCAAGATGGTTATAAACATTTAATCCACTTCATACATGTTAGTTATTTTTTCATGTTMGTTTTTTAATGGCTTGGGGTTTGCAAGCTCTGGAGGTGGTACAGCAGTCTTGCATAAATCAATTTCTCTGAAGAATTTAAGTCCTCAGCTCGGACTCGGCTGCATCAACTTGGACCAAGTCCAATTCAGGCTTTGGGTGACACACATCCCTGATATTCTACTTCCACTTTGATCAATGAGAGCTGGGCTCCAGGGAGTGTAGGACACTCTTAGAAGAGCATGACAAGGGGAGAGAGAAAGAGAGAGATAGGTATACTTGAAAAGACCTTCAGTAACCCGAAAGTTGCATTCAAACTTTCTAGTCAAATCACTGCATGTACAAAACATTATGAACACCTTCCTAGTATTGAGTTGCACCCCCTTTTGCCCCCAGGACAACCTCAATTCATCTGGGAATCGAYTCTACAAGGTCTCGAAAGCATTCCATAGGGATGCTGGCCCATGTTGACTCCAATGCTTCCCAYWGTTGTTTCAAGCTGGTTAGATGTCCTTTGGGTGGTGGACCATTCTTGGTACACACAGGAAAAGGTTGAGCACAGTTTTTGACACACTCAAACCGGTGCGCCTGGCAGCTACTAGCATACCCCGTTCAAAGACACTTAAATCTTTTGTCTTTTCYATTGAGCCTCTGAATGGCACACATACAGTACACAATCGATGTYTCAAATGTCTCAAGGTTCAACTTTTTTTTGACCCGTCTCCTCCCCTTCATCTTCTCCCCTTCAATGAGGGATCATAGCTTTCACCTGGATTCACCTGGTCAGTCTGTCAATAAAATAGATGGTGCTCATGTTTTGTACACTCAGTGCATATTGGAATGTGGCAGTGTATGCATCAAAGCATCTGCCAGAAATGCACACAGAAATACTCAACAGTTCCAAGGTTATTTTCAGCAATGAGGTAATATCACAGCAAAAGTCTTTTGGCTTAACATAATTTCCCCCAATCTTGGCTGGTGCAATAAAAAAAGATATTGGATTCAAATGAGCACTTACAAGTTTTACCATCCATGCTATTAATTGGCTAATTAACAGGAAGATTACAAGAATAAGGCTTATGATTATTAAAGATTTAGTCAAATCTGATGTCTCCTTTTGAATTCTGAATTACTCGAAATAAGTCTCTCTCCGTTAACGTTCATTACAAMACTCAAGGCATGATTTAGTAAACTGTCTAACACCGTTTATCTATAAACCACAAAGTTTCATTTTGGGTTCTGTCTCGTTGAGCATTTCAGTCATTTCAGAAAACACTGTAAAAGTCCTGCTGAGACTAAGGCTGTCCTAATATGGACACCGTAATGTCATACTGTTTTTAAACTGTTAAAGGGATTGAACCATGACTCCATGAAAATGAACTGGACTGAAAACACATGGGTCTTCAGTGTTCATAAATCCCTCACATGTTCATTCTCATCTGTATATCCAATATCCAATATCCAGCCTTATTCATTCAAGAGCAAACGTTGACTTGACAAGGACATATTTTACCACTTCTGAATGTCGAAGCAGTTTACTTTCCTTATCTTATCCTTGTCACTCTTTCCTTCAAAATGTGGACATTTTGCAGGCTATCTGTGTTATGCAAGCTATCAAAACTCAGCCTAAACATTCTCTTGTAGACGTCTTATTTTATGAATGAATAACAAGATAAAGCGTGATGAATTGACTGTCAGTGTTTGGGTCGTGTGCTTATAGCTCAAAGGCATCTTTCCCCCAAAACTTCACCCGCTCACATTGCACTGCACAGCCTCCCCATAATGAATACACACCAGATCTTTATCTTGCTCTCTTCGTACTAGCTGCCACACCTGCAGTAAATATTGATGCAAATGGACATTTTTCGGATAATAGTTTCAGTCAAGGAGGTCACAGAAATATGACTGCGCATAACAGTGAGAGTGACCGTAGMGCTTTCAATAGTCAATACACACCGAAGTGGCATTCATAATCTTTAAAACAGAAAAAGTGTTTTAAAGATTATGGAAAGTATAATCAACAGTGATTATAGCGAGCAAAAGATCAAACCATGAAAAATAAGACTGAAGTTTGCAATAGGACAAATGCTGATAGTCTGGCATGTCTTAAAAGAGTCAGTTCTGTTTGGAACTGTGCCTTCAACTGTCTGGTTCAAAGGTGATGACTTGAAAGCCAGACACCTCCTCACACAATAGTTCATTTTCGAACCAAATTCTTTCAGTGAGCCTCTTGATATTGCAGAGGTCAGCCAGCCAAAGTGAGATCCAAAAAACGTGCCTGGGGCTCGGACTTGAAATGCCAACTCATGATCTGTGAAATCCTAACTTAATAAAAATTGATTTGGGGTTTCATTCAATCCGCATCGTGGAAATTCAGCTTTAAAGTACGCTGTAAAGCTGAACTTCCATGAAAATTAAATTGCAATAAAMTTCAGTTTGAAATTTAAAGGCATTATTCCCGCTTTAGCAGAGACTGCATTCACGGTAAACACTGCATATGTCGGCTCAATCGGAAATTACCTTTACATTTCTATCAAGGTATCTGTAACGCTTCAGCAATACAGATTGAATAGAGCTGTTGATCAATTGATTGGATAAGGCAGGTTCATGACTCAGTAAAGTAACAAGGTCCGAAGAGACATTGCTTTCGATCACCACCAAAGCTAGTGAGGCGATATCAATAAAGATATCAGGGCTAATGTGGATCTCCCGTTAGTCGACCGATCGTTCAGCACCCTGTTGATGTCTGACTGCTGACATTTTCGGTTGTTCTACATGTAAAATCGGGTTGCACTCGGTTCGCAAGTACTCTCGGCAGGCAAACACTGTTGGTGTGTTCAAGCCCTTACTCTGTCAACATTCAATCCCCTCTTCTTAGGCAGGACCAGCCCAAGTGCATCTCAAACAGCACCTATGTTGAAGACATAAACTCCACTCAAAAACAGTATTTTGGTATTTCTTTCATCAGTCTACTGTTGATACAGTCCCAAAATGGAAAATGCGTCATATGATGGAAAACGCATCATCGCGATGATGTGGCAAGTGACACTTTGTTTCTTGAAAGTCAATATCTTGAAAACTGGACTGCTGACTAATAAAAAAAAGATATATATAAATATGTATTGTTTTTGAGTGGATTTTTCCTTTAAGAGATCAGGCAACAATAGCAGCCATGCCTGTGCCCTAGTCTGGATTCTCATTCTCAATTTTTGACCAGCATAAAACCCTTACTTACTCATAACTTGTATCTTTTTGGTTTTGTTCATGGTACACCATATCATTCTTTAGTAATTCCATCAGTATTTAGCATATATCCTATCTGGTGCAATCGTTTCAAGTGAATCATCTCACAACCAGCTGACAGGAGGAAAAATAGGAGAAAACACACATGAATTAAAAAAAGTCACTGAAGCCAGCAGAGGAAGTAACAGAACAGATCTGGACAAATATCAATACCTGTTTAAAGTGAAAAGAAGAACGCCTACACTATAGAGTGGAGGTCAGGAGAGATAGGCTTCACGACCTTGGCAGAGGAAAAGGCTCGACGGTATGAACTTGCCAGAGACTTTTATTATTTAATGCTTGAGAATTTACATTGAAAGTGAGAGCCCCGATAAGATTAGACAGGCCTGATAGCTGCTCGCAGCGGAGAGCTTTGGAAAGCACGACAGGGGCTGTTTGTCTGATGAAAAATGCTCCAACGGAGACAGACAGCAGTGGGAGATAGAGTGGGAGACTGGGAGTGGGGGGAATGAACGAACAAACAAATGCATTATGAAAATGAAACACCAGAGTGTTAGGCTGTCTGGTGTGACCTTTAGCAAATAGATTTCTGTAAACTATGAGAAAATAAAAATAATGACTGTGACATTCTGATTAGAGAGTTATATTTGTGTGGCGTTGGGAAATGTAACTCACATACAAGCACATACACATTATCACTCAAAAGTTTGGGGTCACTTAGAAATGTCCTTGTTTTTGAAAGAAAAGCACATTTCTTGTCCATTAAAATAACGTCAAATTGATCAGAAATACAGTGTAGACATTGTTAATGTTGTAAATGACTGTTGTAGCTGGAAACGGCAGATTTTTTATGGAATATCTACATAGGCCCATTATCAGCAACCATCACTTCTGTGTTCCAATGGCACGTTGTGTTTGCTAATCCAAGTGTATCATTCAGAAAGTCTAATTGATCATTAGAAAACCCTTTTGCAGTCGTCCTGATTAAAGAAGCAATAAAACTGGCCTTCTTTAGACTAGTGACCCAAAACTTTTGAGCGGTAGTGAACATGCGCGGGCACATTCCTCTTGCCTTGGTTGCCGCTTCTGATTGAAGAGGGCTCTTGTGAAGTCCCACCACATTATCATGATCACTGTCACCACATTTCCTGGTAAAGGTCAAGAAAGGATGCAGTGTTGACATTACAATTAGCCAAAACTCAACTTGACGTTCAAGACCTGCCTTCAAGTCGAAACAGTCCTAGGTCCACGGTGACGAACGAGAGATATGGCTTGAAAACGTATCTCAGTCCAATGGATGGAAGGTGTCGCTGTACTCCTAACTATCCCATTATCCAGGACACGAAATTGAGAAGATCAAAATACTGTTTTTTATTAAACTGACTTTTTCATCAGCATGCTAGGCTATTTACATTTTACATTTAAGTCATTTAGCAGACGCTCTTATCCAGAGCGACTTACAAATTGGTGCATTCACCTTATGATATCCAGTGGAACAACCACTTTACAATAGTGCATCTAACTCTTTTAAGGGGGAGGGGGGGGTTAGGAGGATTACTTTATCTATCCTAGGTATTCCTTAAAGAGGTGGGGTTTCAGGTGTCTCCGGAAGGTGGTGATTGACTCCGCTGACCTGGCGTCGTGAGGGAGTTTGTTCCACCATTGGGCTGCCAGAGCAGCGAACAGTTTTGACTGGGCTGAGCGGAACTGTACTTCCTCAGAGGTAGGGAGGCGAGCAGGCCAGAGGTGGATGAACCAGTGCCCTTGTTTGGGTTGTAGGGCCTGATCAGAGCCTGAAGGTACGGAGGTGACGTTCCCCTCACAGCTCCGTAGGCAAGCACCATGGTCTTGTAGCGGATGCGAGCTTCAACTGGAAGCCAGTGGAGAGAGCGGAGGAGCGGGGTGACGTGAGAGAACTTGGGAAGGTTGAACACTAGACGGGCTGCGGCGTTCTGGATGAGTTGTAGGGGTTAATGGCACAGGCAGGGAGCCCAGCCAGCAGCGAGTTGCAGTAATCCAGATGGGAGATGACAAGTGCCTGGATTAGGACCTGCGCCGCTTCCTGTGTGAGGCAGGGTCGTACTCTGCGAATGTTGTAGAGCATGAACCTACAGGAACGGGTCACCGCCTTGATGTGAGTTGAGAACGACAGGGTGTTGTCCAGGATCACGCCAAGGTTCTTAGCGCTCTGGGAGGAGGACACAATGGAGTTGTCAACCGTATGGCGAGATCATGGAACGGGCAGTCCTTCCCCGGGAGGAAGAGCAGCTCCGTCTTGCCGAGGTTCAGCTTGAGGTGGTGATCCGTCATCCACACTGATATGTCTGCCAGACATGCAGAGATGCGATTCGCCACCTGGTTATCAGAGGGGGAAAGGAGAAGATTAATTGTGTGTCGTCTGCATAGCAATGATAGGAGAGGCCATGTGAGATATGACAGAGCCAAGTGACTTGGTGTATAGCGAGAATAGGAGAGGCCTAGAACAGAGCCCTGGGGGACACCAGTGGTGAGAGCACGTGGTGCGGAACAGATTCTCGCCACGCCACCTGGTAGGAGCGACCTGTCAGGTAGGACGCAATCCAAGCGTGGGCCGCGCCGGAGATGCCCAGCTCGGAGAGGGTGGAGAGGAGGATCTGATGGTTCACAGTATCAAAGGCAGCCGATAGTGTCTAGAAGGATGAGAGCAGAGGAGAGAGAGTTAGCTTTAGCAGTGCGGAGCGCCTCCGTGACACAGAGAAGAGCAGTCTCAGTTGAATGACTAGTTTGAAACCTGACTGATTTGGATCAAGAAGAGTTTTGGAGAGAAAAGAAAGAAGGATACTGGTCTGTAGTTGTTGACATCGGAGGGATCGAGTGTAGGTTTTCAGAAGGGGTGCAACTCTCGCTCTCTGAAGACGGAAGGGACGTAGCCAGCGGTCAAGGATGAGTTGATGAGCGAGGTGAGGTAAGGGAGAAGGTCTCCGGAAATGGTCTGGAGAAGAGAGGAGGGGATAGGGTCAAGCGGGCAGGTTGTTGGGCGGCCGGCCGTCACAAGACGCGAGATTTCATCTGGAGAGAGAGGGGAGAAAGAGGTCAAAGCACAGGGTAGGGCAGGTGAGCAGAACCAGCGGTGTCGTTTGACTTAGCAAACGAGGATCGGATGTCGTCGACCTTCTTTTCAAAATGGTGACGAAGTCATCCGCAGAGAGGGAGGAGGGGGAGGAGGGGAGGAGGATTCAGGAGGGAGGAGAAGGTGGCAAAGGAGCTTCCTAGGGTTAGAGGAGATGCTTGGAATTTAGAGTGGTAGAAAGTGGCTTTAGCAGCAGAGACAGAAGAGGAGAATGTAGAGAGGAGGGAGTGAAAGGATGCCAGGTCCGCAGGGAGGCGAGTTTTCCTCCATTTCCGCTCGGCTGCCCGGAGCCCTGTTCTGTGAGCTCGCAGTGAGTCGTCGAGCCACGGAGCAGGAGGGGAGGACCGAGCCGGCCTGGAGATAGGGGACATAGAGAGTCAAAGGACGCAGAAAGGGAGGAGAGGAGGGTTGAGGAGGCAGAATCAGGAGATAGGTTGGAGAAGGTTTGAGCAGAGGGAAGAGAATAGGATGGAAGAGGAGAGAGTAGCGGGGAGAGAAGAGCGAAGGTTGGGACGGCGCGATACCATCCGAGTAGGGGCAGTGTGGGAAGTGTTAGATGAGAGCGAGAGGGAAAAGGATACAAGGTAGTGGTCGGAGACTTGGAGGGGAGTTGCAGTGAGATTAGTGGAAGAACAGCATCTAGTAAAG